>NC_043974.1:13504473-13816348 GCF_902148855.1 Sphaeramia orbicularis | reverse complement strand
GTTGTCATTGCTTCTAAGATAGTTTTTTACTGATCTGAGCCACTTGAGATTGAATTGGGCTGAATTTGGCTCCTGAACTAAAATGACTGTTAATATCTTAAGTGTAATTTTCTTTGTATTCACAAATTCATCCCACAGGCTGGATTGGACCCTTTGGTGGACCGGTTTTGGCCCACGGGCCGTATATTTGACACCTGTGATCTAAAGTGTGTTGAACTAGTAAAATACTATCATAATAACCTATAAATAATAATAAGTCGAACAAATAATGGCAATTTATCCTATGTTATAGTGCAAAAAAAAGTTAAATTACTGTATGAAAATTTTAAAATCTACAAACTATAGTTAAAAAATGTGAATAACATGAACCAACACCTGAAATATCTTAATGAATATAAGTGTAATTTTAACAATATTCTGCCTGTTATTAAATATTTTGAGTATTTGTAGATCCACCATGATGTTTAAGTTGTAATTTACATGTATAAATAATAAACCGTGGCAGATTATTGTTAAAATTGTGCTTATTTTTCTTACGAAATTTCAGGTTGTTCATAATTGTTCATGTTATTCACTTTTTTTTTCTAAATATAAACATGTCCATTATGCAATTTTACTTTTTTGATTTTATTTTATTTATTTATTTATTTCGAACACTGGTCACTGGTCCGGCCCACTTCAGATCATATTGGTCTGGATGTGACCCCTGAACTAACATGAGTTTGACAGCCCTGGTTTAATATATTACGTAGCTGTAGAGCATTCTGTCTTTGTCTACATTGTCTTTATCAGAGGTGTCAAAACTTATTTTAGTTCAGGGGACACATTCAGCCTAATGTGTAGAATAATAATAATGACTTAGATTATTAACAAATAAACCAAATATCATGAACTTCCATGAACAACCTGAAATTTCTTAAGAAAAAGAACTGCAATTTTTAACAATATTATGCCTCTGTTTATCATTTACACATATATATTATAACTTCAACATCACAGTGGATCAACAAAGGTACACTGTAAGTCCAGACTTTGTATTTACTAAAATACTTTAATTGCAATTTGCTTAAATGGTTTAAGTTTTATTACATTACTATCCATTGTTGAGTATATTCTACTAATTTGTAGCCCGGGGGTGTCAAACTCATTTTCTATCGGGGGCCACAATCAGCCCAATTATATCTGAAGTGGGCCGGACCAGTAAAATAACAGCATGATTCAATAAATAATGACAACTGCAAATTGTTTTAGTGCAAAAAAAAACCAAAACATTCAATTATTCCAGTATTTACATTTATAAACTATCCAACAAAAAGGATGTGAATAACCTCAAAAAATTACATTTGTTAAGAAAGATAAGTACAGTTTTATCAATATTATGCCTCGACTAATCATTTATACATGTGTATTACAGATCAGATCTACAGAGGCACAAAACATTTAATAATATGTAGAAAATTGTTAAAATCGTGCTTAATTTTCTTTAGATCAGTGTTTTTCAACCTTAGGGTCGGGACCCCATATGGGGTCACCTGGGATTCAAATGGGGTCACCTGAAATCTCTAGTAATTGATGAAAAAATTTTTTAAAAATTACTAAAAATATACATGGTGAGTTGATAGAGATGATCCCAATCCATAAAAGACATGACAAACTGTGAAGCTGAAACTGAAATACTGTGGTTCTGTTTTTTTGTCAAATGTTCATTGTGGTCAGTTTCAGATGCTGCAGCTCTTTCATAATTCATAGTTTCAGTTCTTGTTTGTTCAGTATTAATTGTCAGCCTTTTAAATCACAGCTGGACTGACTGTACATATCCTGACCAAGGAAAATAAAATTCTCACTTTGTGCAGTAATCTACACCTGGCTTTACTGCCTCTGTCCATAATAATATATATTATATAGACTAAATGTCTAAAATTAACATTTATTTGCAAAAACAAATTAATTTTAGCAAAAAAAAAAAAAAGAATGTCTGGGGTTGCCAGAAATTTGTGATGTTAAAATGGGGTCATGAGCCAAAAAAGGTTGGGAACCACTGATTTAGACATTTCAGGTTGTTCATATTTGTTCAGGTTATTCACATTTTATTGTTACAGGATAGTTTCTGAATATAAATATTTTCATAATTTAATGTTTATTGCAATAAATCAAAGAGAAAAAAATGGTGTTGTCATTATTTATTGGTTATTATGATATGATTTTTGAGTTTGATGTCCTAATTTACATTTTGCAAATTCATCCCGTGGGCCGGATTGGACCCTTTGGCGGGCCGGTTTTGGCCCCCGGACTGCATATTTGACACCTGTGTTGTAAACATAGTCCAAAGTACAAAAAAGTTGAAGTTGAATGGATTTAAATCACTAAGTTTTAGTCATGACCACACCTTTTTTTTTCTTCTCCGCATTGCATTGTGGGTATTGGGCATGTTGAAAATGTTTTGTTTTGGGTTTTTTTTATGTGCAGGGGTTCAGCGGGGTTGTGGTGTTAGTGTTAATTTGAACTTAATGTGTGTATGGCAATGTTTACTGGCCTTTTTGTGTTTTTGTATTTTTGTAGAGCTGCACTATGAGTGAGAGCCATAGGCCCAACAATGGTTTTACTGTTCATCAAAAATGTCTTTAATTTATGTAAAGTCTTTGCTTTGTTAAAGTAAAAACACATCTTGAACTGGCAGATGATATTGAGTTAACTTAATTAAATAAGTGAAATAAGTTAAATTACTATATTAAATTGAATAATTATACAAAGCAATTTATATTGCAAAAGATTTTTAATTTAAATCAACTTGGAATTGAGTCCAATGAAATGATAATGTTAAGTTTAATGATTACACAAAGCAACTGACATTGCAACAAAATTTTAAGTTAAATTCACTTGGCATTGAGTGTGTTGTACTTAAAAGAACAATTCCATTCAAATCAAGCATTTAAGTTTAATACACTCAAGTTTTCATCACTCATTACTTACATTTTTTAAGGCAATCGGTTTCCTCAAAGTTTTAAAGTAAACTCAACTTATCCAGTCTTACAGTGTACAAAACATTTAATTACAGACATCTGGAACTGAAAAATATATGAAACTTTATAATCAATACAACTCTGTAAATTCATCCTGTGGGCCAGATTGAATGTTTCGGAGGGCCTGTTGTGTGACACTGCTGGTCTATATTAATAATCTACTATATGGGTTTTTCTGAAACTGTATGTCTATGCTTGAAGGTGTAATAATAGATCTTTCACTCTGACTTGTTGTTGCTGTGGCTGTGAAGGTTCTGCTGATGGTTTTACAATGTCAAATCTTTACATGATGATTTATAACGGATATGATGTGCTTTGTTGGAAAATGTCTAAATAAATTGTAGAGTTGAATGATTGCAAATAAAATGGAACTGAATCCACACTACAATTGTTATTATTTCCAAGTATGTGTCAGTTGTGTTGTATTCCTTTTATTATACAATTTCTGTGAATTTTATAACCTCCTGATTCAGCCAGCAATGCATTTTTGTTTTCTGTAGTGGACAAGAGTTCCATAGCTTTACTTAATTAATTAATTAAATAAATAAATAAATAAATAAATAAATACTGTTTGCTACAAATGACATTCCATGCAAAAAAAGGCAGTTATTTAACCTATAAAGACCCTTTTTATTATAATATTATTCTTTGAATTTTGCATTTTTTTGGTGAAAATCAGGTATTTTCCAATATTTAATCAACATATCATGTAGATGTTCATAAAAGCTCAAATTAAAGTTGAGGGTTATTATATCGGAAACAGAGAAAACTGAAGAATAAGTGACTTTTTCAGTAAAATGTATCATTATCTCAACATAAACCAAGCATTTCCATCCAACTCCATGGGTTTTACTGGTGAATCGATGTTGTAGAAGATGATGGTGTTTCCACAGTAACTATGAAGCCTCTGAACATCCCAATGGGTCATATCTGATGACCATGAAAAGATGACAAACTGTATTTTACATTATTTACATGAATTGATAGGATTAGTGGATCAACAGGTATTAACATTTATATCAGGATATGCTTTTGTCTGTGACGGATGTTTGAGTCTTTATGGGTTAATTCACTTATTACACTGTATTGTTTTGTTTTGTTTTTCTATTGCACAGATCTCTGTTATTTATTAAGTGGGGACTGCAGATGAAAACTAGCATTGGCGCTAACTCTGGCATATTTCCATGTTTATACTGAAATGGAATGTATAAATGTGTTCATTAATGTGCACTGTCCCGCCTAAATAAAGATAAATACAATTAATTAAAAAAAAAAAAGAAAAAGCCAACATTTTTACTTTCCTGGGTCTCAGGAGGACATTAGGATTGAGAATTAGAGAATTAGAACCCTAACCCTAACCCACATTTAAAAAAAAAAAAAAGTAGTCCAGCCACACAAACCCCTGTATATTGACGAGACTGAGGTGGAGAGGGTGAAAACCTTCAAGTTTCTTGGCACTTACATCAGCGAGGACCTCACCTGGTCTCAAAACACCCAACAAATTATCAAGAGGTCCCAACAGAGATTGTACTTTCTGAGAAGACTGAGGAAATTTGGCATGTCAACCAAAATCCTCAGCTGCTTCTACAGATGCAGTATCGAGAGTGTCCTCACTGCCTCCATCACAGTCTGGTATGGAAACTGCACAGCACAAAACAGGAAGGCACTCCAGCGGGTGATCAAGACTTCACAGCACATTACTGGGGCAGCCTTCCCCTCACTGCAGGACATTTACAAGACCAGAGTCTTACGAAGAACACACAACCTGATCAGAGACAGTACACATCCACAACACTCACTCTTCACACTCCTACCATCAGGCAGACGTTACAGGAGTTTGAAGTCTAAGACCACAAGGCTGGCAAACAGTTTTTACCCACAGGCCATCAGGCTTCTCAATGAATCACTTAAACATCCCCCATGCAACACAAGCACATACTGTTAGCACTGAACACTTTACTGCTGGTTTTAATTGTTTTATTGTTTTAATTTTTTATAGTTGATTTTTATTATTGCTATTGTTTCCCCTATTCTTATTCATTTTTAGTGTGTTCTGTTTCTTTTTTAGGGAGATGAACAGAATAAGAATTTCATTGCATAGTATAAGTACCTGTTTTTGCTGTGCATATGACAATAAAACTCTTGAATCTTGAATCATTTGAAAGACGTTTATTCTGCCTTTCTTGTTCGCATTTCCAATAATCGCGCATATTTGAATGACACGTGCAGTGACCTGTCAATCAGCTGGGGTGGAACTGGCACCTGAGGTGTCCAATCAGGTTCCGGAGTTGACCAGCGCTAAGCAGAGCCCTGGCTCTGGTGCCAAGTTAGTAATATTTTCCTGGGCATGACCCGCCCTACTCTGCCTCTGATTGGCTCATCAGTCCTCATGCCTAAAGTTAACCAATCTAATCAGTGAAGGTACTAAGTACTAGCCAATTAGAGGCAGAGTAGGGTGGGTCATGGCGTCACCATCCTAGGGGAAAACATGGGCAATTTGGCTCAGATACTAGTGAATGGTGCACATCAGGGGGATTTAGAAGTGGGTATACACAATGAAGACTGAAAAATAGTTAGGTCTACTCTGTATACCGCTGTATACCCTGGACTACACCACTGGTTTGACTGGTCTATTAATTTTTCTATTGCCAAATATAATATATTTTGTTTTACATAGATTCAGTGATAATTTGTTAATATCAAACCACTTCTACAGGGTCTCTAATTCCTTTTCCACTGCACACAAAAGCTGCCCAAGATCTTCTCCGGTGCCGTGTAGACTTGTGTTGTCAGCAAATAAGACACTTCAGACCATATTGGTCTGTATGTGGCCCCTGAACTATAATGAGTTTGACCCCCCTGCTTTAGATCAGGGATGCACCGATACCACTTTTTTCCAGACCAATGATGAGTACAAGTACTTACATATGAGTACTTGCCAATACCGAGTACCGATACAAGTACTTAATAATCCCATTCCAGTTCTTAGTTCCTTTTGTAAATGTGCTTTATTGTCATTGTCATTAGTCTGACTGGAACAAAGTGCTGCTACTGACATTTAATATGTTGGAATGAGCATTTCTCAATTAATCCACCAGTGAGGGCCACTCTTAAATAACCATACTGAACAAATACCACAAAGAAAGTGAAGTTTTTGAGAAGACGAAGAAGAAAGTTTGTAATAATAAACATGGAGACGACAGAGGTAACACTAATGTGGATACTAATGTTGCAGCGTTTTCGCTGGTAAGGCTTAAAAGCTGAGCTTCAGGAGGTAGAGAAAAGATAAATGAGCGTTAAGTTTAGTTTTCACTTCCGCTGGCAGAGGTCCACACCGCTCCGTACCTCCATAATATTATAAGTAGGACAGAAACCAGCTCAGCTCTGGGTAGTTGTCCTAAATCTGTCAGTAGTTTTTCTCTAACTCACACAGTCACTCTTTGAACAGATCCTCTACCTCCACAGTTCCCGGTGGTATTCTCCATCTGGGTACTCATCCACCAGCACCTGGAAAACAGATGGAATGTACGCAGAGGATGAAAAGAACTGTCTGTATCTGTCTGTGTCTTTAACGTCACTTGCAGTCAGCGTTACTTTTATCACTGTTATTCATTTTCAAAATCTCCACACTCTTCACACTCCCCACACATTTTTCCACCGTACCTGCTGCACTGAAATGTGAATGTCACACGGCCGTAAATGGTATTGGTGTAGTGTATCGGATTACTTTTACGAGTACGAGTACAAGTAAACACACTGAGTATTGGAGCTGATGCCCAATACTGGTATCGGATCAGTGTATTGGTCTGTATGTGGCCCCTAAAATAAAATGAAACATCATTAATTGTTAACATCTTCAGTGAAATTATTGCAGTTCACACACTCATCCTGTGGGCTGAATTGGACCCTTTGGTGGGTCAGTTTTGGCCCACGGGCCTTAGTCCTGCTTTTATTTGCATGTTTCCCTTCCTTGTCACACTCATTTGTTTACTGGAGCTGGTATTAAACCTCATCACACAGTAAACTCTTGTATTTGCCACAGAGACCTGGTGTGAATAGAAGCCTGACCTGGTTCACTGCTCAAAACAGAAAAAACAAAGGAGGAAAAAAATGGAATGGAGTCTGTTTCTGCTCCTTCTGATGGGTGAGTAATAATCGGCTACTGTAGGTTCACGGTGTATGATCAGTCTGTTAACATGTTTAACTCTTTTAACTGTGACCCATGAATGGACTGATAAAGCCAAGTGACTAAGAAGTGGCTGTTGTCAGTGAATATTAGTTTTTTCTCTTGTGCATGTGGAATATTTCTCATTTATGACCTCTGCCAGTTGAAACGGCGGAGGTTATGTTTCCATTGGGGTTTGTCTGTCTGTCTGTTTGTTAGCAAGATAACTCAAAAAGTTATTGACATATTTTCATGAAATTTTCAGGAAATGTTGATACTGACACAAGGAATAAATGATAACATTCTGGTAGTGATCGGGGGGGATTTTGATGAAATTTTCAGGTGATGGGGGGGCTGATCTGCAGTGACGTGCAGTGGGGTTCATGGCTGGGGAGGCACTGACTCTTTCAGAGCCAGATCTACAAATATATGGTGGCCTGAGAAACTGGACTAGAGAGAGTGAGCAAAAGGAATGGCCTGGGTATATGGGCTCTGCATCAAGTCAGCATAGGTAGACTGGCAGGAACTCAACAGGAAACCTTCAAAAAGAGCCATTTCAAGCTAAAAATAAAAAAAGTTTATGGCCTTACCTTTATTTGTACATGAAATCCATGTGCCGATCCTGGTGAATTAAAGTGTATAAAAAAGAACGAAGAAAATTATAAGCGCATGAATCTGTGGACTCACAGGCGCCATCTATCATGAGGCAGGGGTACTGTTTGCCTCCCCTAGTGACTTTTTCACCGCGATTTTATGATTAATCTGCGAGCCTAAACACATTACAGAAATACATTCCATACGTTATGCAGATTATGGAAGGATAGAGCATTTAATCAGAGTGTTTGAAAGCATTTTAACTGCGATATACAGAGGGACAGCGACACAATATTTTCATCGGGTACCAGCAGAGTTCATGAGGGGAGTAGACAGTTCTCCTGGAGGCACAGCACAGCGCTGCCTCCTCCCTGTATTTGAACGGAGCATGCGGAAATTCTGCTATTCAAATTGACAATAAAAAAAATTATAATAATAATAACAATGTTGGATTCGAACGGAAAATGAGTTTATAGGACGTACCAGCTGACAACTACCAACATTTATTATATTTTATAGTCATTTTTTTTCTTTTCAAGATTGAAAAGGGAGGCTCTGCCTCCCCTGCCTCCTCTGACTGTACGTCACTGCTGATCTGCCTTGGTGGAGGTCTGTGCTCTCCAGTGGTGATTTCTCATAGACTGCAAGGGAAGCCCGGCTTCCCCTAAAATTACGAAAATCAAATGGTTAAATATGTACAGTTGTGTTGACATTTTATTGACTACAAATGTGTTAGAACACGTTCATCTCACAGATGAGTTCGGTCAGAATCAGCTTTATCACAAATCAGTGGACTCGATGTTGTTCACTTCTCATACATTCCCATTGTGCTGTTTTCTTATACGATCTCTGCTCAGTGCATTTGCCCATAGACTGCGGGCGTCTCTGGGCTTCAATGGGACTGAGTGGAACAGTTTTTTCATTGCCTCAAAACTGGATGGTAATTGGATAAATGCCATGATGTTGTCCCGCCCCAGGACACCGGGCGTCTCTGGGGATGAATGGAGCTGTGGGCGGAGCTCGGCCGGGCTGGACGCCAGAATCCCACGTGCTGATTGGAGGATCAGTCGAAAGGCTGAATCCCGTTTGATTGACAGCTATTTTGAGATCTACTCCTTCACTGACAGTTCAGTTTAATACCGTCGTGCATTCTGCTGTGAAATCAAGAGAGAAACCACTACGAAATTACTCGTTCATTTCTTGCACTGTAAATAAAACACACTCATTGGACTTCCTTGTTTCAATTTAACATAATTTCAGTGTTTTCTTGTTGTTTCAGTGTTTTCTTGTTTCAATTTAATCATTTCTTGTTCGAGTTGAATATCGCTTTGTAGATAGTTCAATCAATCAAACTGTCGGCTAGGTCGGAGTGAAAGGAGCATCTGTTGTGTGAAAAGGCTGAAGTCTTACACCCACAACACAATGGGCCAAGGCAATCTAAGCAGCCTAGCTCTGCTGGACATTCAGAGGACACTGGTCCAGTCCCTGGAAAAGATGCCTACTTGGTACAATAAGGTCACTGACCATTTTCTTAAAAAGGAATGGAGGGCCGAATGTATGTTTAAATAACTTGACAATTTTTTTTTTTTTTGATGTAAGCCGACAATGAGCTTCCCCTCTCTGAAAGACGAGCAGCCGCCACTGGTGCTCTCCAAGAGCTTTTCTCATTTTATTTTATTTTATTTTATTTTATTTTATTTGTGTTTCATTAAAAAGGTTAAAAGGTGTCAACATAAATTCTTAATAAAGGTAGATTATTCATTTTAGCCTCACAACAGAATTGCATATAAGACCATATTTGACCTGAGATCGTTGACTCACTGTTCTCACTGTTATGGACGGATTTTCATGAAATTTTCAGGAAATGTTGATACTGGCACAAGGAATAAATGATTAAATTTTGGTGGTGATGGGGGGGGGGCTGGGTGATCTGCCTTGGTGGAGGTCTGTGCTCTCCAAGAGCTTTTCTCGTTTAATTTAATTTAATTTAATTTAATTTGATTTAATTTAATCTTATTTTATTTGTGTTTCATTAAAAAGGTTAAAAGGTGTCCACATAAATTCTTAATAAAGGTCGATTATTCATTTTAGCCTCATAACAGAATTACATATAAGACCATATTTGACCTGAGATCATTGACTCACTGTCTTCACTGTAACTGTTGTCGACACTGTCTTGTAATATGTGGAAATTACCAAAAATAGTCCCTTGCCCAATAAAGGGTTCATGGCTTTGCTTTGGCTTTGTCCACGCCACACGATGCTCATGCAGTGCCACTCTTTATCAAACTGATGGTCGTTAAAAACATTAAATTTGTCACATGTCGCAGATGGAACATATTAATCAATCAATTTTACATCTAAATAAAGTCATTAGGATGTAAATGTATGTCACTGGGCGGTGTATCATAAGAGGTGGGGTTAAAAAGGCCGCCCACATTCACCTGATAAGAGATGGAGAGAGAGAGAGAGAAAGAGAGAGAGAGAGAGAGAGAGAGAGAGAGAGAGAGAGACAGTAGTCAAACTGATCGGAACCAGAACAGATTTGACAAGATGGAGTGGAGTCTTTTACTGCTCATTCTGACGGATAAGTGAAGATTTATATGAATAAGACAGAACGTGCATGATATAATGAATACAACAATGAATAACACAGATATATTCTTTCTTTTTCTTTCTTTCTTTCTTTCTTTCTTTCTTTCTTTCAGGTCACTGTTCTTTCCTAATGGGTCAGCTCTACGACTATCAGTATATCGAACTGAAAAGAATTGGTCTGCAGCCCAGGAGTACTGCAGACGTGAACACACTGACCTGGCCACTGTGTACAACATGAGGGACATGAACAGACTCTGTGGTGACAGTTGTAAAGAAGGCTGGATCGGGCTGCATGACCAACAACACACCAACAGGACATGGCACTGGTCTCTGCCTGGGGTGGAGTACAATGAAAATGACACAAATTGGGCAGAAGATGAACCGGACAACAAAGTTAAACCAGAAAACATTGTAGAGATGTTGAAGAATTTTGAATTGGTTGATGTAAATGACAAACGTAAGGCATCTTTTATCTGCTATAATGGTAAGAAATTATATCCAACAGTCTGTGATCAGATTAGAGCGCACACATTTGGGTAAACTCCACTGATATAAAAATACAGGCATGATGATCTCTGTCTGTTTGCTCCACAGAAACGGGTCCATCCAAATACATAAAGATCGCAAACGAGATGACGTGGTTAAAGGCTCAGAAATACTGCAGAGAAAACCACACAGACCTGATCAGTGGTCAAGACCAGTTAGATGACCTGAAAAACCACACCAAACTAAACGGGGCACGCTGGATGATTGGCCTTTTTAGTGACACATGGAGGTGGTCAGACGGAAATGGTTCCTCTTTTAGGAACTGGGACCAGACACCACAGTCGAATCATTGTGCTGCGATCACGAGAGATGGAAGATGGAGGAGTGAATCTTGTGAAACTAAGAAGCACTTCTACTGCTACAATGGTTGGTTTTTTTTTTTTTACCTCCACCAAGGAGGTTTTGTTTTCATTGGGGTTTGTCTGTTTGTTTGTTTGTTTGTTTGTCTGTTAGCAAGAAATGTTGATACTGGCACAAGGAACAAATGATTAAATTTTGGTGGTGATCGGGGTGGGGGGCTGATCTGCCTTGGCAGAGGTCTCGCTCTCCAAGTGCTTTTCTAATTATTATTATTTTTTAGTTCTGATCTGTTCTTTTTTTAGATGCTTTTTAGTAGACGTACTTTTCTAGTTCTATTCTTTTTTAACTTTGCTTTAGAACATTTTTGCTTATGTTTCCCATTATTTTGTAGGGTTTTTTTTTTATCCATTTTTGTTCATTTTGTTGATTATTTTATTCTTTTTTTTTTAAACTTCATTTCAGAATATTTTTTTTCCTTATTTTTTCACATTATTTTGTAGTTGTTTTTTTAAATCCATTTTTGTTCATTTTGTTGATTATTTTATTCTTTTTTACTTTATTTTAGAACTTTTTTTTGCTTATTTTTTCACGTTATTTTGTAGTTTTTTTTTAATCCATTTTTGTTCATTTTGTTGTTTATTTTATTCTTTTTAACTTCATTTCAGAACTTTTTTAAAGTTATTTTCTCACATTATTTTGTAGTTTTGTTTTTTTTTTATCAATTTTTGTTCATTTTGTTGTTTATTTTTGTTATTATTTTTAACTTTTAGTTCTTCTGTACTTATATTTTTACCTCCGCCAAGGAACGGCGAAGGTTATGTTTTCATCGGGGTTTGTCTGTTTGTTTATTTGATTGTCTATTAGCGAGATAACTCAAAAAGTTATGGACAGATTTGGACAGATCTGAAAAACAAAAAACAAAAGAAAAACAACTGTTAATTACAGTCTAATAACAATTAACAATTGCTTTACACCCAAACATGTCACTGCAGATCAGGTTTATCAAGAACAGCAAAGTTACAGTAATGGACTGAATTGCAGTTTATGGGAGGATGCATGAGCGTCCACTGTTTTGGCTGATATGGAACTAAAACAACAAAACCCATGAATATATTACACAACAGATGGTGAATAACTGTCCACTGGAGTGACCAGTATACATGAAAGGGTTAAATTTTGGTGGTGATCAGGGTGGGGGGACTGATCTGCCTTGGCGGAGGTCTGTGCTCTTCGAGTGCTTTTCTAGTGTGTTTTTTTTTTTTTAGTTCTGATCTGTTCTTTTTTAGATGCTTTTAAGTAGACGTGCTTTTGTAGTTCTATTTTTTTTTATACGTACTTTATTTTAGAACTTTTTTTGCTTATTTTTTCACATTATTGTGTAGTTGTTTAGATTATCCATTTTTGTTCATTTTGTTGCTTATTTTTTTTCTTTTTTACTTTATTTTAGAACTTTTTTGCTTATTTTTTCCACATTATTCTGTAGTTGTTTACTTCATCCATTTTTGTTCATTTTGTTGCTTATTTTATTCTTTTTTTTAAACTTCATTTCAGAACTTTTTTTTTTTAACTTATTTTTTCCACATTATTTTTTAGTTGTTTTTTTAAATCCATTTTTGTTCATTTTGTTGTTTATTTTTGTTATTATTTTTAACTTTTAGTTCTTCTGTACTTATATTTTTACCTCCGCCAAGGAACGGCGAAGGTTATGTTTTCATCGGGGTTTGTCTGTTTGTTTATTTGTTTGTCTGTTAGCGAGATAACTCAAAAAGTTATGGACAGATTTGGATGAAATTTTCAGGAAATGATGATACTGGCACAAGGAACAAGTGATTAATCCTTTCATGCATGAATTATGGAACCTTTGTCAATATTTCCTGAGTGTTTTTGTTCCTCTTTAGGCATGAAAAAAAAAACAATGCGATCAAGGTTTTTTTTTTTTTTTTTAAGGAGTTACAAAAATGTCCACTCAGCCAGAGATGATGCATTTAATTTTTTAAGCAAAGAAACATGTATTTAAAACCTAATATCAGAAAGTGATATGGAAAACTATGCAACAAGAACAGTTTTAATGCTGCTAATCATATATTTTCTCACATTTTAACATACTCTAATACTATTTATTATTATATTATATTACTCAACTATTTATTATTCACTTAATGGAGATAATATGCAAAAAACCAAAAACTTTTTCTGAAAAACAAAAAACAAAAGAAAAACAACTGTTAATTACAGTCTAATAACAATTAACAATTGCTTTACACCCAAACATGTCACTGCAGATCAGGTTTATCAAGAACAGCAAAGTTACAGTAATGGACTGAATTGCAGTTTATGGGAGGATGCATGAGCGTCCACTGTTTTGGCTGATATGGAACTAAAACAACAAAACCCATGAATATATTACACAACAGATGGTGAATAACTGTCCACTGGAGTGACCAGTATACATGAAAGGGTTAAATTTTGGTGGTGATCAGGGTGGGGGGACTGATCTGCCTTGGCGGAGGTCTGTGCTCTTCGAGTGCTTTTCTAGTGTGTTTTTTTTTTTTTAGTTCTGATCTGTTCTTTTTTAGATGCTTTTAAGTAGACGTGCTTTTGTAGTTCTATTCTTTTTTTTATACATACTTTATTTTAGAACTTTTTTTGCTTATTTTTTCGCATTGTGTAGTTTTTTAGATTATCCATTTTTGTTCATTTTGTTGCTTATTTTATTCTTATTTACTTTATTTTAGAACTTTTTTGCTCATTTTTTCCACATCATTCTGTAGTTGTTTACTTCATCCATTTTTGTTCATTTTGTTGCTTATTTTATTCTTTTTTTTAAACTTCATTTCAGAACTTTTTTTTTAACTTATTTTTTCCACATTATTTTTTAGTTGTTTTTTTAAATCCATTTTTGTTCATTTTGTTGTTTATTTTTGTTATTATTTTTAACTTTTAGTACTTCTGTACTTATTTTTGACCTCCGCCAAGGAACGGCGAAGGTTATGTTTTCATCGGGGTTTGTCTGTTTGTTTATTTGTTTGTCTGTTAGCGAGATAACTCAAAAAGTTATGGACAGATTTGGATGAATTTTTCAGGAAATGTTGATAGTGGCAGAAGGAACAAATGATTAAATTTTAGTGGTGTTGGGGGGGTGGGAGGATGGATCTGCCTGATATTTTAATTTAGTACGAGATAGAGGGGTAATATATAATAATAATGAATGTTTCTGTAAATCAATGTGATATTTACCTTCATTGCCATGTTTATGGAATGACTTCTTATGTCATCTCGTGATAATAAATGAATAAATCATCGCATTTAGGATTTAATGGAAAAACCGACACTACACACTTCTGTTTTTTGACATTCAGTAAATATTGGTAAAGTTTTGCGCAGATGTCCAATGGAAAAGCAGCTAGTGATTGACCAGTAAAACCCATGGAGTTGGATCAATGACAGTGGATGGAGACACTTATGGAAGTCAATCTGTCTCATCAGATTTTGAATTATAAAAGCCATCGAATTTCTTGCTCTGAAAGTTTTTTTGCACTGAAATTAAATATCTGAATTTTTTGTCTCTCAATTTAACTATGTTCATAAATGTAGAATAAAAAAAAATTCAGAAGCAATAAAATTCAGATCACACATCCAGGACACCAAGGATAAGAAATCGATTCTATCTGAAGTTGAAGGCAGCCAGTCGAGTTATGTTGGGTTGGTCAAGTGATGCTGATGCAGGAAGACGGGTCAGCGCGGATGTGTGATCAGAATTTTTTCGCATCTGAATTTTTTGTTATTCTAAATTTATGTACATAGTTGAATTCGGAGATTAAAAAAAAAAAAAAAATCAGTTACTTAATTTCAGTGCAAAAAAAATCAGTGCAGAAATTTAATGGCTTTTATAATTCAAAATTTGATGAGAAATATTTACTTCTATAGACACTGGGTTTTTGTTCAGTTAATGATGTATTTTGGTGAAAAAGTCCCTTTTTTCAGTTTTCTCTGTTTCTGATATAATAAACCTCAACTTTAATCTGTGCTTTTGTGAACATGTACATGATCAGTGAATTAAATATAGGAAAATACCTGATTTTCACACCAAAATAATGAAAAATGCAAAGCATAATATTAGAATAAATGGAGATAAATCACTAAAAAAAGGTTTGAAATAGAGGAAAAAATAATTTGGGAACTGACGCAAAAGTAGCACTGGGGTCTTTATGGGTTAAGATCATGTTGAATATAGAAATAATTTTAGAGCTGTTTTTTTTTTTTTTTTTTTTTTTTATCTTTATCTTTATCTCACCTACCAAATACATGATGAACATAAAGTACATCAGCTTGTCTCATGTTCTTCCATGACAGCTAACGTGGTCCTGATTCCACTAAACAAAACCTGGGACCAGGCTGTAAATTACTGCAGAGAACACCACCATGACTTGGTCCACGTCAGAAACAAGCACCAGCAGAGGTGGGTCGGGCAGATAGCCCAGATGGCCAACAGCCCCTTCGTCTGGCTGGGACTGCACTACACCTGCACTCTGCAGTTCTGGTTCTGGGTCACAGACAAGTCGGTCCGCTATAACAACTGGGCCTCAGACCAACCCATGAACCACTGTGACATGTCTGGAGCCATGGAGAAAGGAGGGAAGAATCAATGGTACAAAAAGCCTGATGAGAACCAGTTTAATTTTATTTGTTCTTCGGAGAAATCAAAGAAGAAAAAGTGAAAATGAGAAATCAGGAGACAAGTAAAGCAGAATTAGTGTGACGATCAGTTTAATACAGGGGTGTCAAACATAAGGCCCGGGGACCAAAACTGGCCTGCTAAAGGGTCCAATCCGGCCCACAGGATGAGTGTGTGAAATGCAAAAATTACACTGAAGATAATCACAATCATGGATGTTTCATTTTATTTCAGAGGCCACATTCAGACCAGTATGATCTAAAGTGTGTCGTACCAGTAAAATATTATCATAATAACCTATAAATAATGATAAGTCTAACAAAAAATGGTAATTTTCTGTTAAATGGACAAATAAATTACTAACTAACTAACTGACTAAGTGGACGGGACCAATAAAATACTAACACAATACTATAGAAATAATGTCAAATCCAAACTTTTTATGTCTAACTTCTATGTTTTAGAGTGAAAATGTAAAATTTTATCATGAAAATGTTTACATTTAAAAACTACCCTTTAAAAAAATGTGAATAACTGTAATTTTTTTCAAATTCATCCAACAGGCTGCATTGGATCCGTATGTTTGACACCTATGATCTAAAGTGTGTCGTACCAGTAAAATACTATCATAATAACCTATAAATAAAGATAAATCTAACAAATAATGGTAATTTACTATTAAATGGACAAATAAATTACTAACTAACTAACTGACTAAGTGGACTGGACCAATAAAATACTAACACAATACTATATAAATAATGTCAAATCCAAACTTTTATGTCTAACTTCTATGTTTTAGAGTAAAAATGTAAAATTTCATCATGAAAATGTTTACATTTACAAACTATCCTTTAAAAAAATGTGAATAACTAATTTTTTTCAAAGTCATCCCACAGGCCTGATTGGACCCTTTGGTGGACCGGTTTTGGCCCGTGGGTCATATGTTTGACACCTGTGATCTAAAGTGTGTCGTACCAGTAAAATATTATCATAATAACCTATAAATAAAGATAAATCTAACAAATAATGGTAATTTTCTGTTAAATGGACAAATAAATTCCTAACTAACTAACTAACTAAGTGGACCGGACCAATAAAATACTCACACAATACTATATAAATAATATCAAATCCAAACTTTTTATGTCTAACTTCTCTGTTTTAGAGAGAAAATGTAAAATTTCATCATGAAAATGTTTACATTTACAAACTACCCTTTAAAAAAATATTTGAATGACTGTAATTTTTTTCAAATTCATCCAACAGGCTGGATTGGACCCGTATGTTTGACACCTGTGATCTAAAGTGTGTCATACCAGTGAAATACTATCATAATAACCTAGAAATAAAGATAAATCTAACAAATGATGGTAATTTACTATTAAATGGACAAATAAATTACTAACTAACTGACTAAGTGGACTGGACCAATAAAATAATAACACAATACTATAGAAATAATGTCAAATCCAAACTTTTATGTCTAACTTCTATGTTTTAGAGAGAAAATGTAAAATTTCATCATGAAAATATTTACATTTACAAACTATCCTTTCAAAGAATGTGAATAACTGTAATTTTTTTTCAAATTTAAATTATGTTCTTCATATTTGTTCAGGTTCTTCATATTTTTTTGTTAAAAGATGGTTTGTTAATATAAATGTTTTCATGTGATTTTAATTTTCTTACACTAAAACAAAGAAAAAATTTGGAGTTGTCATTACTTCTATGATAGTTTTTTACTGATCTGAGCCACTTGAGATTGAATTGGGCTGAATTTGGCTCCTGAACTAAAATGAATGTTAATATCTTAAGTGTAATTTTCTTTGTATTTCCAAATTCATCCCACAGGCTGGATTGGACTTTTGGTGGACCGGTTTTGGCCCGGGGGCCGTATATTTGACAGAAAGTGTGTCGTACCAGTAAAATACTACCATAACAACCTATAAATAATGATAAATTAGATTAGATTAGATTAGATTAGACTTTATTGATCCACACAATGGGGAAATTACTTTGTTACAGTAACAGCACAAGACGTAACAGGCTGCCGGCATCCCCGGCGCCATAAATCTTGACAGAATAATGCAAAGCACAAGTATAAGACATCATACAGTTTACACACAGTACACGTGGACACATGCTGGAATTTTTAAGTCTAACAAATAATCACAATTTATCCTGTTATAGTGCAAAAAAAGTTAAATTACAGTATGAAAATGTTAAGATCTACAAACTATAGTTACTAAAATGTACTAAAAATGTGAATAACATGAACCAACACCTGAAATGTCTTAATGAGTATGTGTCATTTTTATAATATTCTGCCTGTTATTAAATATTTTGAGTATTTGTAGATCCACCATGACAGTGTGACATATGAGTTGTAATTTACATGTATAAATAATAAACCATGGCAGATTATTGTTAAAATTGTATTTATTTTTCTTATGAAATTTCAGGTTGTTCATAATTGTTCATGTTATTCCCTTTTTTTTTCTAAATATAAACATGTTTGTGATGTAAATTTACTTTTTTCACTTCAGATCATATTGGTCTGGATGTGACCCCTGAACTAACATGAGTTTGACAGCCCTGGTTTAATATATTACGTGGATGTAGAGCATTCTGTCTTTGTCTACATTGTCTTTATCAGAGGTGTCAAACTTATTTTAGTTCAGGGGACACATTCAGCCTAATGTGTAGAATAATAATAATGACTTAGAGATACTGACAAGTCCAAATAATAATAAATAACACTTGGTTTATTAACAAATAAACCAAATAACATGAACTTCCATGAACAACCTAAAATTTCTTAAGAAAAAGAAGTGCAATTTTTAACAATATTATGCCTCTGTTTATCATTTACACATGGATATTATAACTTTAACATCACAGTGGATCAACAAAGTAGACTATGTAGACCTTGTATTTACTAAAATGCTTTAATTACAACATACTTAAATGATTTCAGTTTTATTCCATTACTATAAATTGTTGAGTATATTCTGCTTATTTGTAAACATAGTCGAAAGTACAAAAAAGTTGAAGTTGAATGGATTTAAGTCACTAAGTTTTAGTCATGCCCACACCTTTTTATCGCTGCATTGCATTGTGGGTATTGGGCTTGTTTTGAAAATGTGTTATTTTTATGTGCAGGGGTTCAGCAGGGTGGTGGTGTTAGTGTTAATTTGGACTTAATGTGTGTATGGCAATGTTTATTGGCCTTTTTGTTTGTTTTTGTACTTTTGTAGAGCTGCACCATGAGTGAGAGCCATAGGCCCAACAATGGTTTTACTGTTCATCTCTAATGTCTTTAATTTGAGAAAAATTTTAAGCCTTGTCGTATTAAATGCTCTTCTTGAACTGGCAGATGACATTGAGTTAACTTCCTGCCTCAGTCTATATTAAATGGAATACTTATACAAAGCAATTTATACTACAAAATATTTTAATTTACATCAACTTGGATTTGAGTACAATGAGCTGATGATATTAACTCTAATGATTATATAAAGCAAGTGACATTGCAACAAATTTTTTAAGTTAAATTCACTTGGCATTGAGTGTGTTGTACTTAAAATAACAATTCCATTCAAATCAAGCATTTAAGTTTAATACACTCAAGTTTTCATTACTCATTACTTTATTTTTTAAGGCAACTGGTTTCCTCAAATTTTTAAAGTAAACTCAACTTATCCAGTCTTACAGTGTACAAAACATTTAATTACAGACATCTGGAACTGAAAAATATATGAAACTTTATCATCAATACAACTCTGTAAATTCATCCTGTGGGCCAGATTGAATGTTTCGGAGGGCCTGTTGTGTGACACTGCTGGTCTATATTAATAATCTACTATATGGGTTTTTCTGAAACTGTATGTCTATGCTTGAAGGTGTAATAATAGATCTTTCACTCTGACTTGTTGTTGCTGTGGCTGTGATGGTTCTGCTGGAGGTTTTACAATGTCAAATCTTTACATGAGGATTTATAATGGATATGATGTGCTTTGTTGGAAAATGTCTAAATAAATTGTAGAGCTGAATGATTGCAAATAAAATGGAATTGAATCCACACTACAATTGTTATTACTTCCAAGTATGTGTCAGTTGTGTTGTATTCCTTTTATTATACAATTTCTGTGAATTTTATAACCTCCTGATTCAGCCAGCAATGCATTTTTGTCCTCTGTAGTGGACAAGAGTTCCATAGCTTTACTTAAATAAATAAATGAATAAATGAATAAATACTGTTTGCTACAAATGACATTCCATGCAAAAAAGGCACTTATTTAACTTATAAAGACCTTTTTATTATAATATTATCCTTTGAATTTTGCATTTTTTGGTGAAAATCAGGTATTTTCCAATATTTAATCAACATATCATGTAGATGTTCATAAAAGCTCAAATTAAAGTTGAGGATTATTATATCAGAAACAGAGAAAACTGAAGAATAAGTGACTTCACACACAACTCAACTCAACTCAACTCAACTCACACAGTCACTCTTTGAACAGATCCTCTACCTCCATGGTTCCTGGTGGTATTCTCCATCTGGGTACACATCCACCAGCACCTGGAAAACGGATGAAATGTACGCAGAGGACAAACAGAACGCTGCGTCCACATCTGTCTGTATCTTTAACGTCACTTGCAGTCAGCGTTACTTTTATCACTGTCATTCATTTTGAAAAATCTCCACACTCTTCACACTCCACACACATTTTTCCACCATACCTGCTGCACTGAACTGTGAATGTCACACGGCCGTAAGTGGTATCGGTAGCGATGGCCGAACGAGGCTTTGTTGGAGCTTCAACACTTTTTATGAAACCTGGTTCATTGCTTGAGGCTCCAATGAGACAGTGCTCGAGGAAGACATCTAGTGGTGATTAAAATGAAGTGCAACTGAGATGTGTCAAAGAGTCAAACTTCTTTCCATTCTGCAGCATACCTATTTAATGCACAACACATCCCAGTGGTTCATGGATTGTTTTGGATTTGATTGTCCATGCACATTCCTGTTTGACTACACTAGATGATTGTATGTTTGTAGTGGACACAATAATAATATTTTTAGTAATAATGACAATAATTATTGAAAACCATGATCCTAATTTGGAATATCTGTATGTAACCCTAAATAGATCTTCACTTGTTGTGGTATGGGACATTTAAATGTTGCTGCTACGTTCATGAGATGTGCTCCACAAATAGAGACTGATATCATTTCACATGGGGTTGGTGCAAATACACACAGTAAATTTGCCAGTGTAAAAAATGCAGTGTCAAAGTATTCTAATTCTTTCGGAGTTATTCCAACAATGGACAGAGCAAAATGTAACAAAATAACTTCCAGTGTTGGTGAAAATAATTGGAGTTAACAGAGGTTTTACACTATCAATGTCATATATTCAGTGTTAAAGTAAACTGACTCTCTCAGTTAATTCAACACTGATAAGAGCAAGATACCGTTCAGCGTTAAAAAAAAATGACTCTGAAAAGCCCCGCCCACCAACCTCCTTGCTCAAAGTGAGTGAGAAGTTGGACTCTGGCATCGCCATCTTCCTCGCATTGAAAAACTGCGTTTGTAAGTTTGTGTAAATAAACTCTTGCTTTTGTTATTTCATCCAAGCAGAATCTGTGTGCAAGAATAGTTATGTCGTCATTGTCAGCAAGGTTATAATAGTTTTGGATCTTTAATTATAGTTTAGTTTTAATTAGTTTTGACTTTCTTTCCCCTCTAATTCAGTTAGTTTTAATTAGTTTTTAGAGCAAGTTTGCTAGTTTTTATTAGTTATCATTTTTTTCTGAATGCTTAGTTTTAGTTTAGTTTAGTATTAATTTTAGTTATTTCACATATTTTATCTTCCTCACCATCCCATTCAAAGAAATTAGTGAGGTGCGAATCAGCGGGTTACCCTGGACACTTTATTTGGGGGTTGGGTTAGGGCGGCTCATTGACTGAGCAGAGACACAAACACATGTACATTATGATGTAGAAATTCCCTATAGCAGGTTGTGGGGGTGCGATCCATACACAGCGTCACTTACGTGAAAACAATGTGAAGATGTGCAAAGCGTGAGAGGAGATGCACAAAGCAACCAGCAGTAAACCAGAAAGAAACATATATAAACCAGATAGAAACATATATAAACCAGCCAACCAGCAGTTAAAGCAGATAGAAACATATATAAACCAGCTAACCGGCAGTTTAACCAGATAAAAACATATATAAACCAGCTAACCGGCAGCAAAACCAGATAGAAACATATATAAACCAGCTAACCAGCAGTTAAAGCAGATAGAAACATATATAAACCAGCTAACCAGCAGTTAAAGCAGATAGAAACATATATAAACCAGCTAACCGGCAGTAAAACCAGATAGAAACATATATAAACCAGCTAACCAGCAGTTAAAGCAGATAGAAACATATATAAATCAGCTAACCAGCAGTTAAAGCAGATAGAAACATATATAAACCAGCTAACCGGCAGTTAAAGCAGATAGAAACATATATAAACCAGCTAACCGGCAGTTTAACCAGATAGAAACATATATAAACCAGCTAACTGGCAGTTTAACCAGATAGAAACATATAAAAACCAGCTAACCAGCAGTAAAACCAGATAGAAACATATATAAACCAGCTAACCGGGAGTTAAACCAGATAGAAACATATATAAACCAGCTAACCGGCAGTAAAACCAAATAGAAACATATGTAAACCAGCTAACCAGCAGTTAAAGCAGATAGAAACATATATAAACCAGCCAACCAGCAGTTAAAGCAGATAGAAACATATATAAACCAGTTAACCAGCAGTTAAAGCAGATAGAAACATATATAAACCAGTTAACCAGCAGTTAAAGCAGATAGAAACAAATATAAACCAGCTAACCAGCAGTTAAAGCAGATAGAAACATATATAAACCAGTTAACCAGCAGTTAAAGCAGATAGAAACATATATAAACCAGCTAACCAGCAGTTAAAGCAGATAGAAACATATATAAACCAGCTAACCAGCAGTTAAACCAGATAGAAACATATATAAACCAGCTAACCAGCAGTTAAAGCAGATAGAAACATATATAAACCAGCTAACCGGCAGTTTAACCAGATAGACAGATATATAAACCAGTTAACCAGCAGTTAAACCAGATAGAAACATATATAAACCAGTTAACCAGCAGTTAAACCAGATAGAAGCATATATAAACCAGTTAACCAGCAGTTAAACCAGATAGAAGCATATATAAACCAGCTAACCAGCAGTTAAAGCAGATAGAAACATATATAGACCAGCTAACCAGCAGTTAAACCAGATAGAAGCATATATAAACCAGCTCACCAGCAGTAAACCGCACAGAAACATATATAAACCACATATAAACATATATAACCCAGTTCATCATCAGTGAACCACACCTTAGCAGATATCTCATCTCTTAATCATCTCCAGTTCCATCATTAGCCAACTTTGCTTCATTTCAGTTCAGCTAGCTGTTGCTAGTAACACCAAATGTTTTTTCACATTATAACAGGTTCCATACCTCTGTAATTGGATTAGTTTTCATCCTCCTCTTTTCTCCTCTTCTAAACTGTGCAGTTAAGGCCTTGGAAGGCCTTTTCATGGTGATAAACTCTCCAGTTTTTACCTGGATGCTAGTTCTGTTTGACTCTGTCCTTTAGCTCCGCTCTGTTTCTGTCACGCACGCACACACAGTGCGCAAAAAAGAAAAAAAAAAAAAAAAAAACGACCCCACTCATCACTAAAGTAAATCCCAGACAGGACTGTGCTGCTTTGTCCCAGCTTTAGTCTGTATGTTCCAGGTGGAGTGGGGACCAGAAGACGACTGGAAACCACAGTGACCAGACATGACAGACTGTGAAGTGTCCTATGGTGCCGCTAGCTCAAATTGCTGGAGCAAAATAAATCGATTTGATATCAATCCAACATTGACAAAGATGAAAACAAAGGGAATTTTATACATAACTTTTATACGTTTTAGTTTTGTAAGCTCACAATACAGTTTCAGTTAGTTATCGTTTTCTTCTTTTAATTAGAGTTTTTATTTATTTCAGTTAACAAAAATGTTTTTTCAATTTTAGTTTTCGTCATTTCGTTCGTTTTCATTAACGATAATAACCTTGGTTGTCAGTGTTGGGTACGTGTTTACAAATACCAAATTTCAAATGGATAATGTGATATCAGGTCGGTGGCTTTCATTTTACATGACATTTCATGTTTACTTTTAATTACAATATTTAATTTTTACTTGGAATAAATTGGGAACAGAAATGATTGTGTCTTTTTTTGGCCCCTGCAAACACTGGGACTATAGTACATCATATGTAACACTGTTAGGAGGCAGTTAAAAATCAACAGTCTTTGGAGTATTTTATTTATCAACATGTAGTGTTAAGTAGGTTTAACACTGGAAAAGTTATTTCTTAACACTTATCTCTTCAGTGTTGAATGTGAATAACACTATGGGTGTTACTTCTCACATAGTGTAAAACTTGATTGACACTAATTAGTGTAGTGCAGTGTAAAATATTA
The DNA here is from genome assembly GCF_902148855.1 of Sphaeramia orbicularis. NCBI lineage: Eukaryota > Metazoa > Chordata > Actinopteri > Kurtiformes > Apogonidae > Sphaeramia > Sphaeramia orbicularis. Next base: position 13,791,873 of record NC_043974.1, on the reverse strand, counting down.
ACTCTGACTAGAGTAAAGTTGATTCTGGACATGTAACTCAATGTTCAGTGTAAATTTTACACTTTGTAGATAGGGACCATATGTTCACTGAGGTAGTGCTAAAATTAACTCTTTAAGTGTTGTATAAACACTGGTGATTTTACTGTACAGATTATATTATGGATTTGGGCAAAGTATGTTTTAAGGTTCATTGGTAAATGGGTGATTTGAAGCACTCAGCTGCTTCATACGTCACTCAAGTGTGTCCATCGTCACAAGTCACGTGACCAAACCACGCCTCGGCACTGCGCTTTGATACATCTGCTTTATGAGCTACGGCGCATGCACCGGAGCTTCGCGTGTCACCAGCCCATCACTAGGTATCGGTGCATTTGTATCGGATTACTTTTATGAGTACAAGTACACACACTGAGTATCGGAGCTGATGCCCAATACTGGTATTGGATCAGTGTATTGGTCTGTGTGAGGCCCCTGAGGTATAATGAGTTTGACCCCCCCCCCACTTTAGATCATATTGGTCTGTATGTGGCCCCTGAAATAAAACGAAACATCATTAATTGTTAACATCTTCAGTGAAATGTTTGCATTTCACACACTCATCCTGTGGCCCGAATTGGACCCTTTAGCAGGCCGGTTTTGGCCCACAGGCCTTATGTTTGACATCCCTGCTTTAGTGGATTTGGATGGACATGACTGCTCACGAATATCCAAATGGACCTACAGTAAATAAACTCAAAAGGAAGTTGTATGTTTAGCCTTTTCTTTTAGGGTCCATGATAAAATATATTTGTGTTCTGTTAGTCCTGCTTTTATTTGCATGTTTCCTTTCCTTGTCACACTCATTTCTTTACTGGAGCTGGTATTAAACCTCATCACACAGTAAACTCTTGTATTTGCCACAGAGACCTGGTGTGAATAGAAGCCTGACCTGGTTCACTGCTCAAAACAGAAAAAAAACAAAGGAGGAAAAAAAAAATGGAATGGAGTCTGTTTCTGCTCCTTCTGATGGGTGAGTAATAATCGGCTACTGTAGGTTCACGGTGTATGATCAGTCTGTTAACATGTTTAACTCTTTTAACTATGACCCATAAATGGACTGTTAAAGCCAAGTGACTAAGAAGTGGCTGTTGTCAGTGAATATTAGTTTTTTCTCTTGTGCATGTGGAATATTTTCATGTGTTTGTCATTTATTACCTCTGCCAAGTGAAATGGTTATGTTTTGTCTGGTTTGTTTGCCTGTTAGCAAGATAACTCAAAAAGTTATGGACGGATTTTGATGAAATTTTCAGGAAATGTTGATACTGGCACAAGGAACAAATGATTAAATTTTGGTGGTGATCGTGGGTGGGGGTGGCTGGGGGGGACTGATCTGCCTTGGCAGAGGTCTGCGTCCCCTGAATGCTTTTCTAGTTATCATTACCTTCTTCTCCATGCAGTGTTATGATGTTTTTTAAAATGATAAGATCCTTCTGTGCTTGAATAATTTGTATATTATTGTGTCTATATGAATTTATAGTTATCCTTCTGTTCTACAGGTGCTTATCAAAAAATTTGAATATCATGAAACAGTTCAATTTTTTTTTTTCTCTTTTTTCTCTTCTTTTTTTCCTCTATTGAAAGACAGTTCAATATTTTTTGTCACTCATTTCAGAAAGTGAAAACCATATATTATACCGACCCATTAGACAGAGAGTGAAATATTTCAAACCTTGATTGTCAAGAGGAAGATGAGAGACACCAGATCCACCAATGCAGATGACCTGAAGGACACTATCAAACCAACCTGGGCTTCCATTCCACCTGAGCAGTGCCACAGGCTGATCACGTCCATGCCACGACGCATTGATGCAGTAATTCATGTGAAAGGAGAACCAACCAAGTTTTGAGTTAGTAGAAATGAACAGACTTTACAGAAGCCTGACATTTCTGTTTAAAATATCCTTTTTTAAACTGATTTTATGCAATATTCTAATTTTCTGAGACACAGAATTTGGGGTTTTCATTATCTGTAAGCCATAAACATCAAAATTTCAAGAAAAAAGGCTTGAAATATTTCACCCTACACTGTAACAAATTTTACCGTTCAATAACAGTAAAATATTGGCAGCTAGAGTTTCCAGCATGCCACTGTTATTCTACAGTATCTCTACTGTAATCTACAACTACAGTTTCTTACTGTAAAAAGTATTACGGTGCTGGGCTGTATATAATGTACCTTTTACAGTAAAATACTGTTAGCCACAGTTGCTGCATTTAACAGTAACTACCGTATTCCAAGAAACAATATATTACTGTAAAACGTATTTAATGTAATATTTACGGTATAACACAGCGAAAAGCTGGGATTTTAACATTTCAAGTTACATTTTAAAATACAAAATCATGAACATTGCTAGAAAAAGCTCAAACAAGAGATGACATTATTATATATAACCATTAAATTGACACGCTGTTTAGTTTAATGGTGTCCACTTCGCAGCTAGCAAGTATGCTTCAACTTAAATTAGCTGCATATTTGCTACATATGGTTAGCACCCCAAAATATGCGTTATTATCACGCGTGTTACACTGTGCAAGTTGCATCCGGTGTGAACGCAATTTATGGAGGCAATTTAATGTTTAATGAACCTAAATGTGACAGTTACGTTGATAAAATCAAAATTACCTTTATAAATGAACAACTGGAGCAGGATGGAGTTCTGTCAGTGTTGGTAGAAGCATCAGGTGACCTCCGTTCCCATGCTCTATGGCACAGGTGTCAAACTCCGGTCCTCGAGGGCCGGTATCCTGCATGTTTTAGATATTTCCCTCTTCCTTCCACACCTGGTTCAATTAATGATCAACTCATCATCATGCTCTGCAGAAGCCTGATAACGAAGTAATGGCTTCCAGGTGTGATGGAAGAGGGAAACATCTAAAACATGCAGGATACCGGCCCTCGAGGACCGGAGTTTGACACCCCTGCTCTATGGGGTTAAGTCCAGGTGAAAATAGTCATCCTCAGTTATTTTCTCTTTTTACTTTATCCTTCTGCTTCAAAAAAGAACCACTTATCTTTGATGCAGACAGTCTATAGTTAACATTCGTTGGATTTAATCTTTTCTAAATGGGCTGGTGGGATTTGATGCCAGATGACTTTGTTCAGACCGGTTCTGGGCGGACAGTAGAGGAGGAATTTCAGAAAATACTATAGAATACTGTCAAATTTTACAGTAGCTTACTGTTTTAAATTTGCACCTTAAAGACCTCATTATTTACAGCATTATACTGTATTTATAAATAACAGCATGATGCAGTACAAACTTAACTGTTTTTTTACAGTAATTTGTTACAGTGTATGTCTAATGAGTCTATATAATATATGGGTTTACCTTTCTGAAATGAGTGACAGAAAATATTGAACTTTTTCATGATATTCTAATTTTTGAGCTGTACCTGTATATGGGCTTTCACTCATGCATGTGCTTACCTGGTATTGAAGTGCCTGAGTCTCCACAGTCTTATTTATCCATGTACTCAATGAGTCTGTTATCACCTCCCATTGGTGGAGCTTCTTAATCACTGCCAGTTGAACACAGCTGTATGACTGACTGTGGCCCCCTGCTTGCTCAGGCCCTGATTGGCTACCTCTGACAGGGTAGGCCATATATTTGCCTGTATTATCAATGCTTTTTTAAAATCTCTGCTTGAAAAATTTCCCGAGAATCAAAACGTTGCTACCTGCAGAGGACCAAACGTAAGGACCAGGACAAAGGTGGTAAAACCAGGAAAAATTATAATTTAATAAAGTTAGAAAATGCTCAACAAAAGCTCCAAAAAATGTCAGTTTTAACAAAATGAAGAAAGATGGGCCCAACTGAGGTCAATTAAACCAACTGCAACAGAACAAAAACTGACCTGACCAAACAATGAACCCAGGTGGGCTTAAAAAGAAATGGACTGACCCAAATCAAACACAAGGGGGAGGCATTACACTATAAGAAATTCAACCATTAACTTATTCAAAATAACATGAATAGCAAATAATCACAACTAGACACAAAATACTAACTGTGTGAAACAAATGTGATTAAAACCAAGAATTAAAGCAACTAAATTAACACAAAGAAACAAACAGTACCCCCCCCCCAGTGCCCCCCCCCCCACCCCAGTCTTGTGGTAATAGTTCCTTCCTGCTTCTTAAATGATGGCCAAGCCCATTAGTCTGGTCTTTTGTCTGGGCGCTCAAGAACAAACGAAAGTAAATAATTCAAACATAAATAATACATGTGCACCCAAATTAGCATGTTTAAATAAAATACTTAAACTAAACCGTGTGCTGTAATTATTAACTGTAACTTAAGAAACAAAAACTCATGAAATAACAAATAAAGAAAGAATAAAGACTTTTTATTGTCATTGTTTGCACATGTAATGAAATTTAGACAGGTAGTTCTTTATTAAATACATTGATTATTTGTTCTTATTTTCTCTGCCCCTTTGACGTGTTCTTTTAGGCTGAAATCAGTCTTCATGTCTTCATGTTTGGAAAGTGCACAATCGTAAAATAAAATAAAAACAACCGAAAATTTCTCTCAAATACATTTAAAAAATTAAATAAAATTAAATTTCTTGGGGTGATAATAAATGACACAATTGCTGGAAGTCCCACATTAAATACGTCTGTACTAAAATATCTAGAAGCATCTCTGTAATGGCCAAAGCAAGACACTTTTAGACAACAAATCACTCCACACACTGTTTTGTACCCTGGTTTTACCCTATCTACATTACTGCACAGAGGTGTGGGGCAATACATACAAAAGCTCATTAGATCCACTTTTCATACAGCAAAAAAAAAAGCTTTCAGAATATTTCACAATGTAGGTTATCGTGAACACACCAATCCACTATTTTTAAAGTCTAAAATAATAAAATTTAATGATATGGTTGAATTCCAAACAGCACAATTTCTGTACAAAGCCAGAAATAATCTATTAGCAAACCATTTACAGAAAATGTTTCAGGAAAGACAGGGAGGGTATAAATAAAAGGAAATGACAAATTTAAGATACAAAGATGTCGAACCACGAAGAAAAGACTCTGCTTATCAAATAATGGTGTAAGACTATGGAACAGACTGAGTATGGAGCTGAAACAATGTCCAAACATCAAGCAGTTTAAAAACAAATACAAACAAATGATTTTTACCAAATACAGAGGAAAGGGCCTGATGGCGGGGGTGGGGGGTGGGGGTGGGGTGGGGTGGTCCGATTGTTTTTTATAGTGGGGCTTTGACACATATGTGCTGATAATATCTAGTTTAAATATGGATAATGAATATATTATTACTATAAAGGATAATATAGAATATTAGATGTATTTATATTATGTATGTATATGTGTTTTTGTTTGGGTTTTTTTTTTTTGTTTTGTTTTTGTTCTTTTTAGTTTTTATTAACATCTGGTATTAATATCTGGTAGGAAAAGTTGTAAATGGGTATCATCATATTAGTGTATATAGGAAAAAAGGAAGTGTGATATTTTTATACTATTATTATTATTATTATTATTATTATTATTATTATTGTTATTGTTATTTACCATTACTATTATTTATTTATTTTGTTGTTTGTTTGCTTATCAATCATTTATGTACCAGTACTTATATTTCATTGGTTGATTTTTGTTTTGATTTCACTGTCTACATGTTCGAAATAAAAATTTCATTCATTTATTCATTCATTCATTCAAAAACTAGAAAATCAAGTATCTGGTTTGGAAATGTGGTAAAGCAGAAAGTTTAGCTAATCGTGTTCAAACATAAATATGTAAAATCCTTTATCTCTCACACTGTTGTTTCTTCTTCTATTGTCTTTTCAGGTCAGTGGTCTTTCTCCACCTGTAAAGATTATGAGTACCACTTTATTAAAGAGGAGAAGACCTGGTCCGAGGCCCAGGAGTACTGCAGAAAGCACTTCACAGACCTGGCCACCGTGAACAACTTGTCAGACTTGGACATCCTCTGTGACCAGCGCACCTGCCAAGAAGGATGGATTGGACTTTACACCAAAGTAAACACTACGAGGGAATGGGTCTGGTTCAGTGGAAGAAACCAGACCTCGACACTGCCGTCGAAGAACTGTGTGGTTAAGTGGGGAGACCGTTCCATGGGCCGTTATACATGTGATGGTGAGGACGCAAATCCCAACATCTATGGTTTTATAGTGCCTTTTAAAGTAGGGGTGTCAAACATACGGCCCGTGGGCCAAAACCAGCCTACCCGTGTGGTCAAATCCAAGGTTATTGTTGTTAACGAAAACTAACAAAATGACGAAAACTAGAATTGTAAAAACATTTTCGTTAACTGAAATAAATAAAAACTATAATTAAAGAAAAAAAACGATAACTGACTGAAACTGTATTGTGTGTTTAAAAAACTAACTAAAATGTATAAAAATTCTGGATAAAATTCCCTTCGTTTTCGTCTTTGTCAATGTCAGTTTGACATGAAATCGATTTATTTCCTTTAACCGATTTTAGCTGCTGGCACCATATGATATTTAACGGTCCGTCACTTGTCGTTTAGTCGTCTTCTCATCCCCACTCTACCTGGAAACATGCAGACTAAAGCTGGGAGAAAGCAGCAGAGTCCTGTCTGGGATTTATTTGAATTTGATGGTGAAGAAGAGAAAAGATATAAAGAAACTAAAACTAAACTAAAACTAAGCATTTAGAAAATAACGAAAACTAATAAAAACTAGCAAACCTGCTCTAAAAACGAATTAAAACTAACTGAATTAGAGGAAAAAAAAAGTCAAAACTAAATAAAACTAAACTAGAATGAAAAATCCAAAACTATTAGAACCATGGTCCAATCCAGCCCATGGAAGGAATTTGCGAAGTGCAAAAATTACACTGAAGACTGAAACTGTTAATGGTGCTGAACATGGGCCACATACAGACCAGTGTGGTCAAAGGTACAATAATATTAACATAATAACCTGTAAATAATGACAACTACACATTTTTGTCTTGGTTTAACCCTTTAAACCAGGGGTGTCAAACTCATTTTAACTCAGGGGCCACATTAAGCCCAAATTGATCGCAAGTGGGCTGGACCAGTAAAACAATAGCATAATAACCTGTAAATGATGACGACTCCAAATTTTTCTCTTTGTTTAAGTGCAATCAAAATTAAATTATGAAAATATGTACATTTAAAAACTATCCAAACAAAAATGATGTGAATAACCTGAAAAAACAGATTTCTTGAGAAAATAAGTGCAATATTAACAATATTACAACTAAACTTACCATTTATATATGCATATTATGGATTGGATCTACAAAGGCACAAAATATTTAATAACAGGAAGTATAATGTTTACATTTTACTTACAAAATTTCAGGTTTTTCATATTTTATTGTTAAAGGATAGTTTGGAAATGTTAGTATTTTCATAATTTAATGTAAGTTTTTACCCTAAAACAAAGAGAAAAATATTGAGTTGTCATTATTTATAGGTGTAATGTAATATTATATTTCTCACATTAAACTAAGAAAATTTGGAGTCATTATTTATAGGTTATTATGTTATTATTTTAGTTGAGATCACATTGTCCTTTATGTGGAACCTGAACTAAAATGAGTTAGACATTCTTGATTGTTAACATCTGAAGTGTAATTTTTGCAAATTCATCCCACAGGCCGGACTGGAACCTTTGGCGGGCTGGTTTTGGCTGGTTTTGACACCCCTGCTTTAAACCCTCAGCCTAAAATGGTTAACCTGGACTTTTTTTCTTAGTTTGACAAACTAAAAGATTAGAAAATATCATGTGAGTGTTTACTCGTTTCTCCTGAGCCCTTTTTTTTTTGCAGATGTTTCAAAATCTAGCAATCATTCACAATTTTGTGCATGTTATAATACTGATAAACCTGCTTTTCTCCAGTTTCTCGTACAGGCATGAGTGAAACTATTGTATTGACCCATTGAAACCTATAAAGGTCAATGTCTCAGGTTTCAGAAACAGTTGGAATTTTTCCAATTGCACAAACAGTGAAAGAGTTCCAGCCATCCAAACTGCATATGTGCAGGGTGTGTCAGCGATGACACGTCAGGTTTTAAAGAGTTAATGTGAAGTAAAATGACATCACAAAAATGTTTACGTTTACAAACTGTCCTTTCACAATAAAATGGGAATAATCTGAATAAATATGAACAACCTGGAATATCTTAAGAAAAATAAGTGCAATTTTAACAATATAATGCCTACAATGTTATATTTACAATTTTTAATATTGTTAAATGGCACTTTAAAAAATAAAAGATTTTTCAGGTCGCACATGGTTGTTCAGGTTATTCATTTTCATTAAGTAATTCTACTTTTTTCATACTAAAACAAACACAAACCTTTGGATTATTACTTATAGATTATTATTCCTATTATTTTACTGGTCTGATTTACTTAAGAAGTAAAATAAGTTTGACCCCCTGATTTAGAGCATGAATGTCAAAGTCATTTTATTTTGTTCATTTTATTTATTTATTATTTTTTATTCATTTTTGTTCATTTTGTTGATTATTTAATTCACCTTTGTTCATTTTGCTGATTAGCTAGTTTATAGTGTTAGCTATGTTGCTATTTTTTTAGTTTTGTTGGTTGTTTTAGTTTATTTTTGTTTCTTTTGTTAACAATTTTGCTAATTTTGGTTCATTTTGTTGATTATTTAGTCAACTTTGTTCATTATTTTATTCAATTCTTTTCATTTTGGTGATTATTTGCTCAATTTTGTTCATTATTTAATACATTTTGTTCATTTTGTTGATTATTTAGTCAATTTGTTCATTATTTTTCTTCAATTTTGTTTATTTTTCTGACTATTTTTCTCAATTTGTTGATTTATTTTTTCTTTTGGTTGATTATTTTTGCTCTTTTAAAAAAAAAAAAAAAGTTTGTTTTTTATGTTTATTCATTCTGTCCAACTCTTTGTTCATTTTGTCATTTATGTGCTCGGTCTTTGCTGTCAAAATATTTAATCCAAGTGACGAAAACAGGTACGGAACTTTATTTTCATTAAAAAGCATAACCCAGAAGTGTTTTGTGTATGCGCTTTTGTATCATATATTGACAATAAAACTGATTTTTTCCGTTTCTAAGTTAATATTTAATAGATTTACTTTCTTCTTTACTTTATGCAAAATATTTTAAGGATTTGCTGAGAGGTTTTGCAAAAATAGTCCAGATCAGATCTAAACTATACATGGATGTTAAGATAATTCCACTTATATGAAAGAAAAACACTTTTTATTTTGCTAATTTTTGTTCATGTTATTTCATCATTCTCTTATTTTTTGTTCATTTTGTTATTTATTTAGTTTAGTTTTGTTCGTTTTGTGATTAGTTAGTTTATATTGTTGATTATATTGTTTTTTTGTTTTGTTTTATTGGTTGTCTTAGGTTATTTTTGTTCCTTTCATTGATTATTCTGTTAATTTCTGTTCATTTTGATTATTAAGCCAATTTTGTTCATTATTTTCTTTTCTTTCTTTTTTTTTTTTTTTTTTTTACTATTTTCCTCAATTTGTTAATTATTTTGTCATTTGATTGATTATTCTTGCTTATTATTTTGTTGGAGTTTATTCATTCTGTCCAACACTTTGTTCATTTTGTCGTTTTTGTGCTCAGTCTTTGCCGTCAAAACATTTAATCCAAGTGAAGAAAATAAGTACGGAACTTTATCGTCATTAAAAAGCATAACCAGGAAGTGTTTTGTGTATGAAATTCTGTGTGTTATTGCTAACAAGACTTTATTACTTTTGTGAAATTTTTCAAAATTTTTAATTGGACTGTAGAAAATCGAGGTCAATCAAGTTACCATATTTGGTTCCTGACCTGTAACTGCCAAAAAAAAGTAAATATAAAAAAAATACAAGAAAAACACATGTAAGGTGAAAGGATGTGGAAATTACCAAACATAGTCACTTGCCCAATAAAGGGTTAAGGTGACATGATTTCATTGTAGAATATGAATAATAATTTAATTTATTCTTTATATGTCGGTTATCACAAAAGTGTCAGATTTGTCTGTTTTCTGTTCCCAGGCAACAGGGTGTTTATAGGTATGAAGTCCTGGTTGGACCGTCAGAGGATCTGCTCTGAACCCGACGTGGCCGACGTAAATGGCCACCCATGTGAGTTCTGTGAGCCCCAGCAGCACAGCACATTACTTTGCCTCTTCAGAGACATGTGGAGGTGGTCCGATGGGAGTAATCACTGTGAACACAACTCCACAACTCTGGGAGTGAAGAAATGTGTGGTGATGGGTAACAACAGCACATGGAAGAGCGACAGCTGTGAAAAACGAAGACCTTTCTACTGCTACAAAGGTGACATTTACACATGTTCACACACATTTGTCTCATGTATTGCTGTTTATTTGAATACTGATTGATTTAGGTTTTCATTTGTCACTGTGCATGTATGTCGGTTCTATAAATCACAGGGAGAAAAAGTGAATCTGTGCATGATCTAAAGTTCCTGACTTGTTTTACTATCAACTTTGCTCTTTATATATTTTCAATAGCAGGCCTTTCAAGGAGATAAATGTAATAATAATAATAATAATAATAATAATAATAATAATAATAATAATAATAATAAAAGTAGTAGTAATAATCATCACCATCATCATCAAACATTTTATTTATATAGCACTTTCAATCAAAGTGCTTTACAACACAGCAACAATAAAAAAAAGTAAGAGCACAGTAAAAACAGGCACAACAAACCCCGCCCCTCATACGGATTGTAGCTTATTTGGGCATCGATCCAGCTGATGTCATCATGTCTATACATGTGCTGATGTCAGCAAATCAATTCCCTCTATATATGTGCCAAGTTTGAAGTAAATGGAAACAAAATTGACATTTTTATAAACGTGAAATTTTGCCCATTATAAGTAAATGGGAGAAAAAAAATATTTTAAAAATTCATTTAAAATTTGAACTTTAACCTACTTTTTCCCAAAATGTAATGACATTTATTCTGGGTCATTGGCAATCTATAAACCAAATTTGGTATGAATTCAACTAATAGTTTTGCTGTTAGAGTGTTAACAAACAAACAAACAAACAAACCAGACCAAACCAAAAATAAAAATAGGACCAATGGTCCTGTAGCTTACCGGCCAAATTAAAATCTTTGGAAATGTATCCAGACGCCATTTATTATCACCCAGTTCTGTATATTTATTCTATTACAGAAATAGCCCAAGCTGAAAGCATGGACGGTCGGGATTTATTCTTTGATAGACCTGGCTTTGTTGAAACAAGTGTTTCACACATATTATTCTGGAAACAATGTGCATACAATAATGGCTTAATTGACTTACCATAGGTCAACTTTGGTCATAAATTGTAGTAAAATGTGTTGGCAATATATATCTGAAAGTATGTAACCATTAAATAACAATGGAAGGACTTTAAGGATCTATATGCAGCATAGGGTGCCTGAATGTCTTTGGAATGAAAATATGGTATTTCAAGACAGGTCATCTATCATGGTATTTGGGGGGGTTGTGTGGTCCAGAGGGTTAGGTGATGGACAGACATACCAGAGGCCCGGGTTTGATTCCCAGCTTGGGCAATCCGAGAGTATTTCTTTGGATCCTCACTACGTGGTCATGTACATTTGTGCATGTAAAAGATCCTGAGTGGTAGAAGTTTCAGTGGATCAGAGTTGGCATACATGTACAGAATCTCCTGTTACAGTGATAAACAATCCAGTTTAATGGTGCCAAGCGAATCAGCATATGGATACCATGTTTTGGTCATATTCCAATCAGATCTGTAAAAAATTCAAATTCCAACTTGATATCATTGATACTTACTGATTTATTGGATCAATCCACTTCCTATCTGTTATAATGGGAACATTTTTCAAAGTTGCACCAAATCCAGAATCAGATCCGGATCGAAATAATTTCAATACCTTGTTTTGACATCATCATACAGAAGCTGTATACTAAGTTTGAAGTCAATCAGAACTGGAGTTTTGGAGAAGAAGACAATTGAAATTTTTTCCCCATAAGAGCCCATGTTAAATTTTCTGTCAGTTCCCGGATCCAGAAGAAGATCCTGATCAGCATGTGGACATTATATTTTGGACATCTCCCCATCAGGGCTGGACTGTAGAAATTTACACTGGATATCATTTATTTTTACTGAGTTATTGCATCGATTCACTTCCTATTGTTTATAATGGGGAAATTTTTCAAAGTCGCACCAAATCCAGAATCAGATCCGGATCCAAATAATTTCACTAACTTTTGTTGACATCATCATAAAGAAGCTGTATACCAAGTTTGAAGTCAATCAGAATTGTAGTTTCGGAGAAGAAGACGATTGAAATTTTGTAACGGACGACAGACAACGACACTGGACACCGCATGACGACAATAGCTTACGACCTATCGGCCGGTAAGCTAACAATACCCCTTGCCTCCCCTTCGGGGGGGTGAGGTAAAAATACAAGATGTTCCAAATATATGTCATACTGTGTATTTATCAACCTCTGACCGACAGATGAACTGGTCCTGGTTCCAGTGAAAATGTCTTGGGACGACGCTTTGACGTACTGTAGAAAACACTACTCCGACCTGGCCTCCATCACCAACCCCACCCAGCAGACATGGGTCCAGAAGAGGGTGCAGAGGGCCCAGTTTGACTACGTGTGGGTGGGACTGCGCTACACCTGCAGTCTGGATCTCTGGTACTGGGCCAGTAACAGGCTGGTCTGCTATCAGAACTGGGACTCAAAGGAACCGGGGCATGGATGCGGCCTGGCTGGAGCTGTGAAAAAAGGGACGGCCGAGTGGGTCAGTCGAGACAAAAGTTACAGGTTCCCCTTCATCTGTTCCACAAAAACCCACGCTTAAGTCATCAGACCAAGGATCACACTGCTCTACGATTTCCAAGAAAACATCTGCTTCAGACATTAAATGTGCTAAATCTTACATACTTTAATAAGATGAATCAGAAAACAAAGTAGAAAAGTGCTGGTTAGCTCATGTTTTCAATATACACTTGTGCTCATAAGTTCACATACACTAGCAGAATTTATGATTCTATGGACATTTTTCAGAGAATATGAAAAATAATACAAAGGCCCAATCCCAATTCACCCCTTGGCCCCTCCCCCTTACCCCTACCCCTTGGCACTTCCACTTGACACTACCCTTTGAAACGGAGCTGCAAGGGGTAGGGGTTGAAACATTCTCCTATGAAATAAGACAACCCTTCCAGACCTGTTACGTCATCAGCAGTCATTAATACCACCATAAACAGATGCAAAAACTTTGTTTACAAAAGTATTCATCATGCCGTCAGTAGCTGTAACCATCTATGTTCCATGGGCTTTGGTCATCTGCTTGCGGCTATCAACTATAAACTGCAGAAATGCGATCTATAACACATTGAAATGGCATTAAATGGTCGATCAAGTGGTTAAGTTGTTTACAAGGAAAATATGTACATTTGGGTTTCTTTCATCATACCGTTGCACTTTTTGGCAGTGTTTACCTCCAACTTGCCAATAGTTCAAACAGAATTATGGGAAATTTCTTCTACCCCTTTGTTCGTAGTGTGGTCCTGGAAAATCTCTGTTTTGAGGCTTATACACCCCAAATCATACTGAGAACAGAAACTATCCAAATGACCCTGATCTAAAGTTGACATCCCCTAGTTCTTAATCCTCTGTATTGGCCCCTTTAACATTAATAGTTGCTTTTCCACTGGACATCTGCATTAAACTTGACCGATATTTTCTAAATGTCAAAAAAACAAAAGTGCGTAATGTCAATTTTTCCATGAAATCACAAATGCAATGATTTGGTTTTTTATTGTCACGAGATGACACGAGAAGTCATTCCACAAACATGGCGATGAACGAAAATATGGTGTTGATTTACAGATATATTCATTATTATTATATACTAGCAACATTGTACCCGTAGTGCCATTGTACGACAGTGCCCTCCCGTGCTGCAACATCGGGACATCGATCGGACATGCGTCGGACACAGAATGTCCATTATAGTAGGATTACCCCACTATCTCGTACTAAATTAAAAAATGATTGGGTTTCCTGGTGTGTCCACACATACTGTGACGTGTTTCTTCTTCTCCTTCGCTTGTTGTAACGTAGATCAACATCCGTTTTTTTAATTCACCTGACTCTAGTTGCGAAAAAAAAGGTCTTTCCATTGCAGTTTTGCGCGATATACCATTTGTGCTATGCCCAAAAAAACCACCTCTTGCCAGCGCAAAAAGTTTTAATCAAAAAATGAGACTTTGGCCGAAATTGTCGTTTTTCCATTAGGTAAATTTTTATGCACAAGTTATATTTGCACAATTTGAAGGTCAATGGAAAAGCGACTAATGACAGCTTGAAGTCTTTTGTGGTCGTTGTGGGTGAGACACTTTATTTTCTCAGATGGAAAAGCTACCCATTCTTCTTGGCATAACACCTTCAGTTCCTTTAAGTTTTTGGGTTTTCTTGCATGAATTGCATGTTTGAGACCTTCCCAAAGTGGCTCAACGATATTAAGATCAGGACACTGAGATGGACACTGCAGAACCTTCACTTTTTTCTGCTGTAGCCAATGACAGGAGAGAATTAATAAACCACCTTCTGTCAAAATGTGATGACGTCATATAAATTTAATCATCAAAAATAATACAAAAAAATTATAAGTCCCGCCCCCTTTTTAAAAGGCGGGCTTTTTGATGAATGAGCTTTGTGAAAGATTGACAGTTGTGTGTTTGGTTTAAAAGAATTAGGATGTGAGGATGTGGAACATGAAACTTGCACGTATGTTTTCACTGTTTCGGGATTGGGGCGGGGGTGTGAAGGGGAGAACAAGTGGTCATTCATCGAATTTTTGATGAATGAGTATTGTGAAAGATTGACAGATGTGTGTTTTGGTTTAACACTTGTTAACAGAATTAGGATGTAAGGATGTGAAACATATGTTTTCATTGTTTTGGGGTACATGAGTGCAAGGGTGGGTGACTGTATAAATAAGTGAACAGTCTGGCTTGCTCTAAGTGTTAGACATGTTTAGTATTTAGATCAAACATTTATATTTAATACTTACATTTAATATTTTCATTTAACATTTTATATTAAGTATTTCGATCAAACATTTATATTTGATATTTACATTTAATATTTTATTTAACATTTTGTATTTAGTATTTAGATCAAACATTTATATTTAATATTTACATTTAATATTTTTATTTAACATTTATATTTAATATTTACAATTAATATTTAGATTAAACATTTAGTGTTTCACATTTATAATCATATTTAACATTTATATTTAATATTCACATTTAATATTTTTGTTTAACATTTTAGATTTACATTTAGTATTTAGATTAAACATTTATATTTAATATTCACATTTAATATTTTTGTTTAACATTTTAGATTTACATTTAGTATTTAGATTAAACATTTATATTTAATATATACATTTAATATTTTTGTTTAACATTTTAGATTTACATTTAGTATTTAGATTAAACATTTATATTTAATATTCACATTTAATATTTTTGTTTAACATTTTAGATTTACATTTAGTATTTAGATTAAACATTTATATTTAATATATACATTTAATATTTTTGTTTAACATTTTATATTTAGTATTTAGATCAAACATTCATATTTAATATTTACATTTAATATTTTTATTTAACATTTTATATTTACATTTAGTATTTAGAATAAACATTTAACATGGCAATCTATAAACCAAATTTGGCATGAATTCAACTGATAAGTTTGTTGCTAGAGTGTTAACAAGCAAAGAAAGAAACAAACCGAACCAAAAACAATACCCCTTGCCTCCCCTTTGGAGTGGTCTAATAATGACAACTCTAAATTTTTTCTTTTGTTTTAGTACAAAAAAGTATTACACTTACAAGCTATCCTTAAACAAAAAAAGCGATCAACCTGAACTTCCATCAACAACCTGAAATTTATCAGGCAAAATAATTGCAATTTTATTTTTTTTTTAAATATTTTATTTTGGTTTTCGAATTTTCATTTTACAAATGAAGAAAGAGAACAATGGAACAGACAAATGTGACAGGGACACAACTGTTCATCTCTGTGTGCCATTTGGTTAAAGGAATGGGAAAATCAGACTTCCATGTAACAGCAATATTTTTTCTAGCCACTGCCAAGGCTATTTCGGGGAATTTTGTTTGATATTTGTTTAGTGGTTCATTAATCTTCATAAAATTTCCAATTAGACAAATTTCAGGATCCAGGGGTATTGAACTCCTGGTAACATTAGACAAAATATCACACAAGCCCAGCCAAAAATCTCTGACTTTCACACATGACCAAGTACAATGTAAGAATGAGCCAATTTATGCTGCACATCGGAAGCATACATCAGAGAGTTCAGGTTTAGACCTGTGGATTTTTTCTGGAGTCAGATATAACTGATGCAGAAAGTTGTAATGGATAAGCCTATATCCTGAGTTTATTAGTGGCTGATATGCTGTTCTCACACAATTTGGACCAGAGGGCGTCTTCAATTGTGATGTTTAAGTCTGATTCCCACTTTTCTTTGAATGTATACATCTTTGGTTTAGGACATTCTTTTATCAAAACAGAGTACACTTTAGAAATAAATTTACATGGGTCACCATTATGCAACAATTTTTCAAGCTCCGTGAGGTTGGGTAACACAGTATTCTTGCCCAATGTGCTGCTTAGAAATGATTGTAATTGGAGAAAACAAAAAAAGGTCTTGTTTGGCAAATTATATTTGCCTTTCAGTTGTTCAAAAGTCATCAAAGATCCTTTCTCAAAGCAGTCCTCCAGTTTATGTATTCCATGTTGATACCAGGTTTCCAGAATCGTATTGTTTAGAGTCAAATGAATGAGACGGCTTTGCTTCAACGGAGACTTTGACGACAGTTCGACTTTTTGTTCAATGCTTTTATGTATATCATACCATAATTTACTAAGGTGAAATAGAATTGGATTATCTGTTAATTTAGGCAAGATTTTTGAGTTGTACTTATATATAAAATCACAAAAACCATTATCTCTCAAAGAATGAAAAGTAATGTATGTCCAAGATGGAACTTTGTCACCTTCAAACAAGGCAGCAGCAAAGTAATATTTTTTTGAAATGGGGCAGCTGGAGCCCTCCTGATTTATATTCCCATGGTAATATTTCTAAAGGCCTTCTGGCCACTTTACCATTCCAAATGAATTGCCTTACACTTTTATTAAGAGATTTTAAAAAAGGCTTGAGGAAGGGGTACAGGAAGTGACTGAAAGAGATACTGTAACCTCGGTAAGATGTTCATTTTGACGCAGTTGATTCTTCCAATCAAAGTGATGGGTAGGCTAGACCACTTGTGTAGGTCTTCCTCAATCTTTTTAATAAGTGGGCTGTAATTCAATTTATAGAAATTTTTTAGATTATTATCCATTGTTATGCCCAGATATTTTACACCTGTTGGAGTCCATTTAAATGCAGAGATGCCTTGACATTCAGAGTGGTTGAATGCTGTAAGTGGAATAATTTCACTTTTATCATAATTTACTTTATAACCTGAGACTGCACCATATAAATCAAGCTAATGTTGTAATCGAGTAAGGGATTTAGAGGGTTCTGTTATATATAACATAACATCATTGGCGAATAAACTAATTTTATGGGCTGTCGGACCAACCACAAAGCCCTTAATGTCAGAATCTTGTCTAATTGCCTCCGCCAAAGGTTCGATAGCCAGTACAAACAGACCTGGTGATAATGGACAACCATGGCGAGACGATCTAGTCAAAGGGAATGCGGAGGACATCTGCCCATTAGTAGTGATCCTTGCTTTAGGTTTGTAGTACAAAGTTTTTACCCAATCAATGAAATTGTGACCGAAACCAAATTTTGTCAACACCTTAAATAAATAGAGCCATTCCAGTCTATCAAAGGCTTCCTCAGCATCTAACGCCACTGCCACGGATGGATCAGATCTTGATTTTGCCAAGTGGATTATATTAAACAGTCTACACAAGTTATTGGCAGATACACGTTTTTGAATAAATCCACTTTGGCCTGGATTAATTATTTTTGGTAATATGTCACAAAGTCTATTTGCTAACAATTTAGAAATCAGTTTATAATCTGTGTTCAATAATGAAATAGACTGGTATGAAGCACATTTCAATGGATCTTTATTTTTCTTGTGTATAACTGTAATTATGGCAGTTGTAAAGGATTCAGGTAATGT
Source organism: Sphaeramia orbicularis (assembly GCF_902148855.1). Lineage (NCBI taxonomy): Eukaryota > Metazoa > Chordata > Actinopteri > Kurtiformes > Apogonidae > Sphaeramia > Sphaeramia orbicularis. The sequence continues at coordinate 13,773,563 of NC_043974.1, read as the reverse complement.
TTGTGTTTTAGCTGATAAATTTATTACATCAATAATTAGAGGGATGAGCAAATCTTTGAATTCTTCATAAAATTCAGGAGGGAAACCATCCTCTCCTAGTACTTTGTTAGACTGGAGTGAGTGTAAGGCTTTGTTAATTTCTACCTGAGTAAAGGGGAGGTCAAGATTCTTTCGGTCTTCTTCATTAATTGTTGATAATTCAAGTGTGGATAAAAAATTGTCAAGGTGGGTCGAATCATCTGGAAGTTCTGATTTATATAATTTGGAGTAGAAATGTTTAAATGTGTCATTTATTTCTATTGGGTTATATGAAACTGTACCCGTTTCAGTATGAATAGCATTAATTGTCTTATTACTTTCCTCAGACTTCAGCTGCCACAACAAAACTTTGTGTGCCTTGTCTCCCAATTCGTAATACCTCTGTTTAGTTTTCAAAATGTCTCTTTCAGTTTTGTAACTATTTAATGTATTGTATTGAAGTTTTTTTCTTAACTAAAGATTGGTAAGTGTCATTAGAACCATTTCGTTGAAAGTCTTTTTCCAGTTGTAAAATTTCTTTTTCTAACTTTTCAGTATCTTCTGTGTATTTCTATTTATGACCCTTTGTATAGGAAATAATTTGCCCTCTTAAATAAGCTTTTAAGGTGTCCCATAAGATAAAACAATTGGGAGAGGAAGCACTATTTGTTTCACAGAAAAACCTAATTTGGTCTCTTATAAATGTACGAAAGTTAGCTCTGTGAAGCAAAGTGGGTTCAGGCACCGTCTATAGGGCCTTCTGGGTACATCAGGGAACAAAATAGACAAGATTAATGGAGAGTGGTCAGATAAAATTCAGGATAAATATTCAGATTCCAATACACTATGAAACAATTGGCTAGATAGCAAAAATAAATCAATTCTAGAGCGGGAGTTATGAGGGCTTGAATAAAAGGAATAATCATGAGTCTGGGGGTGTGTCTGCCTCCAAATGTCCATTAGGTTTAAATCTTTCATATAAGATTGGATCATCATAGCTGCTTTCGACCTGGTGATGGTCTTGGATGATTTGTCCAAAGCAGGATCTAAACAAAAGTTGAAGTCACCCTCTATTAGTACATTATGTTCTCCACTTGCAATTTTTAGAAAAAGATCCTGCATGAACATTTCATCATCATAGTTAGGTGCATATGGATTAAGGAGTGACCATTTTTTCTGAAAGTATTCTACAATTAATAAAGACATATCGTCCTGATGGGTCTATAAGAGTATCAATAACTTCCAAAGGTGTGTTTTTATTCACCAAAATGGCTACTCCTCTGGCTTTTGAATTGAAAGAAGAGGATATCACCTGTCCTATCCACTCCCTCTTCAGTTTTTTATGTTCTTGCGAGGTGAGGTGAATTTCATGGATGAAAGCTATGTCTACTTTTAACTTTTTCAGATATGTTAAGACCCTTTTCCTCTTAACTGCCCCATTCAGACCATTAACATTAAAACTGACTAACGTCAAAATGCTGTCCATTTAGACATGCTTATATAATAATTGGACATGACTTGACATGACATGCATGGCATGATATGTAAGTGGAGCAGGAAGAAAAAAAAAAAAAAAGTCCCCAAAACATAAACAGTGAGCACAAAACCCTACAGTGCCAATCCCAAACGTAATGGCACACCTTCCGTAAACTGGAATGGTCTTACATACGTGAGCAACCTCAAGTTTAATCGACATGAAAATCTACCGCCCCCCGGGGGCCCTCCAAACAAACATGACAGATTTTGAAGCACTCTTAACTTTGTGATAAGTTGTGAAAGGATCAAATGATGCCCCAATAAATAAAAACGTATCTATAAAACAACTGAAAATAAAAATAAAAGTCAGGGCTTATGACAATGATATCTCACTGCGCTGGTTGCATAATTGCAACTGAGTCTGTTCGAGCCACAGTTTTCTTCATTTTCCCAGTACATTGTCCACAAACACTGTGGCTTCCATTGGTGTTTTGAAGAATTTCCCTTTCCCATCCAGGAGCATTATCCTCAGTGTTGCAGAGTGCAGCAGACTTAGACTTAGAGCAAGCCAGACTGTTCACTTATTTATACAGAGTCACCCACCCTTGCACTCATGTACCCCGAAACAGTGAAAACATATGTTTCACATCCTTACATCCTAATTCTGTTAACAAGTGTTAAACCAAAACACACATCTGTCAATCTTTCACAATACTCATTCATCAAAAAGCCTGCCTTTTTAAAAGGCGGGCTTTTCGATGAATGACCACTTGTTCTCCCCTTCACACCCCCCGCCCCAATCCCGAAACAGTGAAAACATATGTGCAAGTTTCATGTTCCACATCCTCACATCCTAATTCTTTTAAACCAAACACACAACTGTCAATCTTTCACAAAGCCCATTCATCAAAAGCCCGCCTTTTAAAAAGGCGCACTTTTCGATGAATGAGCATTTGTGAAAAGCCCGCCTTTTTAAAAGGGGGCAGGACTTATAATTTTTTTGTATTGTTTTTGATGATTAAATTTATATGACGTCATCACATTTTGACAGAAGGTGGTTTATTAATTCTCTGACAGGTCGCCTTTGCCTTGTGTTCTGAGCCATTGTCATGTTGGAACATCCAAGACCGTCCCATGTGCATTCTGTCAGGGTATGTAACAGTGACGATTTCTCATAGACTGCAAGGAAAGCTCAGCTTCCCCTAAAATTACGAAAATTAAATGGTTAAATATGTTCGGTTGTGTTGACAATTCATTGACAACAAATGTGTTAGAACACGTTCATCTCAAGGACAAGTTCGTTCAGAATCAGCTTTATTACAAATCAGCGGACTCGATGTTGTCCACTTCTCATACATTCCCGTTGCGCTGTTTTCTCTTTCGATCTCTGCTCAGTGCATTTGCCCGTAGATGCTCAGCGTCCATGCACTTCAATGGGACTGAGTGGAACAGTTTTTTTCATTGCCTCAAAACTGGACGGTAATTGGATAAATGCCACAATGTTGTCCTGCTTCCACGTGCTGATTGAAGGATCAGTCGAAAGGCTGAATCCCGTTTGATTGACAGCTATTTTGAGATCTACTCCTTCACTTGACAGAGTTCAGTTATAATACCGTCGTGCATTCTGCTGTGAAATCCAGAGAGAAACCACTATGAAATTACTTGTTCATTTCTTGCACTGTAAATAAAACACACTCATTGTACTTCCTTGTTTCAATTTAACAGAATTTCAGCCTTTTCTTGTTTACTTGGTACAATAAGGTCACTGACCATTTTCTTAAAAAGGAATAGAGTGTTTGTGAAGCATTTTTTTTAAAAAGGTGTTTCTGACAAATTCTGTAATTTATATTTAAATAACTTGACAATTTTTTAATGTAAGCCGACAATGAGCTTCCCCTGTCTGAAAGACAAGCAGCCGCCACTAGTATGTAAACTTATGAGCACAACTGTAGATGACAGTGTGTAATTAAACATGTTGGTTTATGTACATTTATGGATTTATAAGCGTTCCACTAGATAGAACCTGTAAAGTGAATGTATTGTCATGTGCAGACACTGTTTTGAAGTAGATCTGGTAGCTCTGAGACAAATATTCATTTTGAACTGAACCCATTCTCTCATTAATTCTCTGAATATCAAATTTTGACCCAAGACTGTAGCTTAGAAACTTCAGCCAACTAGCACTTTTCACTTAATTTTTCTTTATTATTGACTCAAATTTGGTAAAGTTTCACTACTTTTACTCTGGAAGCATTTTACTTGTAGACCAGTCTTAAATTTAATGAGCTATGATGTGATAAATACAAGACTTACAATCAAGAAGAGGAGAACCAAACACTAAAAAAACAGAATTGGCTGAACTAACCATTAGTAGATAAACAAATATGAATCGTTGGGTAAAACACAGTCAAACCATTTATTCACCAATTTTTGCCAATTTCAATGGTAGAAAAAACCCACACTATTATATAAAGTAGACTCTGATGTCAAAACTGCATAAGTCAATCACAATTGTCAACTGTGGTAAAAAACTGACAGGTAATATACATTTAAGTGTCACAGACGTGAATATAATGGATTATTATGTGTATATGGTTTAATCAGTCTGAATGATTTGCGGTGACAGTTTCAGTAAATCAAAGTTGAAAATATAGAAGAACATTTTGTTTTTATTAATTTAGTAAATCTGATCACGTTAACTAATATTTTGTATGTTTTTTGTTTGTGAAGCTTTTTTTTTAAAGGTGTTTCTGACAAATTCTGTAATCAGCATCATGATTAAAAGTTAAACAATTTAAAATAGAAATTGCATGGATTTATCCAAATTTAGAGACTCTTTTTTTATTGTGAACTCTGACAGAACATTTATTAAGATTATATTACATTTAGAGATATTAGATGCTTTCCAAATTACTATATTTTGTCCATTTATAAACTTCCCGGAATAAGTTGCAGCCATTCATAACCTCTGTAGATTTCCTCAAATCAATGTTAAAAACACGTTTTTCTTTTTTTTTTTTTTTTTAAATGTTAACATCAGAGCCTCAGACAGTCGAAACACAAGACCAACTCTGCACCTTACCTTACATTTTGATAGGATTAACAGTTCAAACGTTATTAAGCACAAAAAATAATAGATGATTTTAGCTATGGGTGGTGGTCAAGGTGTTTGACAGTTAATTAACCATAGATTAGACATTGATGATGTTGAGAAAGCATTAATAAAACACTAATAAAGATGTTTTTTATGTCTGTGTTTGTGAACTTCACTGACTGTACTTTACATAACAGCTCTATTTAATTGTTGTAACAGATTCTTCTATAATGCATTCCTCTTATATTATCACTTTTGAAAGCTATAAATATATTTTCATAGTACTGTGTTGTTCATGTCTACACTGTACATTATGGGTTGTGTTTTTGTTAATGTGGTAGTGGTTATGATGGATAAACTAACACTACTTCTCTTGTAAACCACTGTATGATTTAATCTTGGAAAGCACTACATAAATAATAAAAAAAGTTGGTTCTTTTGTCTTATTAGTTTTTGGTGGAGGTTTATTTTTGCTGCATTTATTTTGTATCTGATCCTAAAATAAACTGTTAAATCATTACTTGGTCACTTTTTAATTTTTAATTTTTTTTTTTAATAGAAAACTCATTAAAGAATAAAAACACAGACATAATGGAAACTAAGATAAACTTCAATTTGAATTTGGTCAAAATGGTCCAAGAGGAGTCAGTGCGGTTCATTTAGCTCAAGAGTGTCAAACATGTGGCCCACAGACCAAACTGGCCCACCAAAGTATCCGATTTGGCCTGCTGGATGAATTTATTGAAGGCCGGATCGACTAAAGCAGGGGTGTCAAACTCATTTTAGTTCAGGGGCCACATTCAGCCCAATATGATCTCCAGTGGGCTGGACCAGTGAAATAATAACAGTGAAAAAAACTAAATTAAATTATGATAATGTTTACATACACAATATTCTGCCTCAGATTATCAGTTTATCATTTACACATATGCATTACAACTTACATTACAATTACAAATACATGAAACATTTAGTAACAGGCAGAATATTGGTAAAATTGCATAGACTTGTCTTAGGACATTTCAGGTTTTTCACATTTTTTGTAAAATAACAGTTTTTTAATAAAAACATTTTCATGTAATTTTACTTTTTTACACTAAAACAAAGATAAAAATTTGCTGTTTTCATTATTTATAGGTTTAATATGACAGTATTTTACTGGTATGACCCACTTGAGATCTAATTGGTCTGTATGTGGAATCTGAATTAAAATGATTTTGACATTCTTGATTGTTAATTTCTTCAGTGTAATTTTTGTATTTCACAAATCCATTCTACGGGCCGGATTTGGCCCCCGGGCCGCATGTGTGACACCTGTGCACCAAAGGTTTGTGTGTATAAAAACGTGTCCAAACTCACTGCACACGCAATAAAATGTACAAACCAAGGTTATTATCGTTAACAAAAACGAATGAAATGACAAAAACTAGAATTGAAAAAACATTTTTGTGAACTAAAATAAATAAAAACTATAATTAAAAGAAAAAAAAACTAAATGGAACTGTATTGTGTGCTTACAAAACTAAATAAAACATGTAAAAATTATGGATAAAATTCCCTCCGTTTTCATCTTTTGTCAATGTCGGATTGATTCGAAATCGATTTATTTCGCTCTAGCAATTTCAGCTAGCGGCACCATACGACACTTCACAGTCCGTCACTTGTGGTTTCCAGTCGTCGTCTCGTCCCCACTCTACCTGGAAACATGGAGACTAAAGTTGAAAGAAATCAGCAAAGTCCTGTCTGGGATTCATGTGAATACAACGGAGAAGAAGAGAAAAGATATTAAAAAAAAAAAACTAAACTAAAACTAAGCATTTTCAAGAAAACGAAAACTAATAAAAACTATCAAACCTGCTCTAAAAATGAATTAAAACTAACTGAATTAGAGAAAAAGAAGTCTAAACTAAATAAAACTAAACTATAATGAAAAATCCAAAAGTATTATAACCTTGGTACAAACTGATTTACTAACAGTGCGCACTAAGGGTTGCATCTTTCAAAGGTGCAAAATAGCGTGTCTGCATCCAGTTAGTACGTTTGACACAATGAATATGCAATATGGGGCGTTTACATGCAATTGTGCAAGTGCTGGGAGGAGAAAATGTAAATATATTACTTTAGCAAAGTGATTTATCAAACCCGAAAGCAGTTTTGCTCATAGAAACTGTGTCTATATTTAACACGTCTCAAAGGGAGGTGAAAAGGGTCAGTTTTGATACAGAAGGTGTTTTAACCCTTTCATGCATGAATTATGAAAGCCTTAATTAAGATTTTTTTTTTTCCTGAGTGTTTTTATTCCTCTAGGCCAGGGGTGTCAAACTCATTTTAGTTCAGGGGCCACATTCAGCTAAATTTGATCTGAAGTGGGCCAGACCAGTAAAATAATAACATAATAATATGTAAGTAATGTCAACTCCGAACTTTTCTCTATGTTTAAGAGCCAAAAAAGTAAATTTACAGTATGAAAAGGTTTACATCTGCAAACTATCCTTTCAAACAATGTGAATAACATGAACGAACTGAAAAAATAAATGTGATTTTAACAACATTCTGCCTCAATTTTACATATGCACATTATAATGTACAGATCACAGTGGATCAACAAATTATGTTTGACACCCCTGCTTTAGTGGATTTGGATGGACATGACTGCTCACTAATATCCATAATAAATGATAACATTTTGGTGGTGATCGGGGGAGATTTTGATGAAATTTTCAGGTGATTGGGGGTTGCTGATCTGCCTTGGTGGAGTCTGTGCTATCCAAGAGCTTTTCTCGTTTTATTTTATTTTATATGTGTTTCATTATAAAGGTAAAAAGGTGTCAACATAAATTCTTAATAAAGGTAGATTATTCATTTTAGCCTCATAACAGAATTGCATATGAGACCATACTTGACCTGAGATCGTTGACTCACTGTCTTCACTGTAACTGTTGTCATCACTGTCTTGTAATTTGTGGAAATTACCAAAAATAGTCCCTTGCCCAATAAAGGGTTAATGGCTTTGCTTTGGCTTTGTCCACGCCACACGATGCTCATGCAGTGTCACTCTTTATTAAACTGATGGTCGTTAAAAACATTAAATTTGTCACATGTCGCAGATGGAACATATTAATCAACGCACTGTCCAATACAAAGATCTGAACTATTTACTGAGTCAAATCCAGGGGGAGACTTTTTTTTTTTACATCTAAATAAAGTCATTAGGATGTAAATGTAGGATGTAAATGTCACTGGGCAGTGTATCATAAGAGGTGGGGTTAAAAAGACCGCCCACATTCACCTGATAAGAGATGGAGAGAGAGAGAGAAAGAGAGAGAGAGAGAGAGAGAGAGGCAGTAGTCGAACTGATCTGAACCAGAACAGATTTAACAAGATGGAGTGGAGTCTTTTACTGCTCATTCTGACGGATAAGTGAAGATTTATATGAATAAGACAGAACATACATGATATAAGACAGAACCAGAGGCGATTTCTCACAGACTGCAAGGGAAGCCCAACTTCTTACTTACTCAAATTAAATGGTTAAATATGTTCGGTTGTGTTGACATTTCATTGACTACAAATACGTTAGAACATGTTCATCTCACAGATGAGTTCGTTCAGAATCAGCTTTATCACAAATCAACAGACTCGATGTTGTTCACGTCTCCCGTTGTGCTGTTTTTTCATTCGATCTCTGCTCAGTGCATTTGTCCGTGGACGCTCAGCGTCCATGCACTTCAATGGGACTGAGTGGAACAGTTTTTTTCTTTCCCTCAAAACTGGACGGTAATTGGATAAATGCCATGATGTTGTCCCGCCCCCGGATGCTCGGTGTCTCTGGGGGTGAATGGAGCTGTGGGCGGAGCTCGGCTGGGCCGGTCGCTGGGCTTCCACTTGCTGATTGGAGGATCAGTCAAAAGGCTGAATCCTGTTTGATTGACAGCTAGTTTGAGATCTACTCCTTCACTGACACAGTTCAAGCATTCTGCTGTGAAATCGAGAGAGAAACCACTATGAAATCACTTATTTCTTGCACTGTAAATAAAACACACTCATTGTACTTCCTTGTTTCAATTTTACATAATTTCAGTGTTGTCTTGTTTACTTGGTACGATAAACTCACTGACCATTTTCCTAAAAAGGAACGGAGGGACGAATTTATGTTTAAATAACTTGACTTTTTTTTTTTTAAATTTAAACCGACAATGAGCTTCCCCTGTCTGAAAGACGAGCAGCCGCCACTGGACAGAACATACATGATATAATGAATAACAGATATATTCTTTCTTTCTTTCTTTCTTTCTTTCTTTCTTTCTTTCTTTCTTTCTTTCTTTCTTTCTTTCTTTCTTTCTTTCTTTCTTTCTTTCTTTCTTTCTTTCTTTCTTTCTTTCTTTCTTTCTTTCTTTCTTTCTTTCTTTCTTTCTTTCAGGTCACTGTTCTTTCCTAATGGGTCAGCTCTATAACTACCACTATATCAAACAGAGCATGAGTTGGTCTGAAGCTCAGGCGTACTGCAGACGTGAACACACTGACCTACAGTAAATAAACTCAAAAAGAAGTTGTATGTTTAGCCTTTTCTTTTAGGGTCCATGATAAAATATATTTGTGTTCTGTTAGTTCTGCTTTTATTTGCATGTTTCCCTTTCTTATCAGACTCATTTCTTTACTGGAGCTGGTATTAAACCTCATCACACAGTAAACTCTTGTATTTGCCACAGAGACCTGGTGTGAATAGAAGCCTGACCTGGTTCACTGCTCAAAACAGAAAAAAAACAAAGGAGGAAAAAAAAATGGAATGGAGTCTGTTTCTGCTCCTTCTGATGGGTGAGTAATAATCGGCTACTGTAGGTTCACGGTGTATGATCAGTCTGTTAACATGTTTAACTCTTTTAATTGTGACCCATAAATGGACTGTTAAAGCCAAGTGACTAAGAAGTGGCTGTTGTCAGTGAATATTAGTTTTTTCTCTTGTGCATGTGGAATATTTTCATGTGTTTCTCATTTATTACCTCCGCCAAGTGAAACGGTTATGTTTTCATCGGGGTTTGTCTGTCTGTTAGCAAGATAACTCAAAAAGTTATGGACGGATTTTGATGAAATTTTCAGGAAATGTTGATACTGGCACAAGGAATAAATGATTAAATTTTGGTGGTGATAGTGGGGGGGGGGGGGGGTGTGTCTGCGCTCTCCGAGTACTTTTCTAGTTTTCTATATACAGTATTAAACCCTATCGATAAAGAATGGGATGTCACTTAAATTCATATGCGAGTCAAGGCAGGTGAGCGAATAGTTTTGGCAATATAGTGTATATTGTTCTATACATATTTATTTTTGTTGTTACGTGGGCAAAACCACCAGAAAACTAAAAGAATAAGTGAACACAAGAGCCCCATTCGCAGACATGACCCGAACACTTTAATGAGGCCAAGCATGACATCACTACTCTGCGATTCCATGGTATTGAACCGGTGTGGTGGTTTGACCATGACCTTATCTTGAAGAGACGTGAGGCATTCTGGATCTTTACTCTACAAACACTGTCCCCAAAAGGACTCAATGATGAATTCTTGTTAAATGTGATGTTGGGAATTTAGCAGTTTGTGATAAGAGGCATGTCTTCTAATGATTATTTTTTGTTTTTAATTGTCATCTGCTAATCATAACATGCTTCTGTCATCAGGTATTATTATTATTACCTTCGCCAAGTGTAACAGCAGAGGTTATGTTTTCATAGGGGTTTGTTTGACTGTTAGCAAGATAACTCAAAAAGTTATGGACGGATTTGGATGATATTTTCGGGAAAAGCTGATAATGGCACAAGGAACAAATGATTAAGTTTTGGTGGTGATCTGGGGGGGTGGGTTTTGATGAAATTTTCAGGATTTCAGGGGGGACTGATCTGCCATGGCGGAGGTCTGCGCTCTCCTAGTGCTTTTCTAGTTATCATTTTTATTAACTCTGCCAAGGAACAGCAAAGGTTATGTTTTCATCAGGTTTGTCTGTTAGCAAGATAACTCAAAAAGTTATGGATGGATTTGGATGAAATTTTCAGGAAATGTTGATACTGGCACAAGGAACAAATGATTAAATTTTGGTGGTGATTGTGGGTGGGGGGGGGGACTGGTCTGCGCCCTCTGTATGCTTTTCTAGTTATCATTACCTTCTTCTCCATGCACTGTTCTGATGTTTTTTTAAAATGATAAGATCCTTCTGTATTTGAATAATTTGTATATTATTGTGCCTATATGAGTTTATAGTTATCCTTCTGTTCTACAGGTGCTTATCAAAAAATTTGAATATCATGAAACAGTTCAATTTTTTTTTTTTATCATCTTTTTTTTCCTCTATTAAAAGACAGTTCAATATTTTTTATCACTCATTTCAGAAAGTGAAAACCATATATTATATAAACCCATTAGACAGAGAGTGAAATATTTCAAACCTTTATTGTCAAGAGGAAGATGAGAGACACCAGATCCACCAATGCAGATGACCTGAAGGACACTATCAAACCAACCTGGGCTTCCATTCCACCTGAGCAGTGCCACAGGCTGATCACGTCCATGCCACGACGCATTGATGCAGTAATTCATGTGAAAGGAGAACCAACCAAGTATTGTGTTCATAGAAATGAACAGACTTTACAGAAGCCTGACATTTCTGTTTAAAATATCCTTTTTTAAATTGATTTTATGCAATATTCTAATTTTCTGAGACACAGAATTTGGGGTTTTCATTATCTGTAAGCCATAAACATCAAAATTTCAAGAAATAAGGCTTGAAATATTTCACTCTATGTCTAATGAGTCTATATAATATATGGGTTTACCTTTCTGAAATGAGTGACAGAAAATATTGAACTTTTTCATGATATTCTAATTTTTTGAGCTGTACCTGTATATGGGCTTTCACTCATGCATGTGCTTACCTGGTATTGAAGTGCCTGAGTCTCCACAGTCTTATTTATCCATGTATTCAGCTGAGTCTGTTATCACCTCCCATGGGTGGAGCTTCTTAATCACTGCCAGTTGAACACAGCTGTATGACTGACTGTGGCCCCCTGCTTGCTCAGGCCCTGATTGGCTACCTCTGACAGGGTAGGCCATATATTTGCCTGTATTATCAATGCTTTTTTAAAATCTCTGCTTGAAAAATTTCCCAAGAATCAAAACGTTGCTCCCTGTAGAGGACCAAACATAAAGACCAGGACAAAGGTGGTAAAACCAGGAAAAATTATAATTTAATAAAGTTAGAAAATGCTCAACAAAAGCTCCAAAAAATGTCAGTTTTAACAAAATGAAGAAAGATGGGCCCAACTGAGGTTAACTAAACCAACTGCAACAGAACAAAAACTGACCTGACCAAACAATGAACCCAGGTGGGCTTAAAAAGAAATGGACTGACCCAAATCAAACACAAGGGGGAGGCATTACACTATAAGAAATTCAACCATTAACTTAGTCAAAATAACATGAAAAGCAAATAATCATAACTAGACACAAAATACTAACTGTGTGAAACAAATGTGATTAAAGCCAAGAATTAAAGCAACTAAATTAACACAAAGAAACAAACAGTACCCCCCCCCCCCCCCCCCCCCCCCCCCCCCCCCCCCTACCCCAGTCTTGTGGTAATAGTTCCTTCCTGCTTCTTAAATGATGGCCAAGCCCATTAGTCTGGTCTTTTGTCTGGGCGCTCAAGAACAAACAAAAGTAAATAATTCAAACATAAATAATAAATGGGCACCCAAATTAGCATGTTTAAATAAAATACTCAAACTAAACCGTGTACTGTAATTATTAACTGTAACTTAAGAAACAAAAACTCATGAAATAACAAATAACTACCAACACAAGGTTGTGGTGGGTAAGGGATCTACCACACTGTCCTATATTAAAGTTTTTTGCAGGTTGAATAGACAGTGTGAGGGATGTCTTTTTTTCTTCTTCACTCATACCTCATGCTCCTACGCACCTGTTCCCTGAAGACTTTTTAGGTGTGCACCAGCCTCCGTACCTTGCTCTCATTTCATAAATACTAAAATAATTTCAAGAGTGAACTGGATTGAGAGACATGTTTACATCAGTATATTTACCAAAGGTTGAACATTAACCAACATTTCAGCAACAAATCAATGATTTCAGGATTTTCTTCAATGAAAATTATTTGAGAATAAAGACTTTTTATTGTCATTGTTTGCACATGTAATGAAATTTAGACAGGTAGTTCTTTATTAAATACATTGATTATTTGTTCTTATTTTCTCTGCCCCTTTGACGTGTTCTTTTAGGCTGAAATCAGTCTTCATGTCTTCATGTTTGGAAAGTGCACAATTGTAAAATAAAATAAAAACAACAGAAAATTTCTCTCAAATACATTTAAAAAATTAAATAAAATTAAATTTCTTGGGGTGATAATAAATGACACAATTGCTGGAAGTCTCACATTAAATACGTCTGTACTAAAATATCTAGAAGCATCTCTGTAATGGCCAAAGCAAGACACTTTTAGACAACAAATCACTCCACACACTGTTTTGTACCCTGGTTTTACCCTATCTACATTACTGCACAGAGGTGTGGGGCAATACATACAAAAGCTCATTAGATCCACTTTTCATACTGCAACAAAAAAAGCTTTCAGAATATTTCACAATGTAGGTTATCGTGAACACACCAATCCACTATTTTTGAAGTCTAAAATAATAAAAATTTAATGATATGGTTGAATTCTAAACAGCACAATTTCTATACAAAGCCAGAATTTGAAATCTATTACCAAACCATTTACAGAAAATGTTTCAGGAAAGACAGGGAGGGTATAAATAAAAGGAAATGACAAATTTAAGATACAAAGATGTCGAACCACGAAGAAGAGATTCTGTGTATCTAATAATGCTGTAAGACTATGGAACAGACTGAGTATGGAGCTGAAACAATGTCCAAACATCAAGCAGTTTAAAAACAAATACAAACAAATGATTTTTACCAAATACAGAGGAAAGGGCCTGATGGCGGGGGTGGGGGGTGGGGGTGGGGTGGGGGGGTTCGGTTGTTTTTCATAGTGGGGCTTTGACACATATGTGCTGATAATATCTAGTTTAAATATGGATATTTGAATATATTATTACTATAAAGGACAATATAGAATATTATATGTATTTATATTATGCATGTATATGTGTTTTTGTTTGGTTTTTTTGTTGTTTTGTTTTTGTTCTTTTTAGTTTTTATTAATATCTGGTATTAATATCTGGTAGGAAAAGTTGTAAATGGGTATTATCATATTTGTGTATATAGGAAAAAAGGAAGTGTGATATTGTCATACTACTACCAGTACTACTACTACTACTATTATTATTATTATTATTATTATTTTATTCATACAAAATACTAATTGCTGTATAATGATCAGAAGGAATAGAAATTGGGGGTAGGAGTACATAAGTTTTTACTTCTTCCTATTCCTTTTCGAGCATGTATAATTTCATTTGTTTCATTATTATTATTATTATTTACCATTACTATTATTTATTTATTTTGTTGTTTGTTTGCTTATCAATCATTTACGTACCTGTACTTGTATTTTGTTGGTTGATTTTTGTTTTGATTTCACTGTCTACATGTTTGAAATAAAAAATTCATTCATTCATTCATTTATTCATTCATTCATTCATTCAAAAACTAGAAAATCAAGTATCTGGTTTGGAAATGTGATAAAGCAGATGTAATAGACTGAGTACAGAGGCAGAACCCAAAAGCAAGACCACAAATACCGAATAAGATTTAGTGTTTTTATTAAACACTTTTACAGAAGAAAAAAACTCTACACAGAGAATATTTGTCTTCTGAGAGGCCTCCGGTTCCGGGGGTAAACGTCTGGGCTGCGGGTGGGATAGACAGACGGCCGACTCGGCCGAGTCGGGAAAACCCCCACGGAATCCCCACTAGGGACAGACAGAGGGTGGTCAATAGACAAGCCAGGTCATACACGGGAAAACAATCAATCGAGCAACGGTACATAGGGGACGAGCAAACTCACGGTAGTAATCCAGGCGGAGGTCGAAGCACAGGTTAACGTTGGAGGCTGGGGTAATAAAGGGAGCAGGCAGAGACGAAGTCGGGTACGAACCAGGTCGGGAACAGGCAGGCAGGAAAAGGTCAGGCTGAATCGAAGGTCGAGGGACAAAAACAGGTCAAACACGGCAGACGAACAAACAGGATCCAAGAAACGCTGGTAAGTGAATACAACAAGTTGCAGAGCACAAACTGGCAAAGGAACAGGGGAAGACACAGGGTTTAAATACACAAGAGGGCGGGAAGACAATGAGACACAGGTGGAGATAATCAGGGAGGAGCAAGGTAATCAGGTGAAAGGTGAACACAAAAGGAAGTAAAGACAACAGACAAGACACATGAGGGAAACTTAACAAAATAAAACAGGAAATGACAAACAAAACAGAAAGACAGACAAAGTCCAGAAGCCGACATGACAGCAGAAAGTTTAGCTAATTGTGTTCAAACATAAATATGTAAAATCCTTTATCTCTCACACTGGTTTTTCTTCTTCTATTGTCTTTTCAGGTCAGTGGTCTTTCTCCACCTGTAAAGATTATGAGTACCACTTTATTAAAGAGGAGAAGACCTGGTCCGAGGCCCAGGAGTACTGCAGAAAGCACTTCACAGACCTGGCCACCGTGAACAACTTGTCAGACTTGGACATCCTCTGTGACCAGCGCACCTGCCAAGAAGGATGGATTGGACTTTACGCCGAAATAGACACTGGGAGGGAATGGGTCTGGTTCAGTGAAAGAAACCAGACCTCACCACTGCCACCGCAGAGCTGTATGGTTAAGTGGGGAGACCGTTCCATGGGCCGTTATACATGTAATGGTGAGGACGCAAATCCCAACATCTATGGTTTTATAGTGCCTTTTAAAGTAGGGGTGTCAAACATACGGCCCGTGGGCCAAAACCAGCCTACCCGTGTGGTCAAATCCAAGGTTATTATTGTTAACGAAAACTAACAAAATGACAAAAACTAGAATTGTAAAAACATTTTCGTTAACTGAAATAAATAAAAAGTATAATTAAAAGAAAAAAAAAACGATAACTCACTGGAACTGTATTGTGTGTTTACAAAACTAACTAAAACGTATAAAAATTCTGGATAAAATTCCCTTCGTTTTCGTCTTTGTCAATGTCAGATTGACATGAAATCGATTTATTTCCTTCAACCGATTTTAGCTGCTGGCACCATATGATATTTAACGGTCCGTCACTTCTCGTCACTTGTCGTTTAGTCGTCTTCTCATCCCCACTCTACCTGGAAACATGCAGACTAAAGCTGGGAGAAAGCAGCAGAGTCCTGTCTGGGATTTATTTGAATTTGACGGTGAAGAAGAGAAAAGATATAAAGAAACTAAAACTAAACTAAAACTAAGCATTTAGAAAATAACGAAAATTAATAAAAACTAGCAAACCTGCTCTAAAAACTAATTAAAACTAACTGAATTAGAGAAAAAAAAAAGTCAAAACTAAATAAAACTAGAAGCACTCGGAGAGCGCAGACCTCCGCCAAGGCTGATCAGTGGCCCCCCCGTGGGCCCCCCCACCCCCGATCACCACCAAAATTTAATCATTTCTTCCTTATCCCATTTCCAACAAACCCTGAAAATTTCATCCAAATCTGTCCATAACTTTTTGAGTTATGTTGCACACTAACGGACAAACAAACAAACAAATAGACAAACAAACAAACAAACCCTGGCAAAAACATAACCTCCTTGGCGGAGGTAACAAACACAAACCTTTGGATTATTACTTATAGATTGTTATTCCTATTATTTTACTGGTCTGATTTACTTAAGAAGTAAAATAAGTTTGACCCCCTGATTTAGAGCATGAATGTCAAAGTCATTTTATTTTGTTCATTTTATTTATTTATTATTTTTTATTCATTTTTGTTCATTTTGTTGATTATTTAATTCACCTTTGTTCATTTTGCTGATTAGCTAGTTTATAGTGTTAGCTATGTATCTAATTTTTTAGTTTTGTTGGTTGTTTTAGTTTATTTTTGTTTCCTTTGTTAACAATTTTGCCTATTTCGGTTCATTTTGTTGATTATTTGGTCAATTTTGTTCATTATTTAATACATTTTGTTCATTTTATTGATTATTTAGTCAATTTGTTCATTATTTTTCTTCAATTTTGTCTATTTTTCTGACTATTTTTCTCAGTTTGTTGATTTATTTTTTCTTTTGGTTGATTATTTTTGCTCTTTTAAAAAAAAAGTTTCTTTTTTATGTTTATTCATTCTGTCCAACTCTTTGTTCATTTTGTCATTTATGTGTTCAGTCTTTGCTGTCAAAATATTTAATCCAAGTGAAGAAAACAGGTGCGGAACTTTATTTTCATTAAAAAGCATAACCCAGAAGTGTTTTGTGTATGTGCTTCTTCAAATAGTGGCTTTTGTATCATATATTGACAATAAAACTGATTTTTTCCGTTTCTAAGTTAATATTTAATAGATTTACTTTCTTCTTTACTTTATGCAAAATATTTTTAGGATTTGCTGAGAGGTTTTGCAAAAATAGTCCAGATCAGATCTAAACTGTACATAGATGTTAAGATAATTCCACTTATATGAAAGAAAAACACTTTTTATTTTGCTAATTTTTGTTCATGTTATTTCATCATTCTCTTATTTTTTGTTCATTTTGTTGTTTATTTAGTTTAGTTTTGTTCATTTTGTTGATTAGTTAGTTTATATTGTTGATTATATTGGTTTTTTTTGTTTTGTTTTATTGGTTGTCTTAGGTTATTTTTGTTCCTTTCATTGATTATTCTGTTAATTTCTGTTCATTTTGCTGATTATTAAGACAATTTTGTTCATTATTTTCTTTTCTTTCTTTTTTTTTTTTTTTTTTTAACTATTTTCCTAAATTTGTTAATTATTTTGTCATTTGATTGATTATTCTTGCTTATTATTTTGTTGGAGTTTATTCATTCTGTCCAACACTTTGTTCATTTTGTCGTTTTTGTGCTCAATCTTTGCCGTCAAAACATTTAATCCAAGTGAAGAGAATAAGTACGGAACTTTTTCATCATTAAAAAGCATAACCAGGAAGTGTTTTGTGTATGAAATTTTGTGTGTTATTGGAGGTCCTAACAAGACTTTATTACTTTTGTGAAATTTTTCAAAATTTTTTAAATCAAGGTCAATCAAGTTACCATATTTGGTTCCTGACCTGTAACTGCTAAAAAAAAAATAAATATAAAAAAAATACAAGAAAAACACATGTAAGGTGAAAGGATGTGGAAATTACCAAACATAGTCACTTGCCCAATAAAGGGTTAAGGTGACATGATTTCATTGTAGAATATGAATAATAATTTAATTTATTCTTTATATGTCGGTTATCACAAAAGTGTCAGATTTGTCTGTTTTCTGTTCCCAGACAAAAGGCTGAGTATAGATGTGAAGTGCTGGTTGGACCTTCAGAGGATCTGCTCTGCATCCAACGTGGCCCTGACAATTCAAGAAAGCAACAACCC
This sequence comes from Sphaeramia orbicularis, assembly GCF_902148855.1. Taxonomy (NCBI): domain Eukaryota; kingdom Metazoa; phylum Chordata; class Actinopteri; order Kurtiformes; family Apogonidae; genus Sphaeramia; species Sphaeramia orbicularis. Next base: position 13,755,428 of record NC_043974.1, on the reverse strand, counting down.
ATGTGAGTTCTGTGAGCCCCAGGCGCCCGTCACGTTATTCATCCTCTTCACACACAAGTGGAGGTGGTCCGATGGGAGTGATCACTGTGAACACTCAAATCCCACAACTCAGGGAGCTAAGGAATGTGTGGTGATGGGTAACAACAGAGGATGGAAGAGCGACAGCTGTGAAGAACCAAGACCTTTCTACTGCTACGAAGGTGACATTTACAAACGTTCACACACATTTGTCTCATGTATTGCTGTTTATTTGAGGATTGATTGATTCAGGTTTTCATTTGTCACTGTGTATGTATGTCGGTTCTATAAAGCACAGGGAGAAAAAGTGAATCTGTGCATGATCTAAAGTTCCTGACTAGTTTTACTATCAACTTTGCTCTTTATATATTTTCAATAGGTAAAGCAGGCCTTTCAAGGAGATAAATGTAATAATAATAATAATAATAATAATAATAATAATAATAATAATAATAATAAAGCAGTAGTAATAATCATCACCATCATCATCAAACATTTTATTTATATAGCACTTTAGATCAAAGTGCTTTACAACACAGCAACAATAAAAAAAGTAAGAGCACAGTAAAAACAGGCACAACAAACCCCGCCCCTCATACGGATTGTAGCTTATTTGGGCATCGATCCAGCTGATGTCATCATGTCTATACATGTGCTGATGTCAGCAAATCAATTCCTTCTATATATGTGCCAAGTTTGAAGTAAATGGAAACAAAATTGACATTTTTCTAAACATGTGAAATTTTGCCCATTATAAGTAAATGGAAGAAAAAAAATATTTAAAAAATTCATTTAAAATTTGAACTTTAACCTACTTTTTCCCAAAATGTAATGACATTTATTCTGGGTCATTGGCAATCTATAAACCAGATTTGGTATGAATTCAACCAATACTTTTGCTGTTAGAGTGTTAACAAACAAACAAACAAACAAATCAGACCAAACCAAAAATAAAAATAGAACCAATGGCCCTGTAGCTTACCGGCCAAATTAAAAGCTTTGGAAATGTATCCAGATGCCATTTATTATCACCCAGTTCTGTGTGTATTTATTCTATTACAGAAATAGCCCAAGCTGAAAGCATGGACGGTCGGGATTTATTCTTTGATAGACCTGGCTTTGTTGAAACAAGTGTTTCACACATATTATTCTGGAAACAATGTGCATACAATAATGGCTTAATTGACTTACCATAGGTCAACTTTGGTCATAAATTGTAGTAAAATGTGTTGGCAATATATATCTGAAAGTATGTAACCATCAAATAACAATGGAAGGACTTTAAGGATCTATATGCAGCATAGGGTGCCTGAATGTCTTTGGAATGAAAATATGGTATTTCAAGACAGGTCATCTATCATGGTATTTGGGGGGGTTGTGTGGTCCAGAGGGTTAGGTGATGGACAGACATACCAGAGGCCCGGGTTTGATTCCCAGCTTGGGCAATCCAAGAGTATTTCTTTGGATCCTCACTACGTGGTCATGTACATTTGTGCATGTAAAAGATCCTGAGTGGTAGAAGTTTCAGTGGATCAGAGTTGGCATACATTTACAGAATCTCCTGTTACAGTGATAAACAATCCAGTTTAATGGTGCCAAGCGAATCAGCATATGGATACCATGTTTTGGTCATATTCCAATCAGATCTGTAAAAAATTCAAATTCCAACTTGATATCATTGATACTGATTTATTGGATCAATCCACTTCCTATCTGTTATAATGGGAACATTTTTCAAAGTTGCACCAAATCCAGAATCAGATCCGGATCGAAATAATTTCAATACCTTGTTTTGACATCATCATACAGAAGCTGTATACTAAGTTTGAAGTCAATCAGAACTGGAGTTTTGGAGAAGAAGACAATTGAAATTTTTTCCCCATAAGAGCCCATGTTAAATTTTCTGTAAGTTCCCGGATCCAGAAGAAGATCCTGATCAGCATGTGGACATTATATTTTGGACATCTCCCCATCAGGGCTGGACTGTAGAAATTTACACTGGATATCATTTATTTTTACTGAGTTATTGCATCGATTCACTTCCTATCGTTTATAATGGGGAAATTTTTCAAAGTCGCACCAAATCCAGAATCAGATCCGGATCCAAATAATTTCACTAACTTTTGCTGACATCATCATAAAGAAGCTGTATACCAAGTTTGAAGTCAATCAGAATTGTAGTTTCGGAGAAGAAGACGATTGAAATTTTGTAACGGACGACAGACAACGACACCGGACACCGCATGACGACAATAGCTTACGGCCTATCGGCTAAGCTAACAATACCCCTTGCCTCCCCTTTCGGGGGGTGAGGTAAAAATACAAGATGTTCCAAATATATGTCATACTGTGTATTTATCAACCTCTGACCAACAGATGAACTGGTCCTGGTTCCAGAGCAAAAGTCCTGGGACGACGCTTTGACGTACTGTAGAAAACACTACTCCGACCTGGCCTCCATCACCAACCCCACCCAGCAGACATGGGTCCAGAAGAGGGTGCAGAGGGCCCAGTTTGACTACGTGTGGGTGGGACTGCGCTACACCTGCAGTCTGGATCTCTGGTACTGGGCCAGTAACAGGCTGGTCTGCTATCAGAACTGGGACTCAAAGGAACCGGGGCATGAATGTGACATGGCTGGAGCTGTGAAAAAAGGGACGGCCGAGTGGGTCAGTCTAGACAAAGGTGACGTGTATGCCTTCATCTGTTCCACAAAAACCCACGCTTAAGTCATCAAACCAAGGATCACACTGCTCTGCTGTATGATTTCCTAGAAAACATCTGCTTCAGACATTAAATGTGCTAAATCTTACATACTTTAATAAGATGAATCAGAAAACAAAGTAGAAAAGTGCTGGTTAGCTCATGTTTTCAATATACACTTGTGCTCATAAGTTCACATACACTAGCAGAATTTATGATTCTATGGCCATTGTTCAGAGAATATGAATAATAATACAAAGGCCCAATCCCAATTCACCCCTTGGCCCCTCCCCCTTACCCCTACCCCTTGGCACTTGCACTTGACACTACCCTTTGAAACGGAGCTGCAAGGGGTAGGAGTTGAAACATTCTCCTATGAAATAAGACAACCCTTCCAGACCTGTTACGTCATCAGCAGTCATTAATACCACCATAAACAGATGCAAAAACTTTGTTTACAAAAGTATTCATCATGCCGTCAGTAGCTGTAACCATCTATGTTCCATGGGCTTTGGTCATCTGTTTGCGGCTATCAACTATAAACTGCAGAAATGCGATCTGTAACACATTGAAATGGCATTAAATGGTCGATCAAGTGGTTAAGTTGTTTACAAGGAAAATATGTACATTTGGGTTTCTTTCATCATACCGTTGCACTTTTTGGCAGTGTTTACCTCCAACTTGCCAATGGTTCAAACAGAATTATGGGAAATTTCTTTTACCCCTTTGTTCGTAGTGTGGTCCTGGAAAATCTCTGTTTTGAGGCTTATACACCCCAAATCATACTGAGAACAGAAACTATCCAAATGACCCTGATCTAAAGTTGACATCCCCTAGTTCTTAATCCTCTGTATTGGCCCCTTTAACATTAATAGTCCCTTTTCCATTGGACATCTGCGTAAAACTTGACCGATATTTTCTAAATGTCGAAAAAACAAAAGTGCGTAATGTCAATTTTTCCATGAAATCACAAATGCAATGATTTGTTTTTTTATTGTCACAAGATGACATGAGAAGTCATTCCATAAACATGGCGATGAACGAAAATATGGTGTTGATTTACAGATATATTCATTATTATTATATACTAGCAACATTGTACCCGTAGTGCCATTGTACGACAGTGCCCTCCCGTGCTGCAACATCGGGACATCGATCGGACATGCGTCCGACACAGAATATCTCATACTAAATTAAAAAATGATTGGGTTTCCTGGTGTGTCCACACATACTGTGACGTGTTTCTTCTTCTTCTTCACTTGTTGTAACATACGTCAACATCCGTTTTTTTAATTCACCTGACTCTAGTTGCGAAAAAAAGGTCTTTCCATTGCAGTTTTGCGCGATATACCATTTGCGCTATGCCCAAAAAAACCACCTCTTGCCAGCGCAAAAAGTTTTAATCAAAAAATGAGACTTTGGCCGAAATTGTCGTTTTTCCATTAGGTAAATTTTTATGCACAAGTTATATTTGCACAATTTGAAGGTCAATGGAAAAGCGACTAATGACAGCTTGAAGTCTTTTGTGGTCGTTGTGGATGAGGCTCTTTATTTTCTCAGATGGAAAAGCTACCCATTCTTCTTGGCAAAGCACCTTCAGCTCCTTTAAGTTTTTGGGTTTTCTTGCATGAACTGCATGTTTGAGACCTTCCCAAAGTGGATCAATGATATTAAGGTGAGGAGACTGAGATGGACACTGCAGAACCTTCCCTTTTTTCTGCTGTAGCCAATGACAGGTCGCCTTGGCCTTGTGTTCTGGGTCATTGTCATGTTGGAACATCCAAGACCGTCCCATGTGCATTCTGTCAGAGTATGTAACAGAGGCGATTTCTCATAGACTGCAAGGAAAGCTCGGCCTCCCCTAAAATTACCAAAATTAAATAGTTAAATATGTACGGTTGTGTTGACATTTCATTGACAACAAATGTGTTAGAACACGTTCATCTCAAGGTGAGTTCATTCAGAATCAGCTTTATTACAAATCAGCAGACTCGATGTTGTTCACTTCTCATACATTCCCGTTGCGCTGTTTCCTCATTCGATCTCTGCTCAGTGCATTTGTCTGTAGACGCTCAGCGTCCATGCACTTCAGTGGGACTGAGTGGAACAGTTTCTTTCATTGCCTCAGAACTGGATGGTAATTGGATAAATGCCACGATGTTGTCCTGCTTCCACGTACTGATTGGAGGATCAATCCAAAGGCTGAATCCCGTTTGATTGACAGCTATTTTGAGATCTACTCCTTCACTTGACACAGTTCAGTTATAATACCATCGTGCATTCTGCTGTGAAACCGAGAGAAACCACTATGAAATTACTTGTTCATTTCTTGCATTGTAAATAAAACACACTCATTGTACTTCCTTGTTTCAATTTAACATAATTTCAGTGTTTTCTTGTTTAATTGGTACGATAAGGTCACTGACCATTTTCTTAAAAAGGAACGGAGGGCTGAATTTATGTTTAAATAACTTGACAATTTTTTTATGTAAGCCGACAATGAGCTTCCCCTGTCTGAAAGACGAGCAGCCGCCACTGGTATGTAAACTTATGAGCACAACTGTAGATGATGGTGTGTTATTATACATGTTGGTTTATGTACATTTATGAATTTCTCAGCGTTCCACTAGATAGAACCTGTAAAGTGAATGTATTGTCATGTGCAGACACTGTTTTGAAGTAGATCTGGTAGCTCTGAGACAAATATTCCTTCTGAATTGAACCCATTCTCTCATTAATTCTCCGAATATCAAATTTTGACCCAAGACTGTAGCTTAGAAACTTCAGCCAACTAGCACTTTTCACTTAATTTTTCTTTATTATTGACTCAAATTTGGTAAAGTTTCACTACTTTTACTCTGGAAGCATTTTACTTGTAGACCAGTCTTAAATTTAATGAGCTATGATGTGATAAATACAAGACTTACAATCAAGAAGAGGAGAACCAAACACTAAAAAAACAGAATTGGCTGAACTAACCATTCGTAGATAAACAAATATGAATCGTTGGGTAAAACACAGTCAAACCATTTATTCACCAATTTTTGCCAATTTCAATGGTAGAAAAAACCCACACTATTATATAAAGTAGATTCTAATGTCAAAACTGCATAAGTCAATCACAATTGTCAATTGTGGTAAAAAACTGACAGGTAATATACATTTAAGTGTCATAGAAGTGAATATAATGGATTATTATGTGTGTATGGTTTAATCAGTCTGAATGATTTGCGGTGACAGGTTCAGTAAATCAAAGTTGAAAATATAGAAGAACATGTTGTTTTTATTAATTTAGTAAATCTGATCACGTTAACTAATATTTTGTTGTGTTTTTTGTTTGTGAAGCTTTTTTTTAAAGGTGTTTCTGACAAATTCTGTAATCAGCATCATGATTAAAAGTTAAACAATTTAAAATAGAAATTGCATAGATTTATCCAAATTTAGAGACTTTTTTTTTATTGTGAACTCTGACAGAACATTTATTAAGATTATATTACATTTAGAGGTGTTAGATGCTTTCCAAATTACTATATTTTGCCCATTTATAAACTTCCCGGAATAAGTTGCAGCCGTTCATAACCTCTGTAGATTTCCTCAAATCAATGTTAAAAACACGTTTTTCGTTTTTGTTGTTTTGTTTTTTTTTTTAAATGTTCACGTCAGAGCCTCAGACAGTCCAAACACAAGACCGACTCTGCACTTTACCTTACATTTTGATAGGATTAACAGTTCAAACGTTATTAAGCACAAAAAATAATAGATGATTTTAGCTATGGGTGGTGGTCAAGGTGTTTGACAGTTAATTAACCATAGATTAGATGCTGATGATGTTGAAAAGCATTAATAAAACACAAATAAAGATGTTTTTTATGTCTGTGTTTGTGAACTTCACTGACTGTACTTTACATAACAGCTCTATTTAATTGTTGTAACAGATTCTTCTATAATACATTCCTCTTATATTATCACTTTTGAAAGCTATAAATACACATTTTCATAGTACTGTGTTGTTCATGTCTACACTGTACATTATGGGTTGTGTTTTTGTTAATGTGGTAGTGGTTATGATGGATAAACTAACACTACTTCTCTTGTAAACCACTGTATGATTTAATCTTGGAAAGCACTACATAAATAAAAAAAAAAGTTGGTTCTTTTGTCTTATTAGTTTTTGGTGGAGGTTTATGTTTGCTGCATTTATTTTGTATCTGATCCTAAAATAAACTGTTAAATCATTACTTGGTCACTTTTTAATTTTTTTTTTTTTTTTAATAGAAAACTCATTAAAGAATAAAAACACAGACATAATGGAAACTAAGATAAACTTCATTTAATTTTGATCAAAATGGTCCAAGAGGAGTCAGTATGCTTCATTTAGCTCAAGAGTGTCAAACATGTGGCCCAAGGACCAAACTGGCCCACCAAAGTGTCTGATTTGGCCTGCATGCTGGATGAATTTATTGAAAGCTGGATCTACTACAGCACAGGTGTCAAACATGCAGCCTGGGGGCCAAATCCGGCCCACCAAAGGATCCAATCCAGCCTGCAGAATGAATTTGTGAAATGCAAAAATTACACTCAAGATATTAACAGTCAATCATTAACATATAAAGCCCTACTTTAGTGTCAAGTGGGTCAGATCAGTAAAATACTACCAAAAAAACCTACAAATAATGGCAATTCTAAATTTTTCCTTTGTTTTAGAGTAAAAAAGTGAAATTACATGAAGATGTGTAAATTTACAAACCAGCCTTTCACAAAAAAATATGAAAAACTAGAAATGTCCTAAGAGAAGTAATTTTACTAATATTCTGTCATTTACTAAAAATATTTTGTGTATTTTGCAGATCCATTGTGACCTGTAAGTGGTAATGCACATCTACAAATGATAAGCAGAGGCAAAATAGAGTTAAAATTGCACTTATTTTTTTAGTTTTTTCATGGTTGTTCATGTTATTCACATTTTTAAAAAGACAGTTTATACATGTAAGCGTTTCCATAATGTAATTTTACTTTATTCACTATAAAACACACTGAAATGTTTGGAGTTGGCATTATTTATATATTATTATGTTATTATTTTACTGGTCCGGCCCACTGCAGATCAAATCGGGGTGAATGTGGCCCCTGAACTAAAATGAGTTTGACACCCCTGTACTAAAGGTTTGTGTGTATAAAAACATGTCCAAACTCATTGCACATGCAAAAAAATGTACAAACTGATTTACTAACAGTGCGCACTAAGGGTTGTGTCTTTCAAAGGTGCAAAATAGTGTGTCTGCATCCAGTTAGTACGTTTGACACAATGAATATGCAATATGGGGCATTTACATGCAATTGTGCAAGTGCTGGGAGGAGAAAATGTAAATATATTAATTTAGCAAAGTGATTTATCAAACCCGAAAGCAGTTTTGCTCATAGAAACTGTGTCTATATTTAACACGTCTCAAAGGGAGGTGCAAACAGTCAGTTTTGATACAGAAGGTGTTTTAACCCTTTCATGCATGAATTATGTAAGCCTTAATTAAGATTTTTTTTTCCTGAGTGTTTTTATTCCTCTAGATCAGGGGTGTCAAACTCATTTTAGTTCAGGGGCCACATTCAGCTGAATTTGATCTGAAGTGGGCCAAACCAGTAAAATAATAACATAATAATATATAAATAATGTCAACTCTGAACCTTTCTCTATGTTTAACAGCGAAAAAAGTAAATTTACAGTATGAAAAGGTTTACATCTACAAACTATCCTTTCAAACAATGTGAATAACATGAACAAACTGAAAAAATAAATGTAATTTTAACAATATTCTGCCTCAGTTTATCATTTACACATGTACATTATAACTTACAGGTCACAGTGGATCTACAAGTACACAAAACATTTAAAATAACAGACAGAATCTTGTTAAAATTGTATTTACTTTTCTTAAAACATTTCAGGTTATTCATATTTATTCAGGTTATTCACATTTTTTGTGAAATTATTCTTTGTTTTAGTGTAAATACATGAAAATATTTACGTTTACAAAGAGAAAAATGTGGACATGTCATTATTTATGTTATTATGATCGTATTTTACTGGTCCTGCCCACTTGAGATTGACTTGGTCTGAATGTGGAACCTGAACTAAAAGGATTGTTAATATCTTAGTGTAATTTTTGCATTTCACAAATTCATTCCAAGGGCCAGACTGGACCCTTTGGCCCCCGGGCCACATGTTTGACATCTGTGCTCTAGGCATTAAAAAACAATGCAACTGACATTTTTTTAACCTATTTTTCATGGAGTTGCAAAAATGTCCATTCAACTGGACATCATGCATTTAATTTTTGAAGAGAAGAAACATATTTACTGATATACTGTGTGCAAACTATGTAATAAGAACATTTTTAATGCAGCTAATCTAATGTTTTCTCACATTTGAACATACTACAATACTGGTCATTACTCACTCCATGGAGATAATATGTGAAAAAGAAACCTTTTTGTTTAAATAAAAAAATAAATAAATAAATAAATAAATAAATAAATAAAAATAATAATAATAATAATAATAATAATAATAATAATAATAATAATAATAATAATAATAATAATAATAACAGTAGTAGGCACAATGTACTTTTTGTTGGCAGAAACATTCAAATATTAACATGTAAACAATCAAATATGCAAATGTGCATTAAAGATGGAACCTTATGGCCATCATTTGAACATTTTCCATATGAAGTTTGAGTTTTAGTTTCTTTTTCATAGATAGATAGATAGATAGATAGATAGATAGATAGATAGATAGATAGATAGATAGATAGTTTTTAGTGTATTTTTGCATATTTTTTGTATACTTCAGTTTATTTTTGCTTATTTTTAGTATACTTTATTATGTTTTAGTGTATTTTTGCATATTTTTTGTATACTTTAGTGTATTTCTGCATATTTATTGTAAACTTTTGTTTGTTTTTAGTGTATTTTTCCATATATTTTTTTTATATTTTAGTGTGTTTTTGCATGTTTTTAGTGTAGTTTAGTATATTTTTAGTGTATTTTTGCATATTTTTTGTATACTTTTAGTGTAATGGTGTGAGGAATGTTTGTATTTGTCATTATTTTTAGTTTATTCTGTTCTTATTTGACTGATTCAGATCCACTTTAGCTCATACTGGTCTAAATGTGGAACCTAGGGATGTAAGGATATACACACTGAAATAATGTAACCAAGTTGTATTTTGAAAAAAACAAAAAAAACAAAAAACAAAAAAAATAATAAGAAGAAGAAGAAGAAGAGGAAGAATAGGCACAATGTACTTTTTGTTGGCAGAAACATTCAAATATTAACATGTAGACAATCAAATATGCAAATGTGCATTAAAGATGGAACCTTATGGCCATCATTTGACCATTTTCCATATGAAGTTTGAGTTGTTTTAGTTTCTTTTTCATAGATAGATAGATAGATAGATAGATAGATAGATAGATAGATAGATAGATAGATAGGTTTTATTTCAGACTCATGGTCCACATTAAAAAGCAAACAGATAAATACAAACACAATAAAAAAACACAAAAAAAAAACCTCTATACTTTCAAGAGTCAGTCATACCAGTGTTTCCAGAACAGTGTGACTCCCTTTGGCTGATTGTTTTGTGAACTCCTGTTGATTCCAGTAAATCAGGTGGATTCTTGCACCGGATGTACCATCTATGACCAGCAGAGGGCGCACTAAGAACCAGGAACTGTAGTGGACTCAATCTGGATACAGTCGGTCTCCTTCGCTCTTATGAGCCTCGATCATCTTGTTTATTAGAGCTGCCAGGTGTTTCCACCATGGCAGACCTGTACCCGTATCCAGTTTTCATTGACTGCACCAAAACTCTGGATCAGGAGCAAAAGAAGAAAATAGAAAACTACTTCAAAATCCAGCGCAGATCAGGAGGGGGTGACTGCAGCTCAGTCACTAATATATCTGGTACAGTTTACAAAATAGCATTTAGAGATCTACAAGGTAAGACACTTATTATTGTGTTTATTTTTGTTATTATTTTTATCATTAAAGTGCATTAGTTTAGTCTCTGTTCTTTTCTCAATGGCAGAACGTTGAAATGTGAAAGTGAAAGTATGCACAGGGAAGACCCAAAATAGACTTTTCTGTTTTTTGTAATGAGTTCTGCCGCTTGAAAACTCACTTCTATACTTTGTACTATTAGTTTTAATGTATTGATAAATATGTATGTATGTAATCCATATTTATTCTTATATAAAGTGAATAAGGAAGAAAAAAAAACACCAAAAAATGCAGAATGTTAGACTGGCCCAGAGACTGAAACATCATAAAAACACAAATTAGATCTTGAGAGAAATTTCTTAGTGAATAAAAAAAATAAAAATAAAAATATGTATATATATATATATATATATATATATATATATATATATATATATATATATATATATATAAAACAAACAAGTAAACAAAACAGTTCCAGGCCTATGCAAAGCCTGTCATTCCTACCTGTTATTGTACCTACTGATCAGATATGTTCCAGGGTGTGAAATAACACTGACTCATTTTCTGTTCGAAAACTTCAGAAAATAAAAGTATATTTAATAATATTCTAAAATCACAGTTTATATATATATATATATATATATATATATATATATATATATATATATATATATATATAATGACTTCTGTTGCTTGAAAACTCACTTCTATACTTTACTATTAGTTTTAATGTTTTAAGGAATATGTATGTATGTAATCCGTATAGAGATGTAATGATGTGAAAATATAATATCACGGTTATTGTGACCAAAATTATCACAGTTATCATTATTATCATGGTATTTATACTTAGACACACACTGAAATAATGTAACCAGTTGTATTTTGGAAAAAAAAAAAAAACAAACAATACAAAAAATAATAAAATAAAATAATTGGCACAATGTACTTTTTGGTGGAAGAAACATTCAAATATTAACATTTAAACAACATACACATGTGCATTAAAGATGGATCCCTATGGATACTGTTTGACCATTTCCCAGATCAAGTTTGAGTTTTTTTAGTTTCTTTTTCATAGATAGATAGATAGATAGATAGATAGATAGATAGATAGATAGAAGCAACAAATTGAATAACGAAATGTGATAAAATCAATGAAAACTGAACAAAATAGGCAGGAAAATGAACAAAATAATTAACAAAATGAACCATGAGTTTTCAAAGTGTGGTAAGCAACACTGTTCCATATTTTTTTGTATACTTTAGTATATTTTTAGTGTATTTTTGCATATTTTTTGTATACTTTAGTTGATTTTTGCTTATTTTTAATATACTTCAGTCTGTTTTTAGTGTATTTTTGCATATTTTTTGTATACTTTAGTGTATTTTTGCATATTTATTGTATACTTTTGTATGTTTTTAGTGTATTTTTCCATATTTTTTATATATTTTAGTGTATTTTGGCATATTTTTAGTGTAGTTTAGTATATTTTTAATGTATTTTTGCATATTTTTGTATACTTTAGTGTATTTTTAGTGTAATGGTGTGAGAAATGTTTGTATTTGTCATTATTTTTAGTTTATTCTGTTCTTCTTTGACTGATTCTGATCCACTTTAGCTCATACTGGTCTAAATGTGGAACCTCGGGATGTAACAATATACACACTGAAATAATGTATCCAAGTGGAATTGTTAAAAAAAAACAAAAAAAATAATAATAATAGGCACAATGTACTTTTTGTTGGCAGAAACATTCAAATATTAACATGCAAACAATCAAATGTGCATTAAAGATGGAACCTTATGGCCATCATTTGACCATTTTCCATATGAAGTTTGAGTTGTTTTAGTTTCTTTTTCATAGATAGATAGATAGACGCAAACAAACTTAAAAAAAAAAGTTGAATATAAGCAACAAATGAACAAATTAAGAAACAAATTGGACTAAAATGCACAAACATAAGCAGCAGAATCAATGAAAAATGAACAAAAAAATGACATAAAATGAATTAAAACTGACCAAAATTGGCAAGAAAATGAATAAAAATAAATGTAAATAAGTAGCACAATGATCCAGGAAATGTGCAGTACTGTGACTTTTCAGCGTGCGGTAATCAAACACGGTTATCATGATAATTAGAATTTAAACGGTAATACTAACCTTCAGGAATTTTACCGCAGTTTATCATTATTCCGGTAATCGTTACATCCCTAGTTTGTTCAGAGGGACCAAATAAAGGCTCCAGTTTCAAAGAACTGGAATTTTCTGTCAATGATTTACTGGTTCAGGCTTTAGTGGGTTAAATGTATTTTGCCCTGGTGAAGTTATGGGCTGTTGGAATTGTATTCTGATGACGTAGCTTTATGTAAATGAATGATTGAAAGATACTTAGATACTTATACTCGCCACTTGGAAAGAAGAAATAACGTCAAAGTAATTTCCCTCTTTCTGTCTCAGCTCAACAAAGAGTACTGCAGAGAAGTGAGCATGTGTTGACGATTGGAGGATGTTCTCTGACTTTGACTGTTCGAGAAGGTCCTGAACCTCATAGATCTTCTTCTGTCACTACTTCGACCGCATCCTCCACGCCTGACTACACGACTACTCCACAGGTCAGACAACATTACATGAGCTGAGGCTTATGACGCAGGCTGTTATCATACATCTCATTTCCTCATAGAAACGTCAGATACATGCCTGGTTGCTAATAACAGTGGGTTATGACATTGACTTGAATAAGTAAAAGTCATCTCTCAATTACAAAATAATATGGATAAACTTCAGCTGCTTGTCATGTAACAATATAATACAGCTAGTTTCAACGCTGATGATCTACATTATTGATCAGCTCCAGTCACTGCAGGTGTGTGTCTTTCTTTTTCAGCAATAATTTGTATAAACTATGAGAACCATAAAGACAGTATTTATACAATAAAACTCATGCATGGACTTTTTGCACAAAATACAGATATTTCTACAGATTAAGATGAAAATTTAGAAACAAGTGGTGCCAGGCATAACAAACTCTGCCCCTCGCACATATTTGGCCCAGTTTAAGTAAATGGGAATAATTTAAAAATTCATAAAAAATGAGAACTTTTACCCACTGTTCCCAAAATATAATGACAACTATTCTGGGTCACTGACAATCTATAAACCCAATTTGGTATGAATTCTACCTATAGTTTTGGTGCTAGAGTGTTAACAAACAAACAAACTAACCCTAACCCCCTAACCCTAACCCTAACCCCAAACTCCTAACCCCTAACCATAACCTTATTAATCCTAACCCTAACCCCCTAACCTAACCCTAACCCCTAACCCCTAACCCTAACCCCCCCAACCCTAACCTAACCCTAACCCTAACACCCTAACCCTAACTAACCCGAACCCTTAACCCTAACCCTAACCCCCTAACCCACCCCCCTAACCCCTAACCCTCTAACCCTAACCCCTAACCCCCCCAACCCTAACCTAACCCTAACCCTATCCTAACCCTAACACCCTAACCCTAACTAACCCGAACCCTTAACCCTAACCCCTAACCCTAACCCCTAACCCCAACCCTCTAACCCTAACCCCTAACCCTACTAACCCTAACCCCCCCAACCCTAACCCTAACCCTAACCCTCTCCTTTGCGGGGAGTGGGTGTAATGAAAGATAAACTATAATACAGACCTCCTTCAAATAAATGCCTGGTATCTTCTGCAGTTGAGTGAAATAAAATTCCTGGATAGTGTTTGAGGAAATGTCATCACTATTTACTACTACACTTGCAACTAAAAAATGAAAAATATTTCATTTGTTGTTGTGAATCCCAGTTTTAGCCATGTATAGTACTTCCTCAAATATTAATGTGCACAAATACACCCATGCACGTTCATAATCTCATATTAATTTTATGCTATTCCACTGATTGTCACTTGATGGCAGTAAAATCTCTCTTTGGTAACAACATGAGAAATGCCAACACAGGAACAGGAACATTTGACAAATCTAGAGACAGAAAATTCAACATTTAACATAAAATAACAACAGTTATAATGTGAAAATGTTTGTTCAACATCAAAACATGCATGAGTAAACAGAAAAATTAGGCATATAGCTGCCAATTTCAATAAAATACCCCAAAAAGACAATGTGCACACGATGTAAATGATGCACAATGAAAAAAGTCACCTTTGCAAATGTTTTTAATGAAGGAAATCAACATGTTGACTATATTCAGTGCTTTTTTTTAAATTCAGTCTAAAGAAAAAACACAAGAAAAGAAACTGAAGTCATGATCGTCATTACAAACATCATAAAAGCTTACTTCTATCTTTCGATTGTTGATCTCTGTTTCATATGAGACAATCAAACACAATAACTGAGATTAAAACAAAGTGTATTCATGTCCTTTCAGCATCACTCCATCCCTGTTCCAAACCCAGCATCAAGTGGAGAACATCATGTAAAGCTTGAGCCCTACCTCATTCGCTACCTTAAGGATTGTCCTCAGGCTGGGGAAGAGTTGAGCAAAGAACTGAGCACTTTGGGCTGCCGTGCTGAGCTTTACCCAGAGGATGGGAAAGTTTGTGTGAGGTCTTTAGTTCAGCCTAGTGCATCAGAACAAGTTAAAAAGTGGGAAGATGAGGTGGACAACCTCTTTAAAAGGATTGATAAACAATATCATCGTCATTTTGAGGTAGAGCCTTCCAAAATCACCATTTTCCTTCAGTCCTGTAATGCTTGTCCTACAGCAGATGGTGTGAAGGTCTACAGTGAGGTTGGGATGGCTGTTGTGGTTGGAGAACATTCTCAGGTGAATGCCAGGTTGAAGCATATGATGGACTCACATGTCAAAGTTCGTGGGTCAAGTTTGAGTGAGAAGCACACACGTACTCGTCGACTGGGTGAAGCAAAGCTCCGCCTCCTCTGGAAAGAGATTGTGAGCAGTGTGCAGAGAGATTTTCCTGGTGTGAAGGTCACACATGGAGAAGCAGGTCAGTTAGTTCTTGAAGGATCTGCAGAGGAGATCCTAAAGGCTGGTGATTTGATAGCTGTGATAGAAAGTGTGGTGTCGGAAAGGACCGTTTCTGACATGAGCCAAAATCTTCTGGATTTATTAAGGACAGCATATGGTGGTCCAGGGAATCTAAGAGACTTCCTAGGATGTGGTGACCAGGTGGAACTAGAACTAAAGCCAAGAGATCTGTGGCTTTACTCACAATCGGCTGATAAAATTAATCAAACCCTAAAGGAACTGCAAGACAAATTCAAAGAAGTAAAGATCAATGTTCCGAACTGCTCTGATGTACCATCTGAGCTTCGGGAGAAACTCAAGTCCAAGGTAAATGAAATGAACCAAACAGGATGTAGGGTTCAGGTCCTGTTTGGCTCAGATAGTATGGTGCACCTACTGGGCCACACCAAAGAAGTCCAGGAGCTATATGAAGTTATCACACTGTTCATTTTGGACCAGGCACGCATAGAAGGCAATATTGTTCTTCCTTTCCCAGAGTTAGGACAAAAGTTACCGGAATTGCTGCAACAACATGGGTTTGACCATTCAGGTGTTACCCTCCATCTTTCATACACTTCTTCTGCAGCTATAGTGGTTCTAGAAGGTCCATCCAACAGAGTGACTCAGGTCAGAAGCAGACTGGGTCCATTTCTGGACTCTCTGCGTCATGAAAAAATCTCTATTGATATGCCAGGGGCAGTAAGATATTTTAGAAGCCCCTCTGGTAGAGATGCTCTTCTCAAAGCTAGTCGTGATTACAAGTGTGTTGTACAGCTTGAGGAAAACATAGCAGGGCTGAATTTGTCATCTTTACGTGAAGGCACAGTAGTTGCCAGTTACTCGCTTCGTGGTGGGCTCCAGGTGTTGGTGTGTCAGGGGGATATCACCAAACTGGAGGCTGATGTCCTGGTGAACGCAGCCAATGAGGATCTGGACCACTGTGGAGGTGTTGCTGCAGCTCTGAGTAAAGCCGGTGGCCCTCAGGTGCAGAAGGAGAGCAGCCGTTTGGTTCAGCAAAAAGGAAAAATTCGCACAGGTGAAGTGGTCATGACAACAGGCGGAAATCTTAAATGCAAGGCACTGCTGCATGCGATCGGGCCTGTCCAGGGTGACGTAGGCGGCAGAGAGAAGGTCTTAATAGAACAAAGTGTAAAGAAAGCTCTGGATTTAGCTGAAACAAAGAAGTTCAGATCTATAGCAATACCCTGCATCAGCTCAGGTGTGTTTGGGGTCCCAGTGAGGGACTCCGCTGAGGCTATGGTAACAGCTGTTATGAAGTTTGGCAGTCAGGGAGGGCGGAGTCTGAACAGAGTAATGCTGATCGACAACAGAGGAGAGGTGGTGAGGTCAATGCAAGACACGTGCGACCGACTTCTCCAGGGAATTAGCACGGGAAGCAGCGTTCCAAGAGATGTCGAACGAGTCCGTGTAGAGGTCATTCAAGGAACCATCGAGACCCAACAGGTGAGAATGTTGACCCTGCAGTTGTCTATATGCATTTTCTGATATATTCAACACTGTACAACTACACACAAATTAGAGGTACCGCTAAACCTTTACATGCAACTTTATACGTCTGCTCCACTACTACTCATAGATAAATATTGTACGTCATGACAGCTTAGGTAGTAAAAAGTTGACATTTTAGAGACACATGGTTGTCACACACCAATTCGATGATCTCATAGGAGACGATGCATTACTATAGAACAGAATAGGGGCAGAGCGGGTAGAGCGGGTCGTCCAATAACTGAAGGGTTGGCGGTTCGAATTCCGCTCTGTCCATGTGCTGTTGTGTCCTTGGGCAAGACACTTCACCCTCCTTGCCTCCAATGCTGCTACTCACACTGGTGTATGAATGTTTGGTGGTGGTCGGAGGGGAGGGGCCGTAGGCGCAGATTGGCAGCCATGCTTCCGTCAGTCTGCCCCAGGGCAGCTGTGGATACAACTGTAGTTTACCACCACCAGAGGGGGAATGTGAGAGTGAATGAATAATGGATCCTCTGTACGCGCTTTGAGTATGCATTCATAGAAAAGTGCTATATAAATCTAATCCATTATTATTATTATTATAGAATAGAATAGAATAGAATAGAATACATTAGAATACATTAGAATAGAAAAGGAACAGTGTTGTATAGTAACTAAGTAATAATACTGTACTCAAGTGTGTTTTAGAAGACTAAAACATACTTTACTGAGTATTTTTTATCCTGTTTACTTTCACTTTTACTTCACTACATTTCCTAACTCAATTACATACTTCTACTGTCATCCATTTTTAATGCAGTTTCATTACTAGTTACAAAAAATGAAAAGTGGTGCCAGGCACAACAAAACCCACCTGTTGCACATATTGTAGGTTATTTTGACATCGATCCAGCTGATGTCATCATGTCTATGCATATGCTGATGTCAGCATATCAATTGCCTCTATATACTGTATGTGCCAAGTTTGAAGTAAACTGAAACAAAATTGATGATTTTATAGACATTTGAAGTTTCTCCCATTCTAAGTACAGTCTACTCTCGTTAAACCGCCCGCCGTTATACCGCCATTTCCGCCTATCGCCATCCGCCAGCCCAGTTCCATGCACAAACAACACTTATACCATTGATTTCCCGACCGTTATACCGCCAGCGTGATTGCCATCGAGTACAAATAAATTTTAACAATGCACTGAAACAAACGCGCCAGACGCTGATCGCGACAAGCTACGAGAAGGTCTACGGAACGGCCACCGTTCATTTATCGCAGAACACTCAGTAGGTCAGGATGTCGGGAAGAGGACGTGGGATTAAGCCAAAGCCTCAAGATGATGGGGTGTCATTTCCCGACACGGTATAATAATGCTTAAAATGTTTCCCCACTTTAAATGATCCCTTACAACATAACAGAATCAAGATTTATTTAGAAACGCAATTAGAACGGGTTAACGGAGGCAGCATAGACATCATATAGTAAAGACATGCACATTATGGACGCAACCTGTTGTAACGCCATTTTCGCTATACCGCCAGTTTGGCCGTGAACGGAAGTTGGCGGTATAACGAGAGTAGACTGTAAATGGGAGAAAAAAAAGATTTAAAAATTCATTAAAAAGTTGAACTTTGACCTACTTTTCCCAGCATGTAATGACGTCTATTCTGGGTCACTGGCAATTCATAAACCCAGTTTGGTATGAATTCAACCAATAGATTTGCTGCTAGAGACAAATTGAATTTCGCCAATTGTAAGTAAATGGGGGAAAAAAAGATTTAAATATTTCTAAAAAATTTGAACTTTGACATACTGTTCCTAAAATATAACCACATCTATTCTGGGTCATTGGCAATCTATAACCCCAGTTTGGTATGAATTCAACCAATAGTTTTGCTGGTAGAGTGTTAACAAACAAACAAAGAAACAAACAAACTGAACCAAAAACAATACCCCTTGCCTCCCATTCGGAGGTTGGGGTAACTAAAAAAAATGTCTGATACGTCATTGGGTCTAATGTCATAACGTGCAAGTGCAAACGACGGCCCACACTCAACCTGTTGACGATCTGTTGATGTGAGCAGTAGTGTAATGTTCAAAATTCTAACGCCTTTGGTTTTTATTAACATTTACTTGTGCTTTTGCTTTCATTACTTGAGTACATTTAATTGTAGATTACTTGACATACTTAAGCACACTTGAATACTAAAGACACTTAAAGACTTTAATTTGAGTACTATTTCAGTTGGTCACTTGAACTTTTCCCAAAGTCTTTTTTTGGTAGGGTCCCTGAACTTCTACTCAACTGGTACTTTCTAGTACTTTATACAACGCTGTACAGGAACAGTGAAAATCAGTTTAGCAGCTCTGCTCTGTTTAGCAGCAGATTCTTACAAATGAAAGACAGTATACAAAAACTATCACACAAAATTTTACTGAAAAAATATATATAGAAAAATACTGACAATATATAAAGTAGTTCAAACACACATGCAGCAGTCATATTTGTGGGCTATGAGAGATGGTTGTAATAACACAGTTGTATTATTGTGTTGTCCTAGGTTGACAGCCTGGTATCCCCCATGGTTGGCCATGATCCAGTCTCTACCCGTGTAGGACAGGCTTTCTCCAATGTCGTTGGACCTCAGATGACTGGGAAGTTTCACACCGAAGCACGAGGCGGAACCCTGACTGGTGATACAGTGCTGGTCCATGGTTTGCCAGGACTCCAGTCAAAGGCAGTATTCTTCCTTAATCTCATCCAATGGGATAAAAAACAAAATGGAACTGCAGTCCAGGTAACATAGTGTTTTAGGTTCATTATGTGTGTTCATAATGTGTTTCAGTATCACTCCTACAAAGACGTGAACAACTGCCAGGGACTGTCACAGGCACACATACCCCCACAGTGGTTTTCTTTCATGGTTCGGATCTGGGCCATGGGTTGGTAGTGGTTATTTGGTGTACCTGCTAGGGATGCAAATTATCGATTAATTCTTTAATCATTAGTTGGTTGCCCTTATCGATCGATTAACGATTAATTGATAAGCGGCGATTTTCCTGTTAACCTGAATTTCTTTTTCAATACGGTCTATAAGAGTAAAAGCTAAATATTGTTTATACACTTCATGATAAAAACATGTCATATTCCTTAATGATGGATTTATTGAACCATTGGATACAGTCAGTGTTTCCTGTGGAATTCATCTGTTGATGTGGCGGTGTGTAATGGGGGGGTGCATACGCGTGCGTTTCGCCAGTGGGTGGGTGCACGCGCATGTGTTCCGTTGGGGGGGTACTCGCACGCGCACAGTACGGCCAAGGGATGCGTATTGGTTGGTAACCATGTGCGGGCGTGCGTCACTTTCCGTCCTACTTCTAATACTACGGGGGTACGGGGCGGTGCAGTCCGTGCCCCCACAGAAGTGAAAGTGAAACTTTTCGCTCATTTATCTTTTCTTCACCTCCTGAAGCTTCGCAAATTCATTACATACCTGTGGCCCGAATCAGAAGCCTGGAGGATGTTTTCAACTTCTGTCTCACTGACCGTGGACTAGACCAATCTCCAGGAAAAACACTCTGATCCGATACCGACCTTGCATTTGTGTGTATATTTAGGCGGGGGTGCACCGCTCCCACAAACAGACAGTCGGTCTGTGTTTGGCTCCATCATGTCCATAAAGACATTCTAACTCATCAACGCCATGATCTGGCTCGATGACCGGCTATCCCAGCCACGGTGTCGCAGCGCAGACAAACCGGCAGCCTTTGGACTGGTGTGGACAGGTAGACAAGGGCAAATAACCGACAATGAATAATTTAATCAAACAAATTCTTATTGACAATTAATCATCAGTCGAATTAATTGTTTGCATCCCTAATACCTGCCATGGTGTTGGTTCTCAACTGGCGGTCATAGGACGGGAGGGGAAAAAAAAATCACGAAAAATCACAGACTCATTAGCTATTAGTACAAAGGAGATGCAGCAGGTTCCCCCCATGTCGAAACAGAGGCATGACTCGCCAAACCCCCCGGGCGCAAATTTGTTTAGTTTTTGGTGTACGGCAGGTTCATCACATTATTTTTACAATAACACACCCCCCACACACACACCCCCACCCCTGGTCTCAAATTTTTCCGGGGACAGGGGGGCGTATGGTGGGCCTCAAAGAAGTTTAACAAACACTGTTTTAGAACATTTGAACCACTGTTCCTATCAGTACATGTAAATAATTCTGGTAAAATGAAGTTTTGTAGCTTTTCATGGTCATCAGATATGACCCATTTGGACATTCAGTGGCTCCAGAGTGAACATGGAAAACACTGTCATCTTCTACAACACTGATTTAACCAATGAAACCTATGTAGTTCTAATTTAGACACGTGTTTTATATTTTGCAGTAAAAGTCACTTGTTCTTCAGTTTTCTCTGTTTTTATATCATAACGTTTGAACTAAGTCTGAGTTTTTGTGAACATCTAAATGATAATTTAGTGAAATATAGGAAAATACTTGATTTTCACTGCAAAATGTTGAGGATAATATTATGATAAATGGTTGTACATCACTTAGGAAAGGTTAAATGTGGAGAAAAAAAATCACTTAGAGGTCACCATAAAGGTTTCCTTTGGTCTGTAAGGGTTTAAACCTGTAATTATTCTCATCTGTTCCAGGCTCTGAAACGGGGCATCAGTCAGATCCTGGTTTCCTGTGAGAACAAGGGCTTCAGGTCCGTGGGTTTCCCAGTGCTCGGCACCGGCGCTCTCCTCCGTTTTCCACACGTCGTGGCATCCAGGGTCCTGATGGAAGCGATCCGAGATTTTGAACAAAACCGAACAAGTACAACTCCATTCCTTGTGCGTGTCGTCGTTCACCCTAATGACAAAGACTCTAGGAAGGTAAGGCTGCTCTTAAAATCTGAGTCGCTTGTCAGGAAATCATATTTTAAGTTTCATTTGAAATTAGTTGATTCTGTAGATGTTACATATACACTTTTGGTTAGTAGAATCATATAGGACCTGCATGGTTAATATGCACACCACAGTATTTATTTACAGTAAATTAAAGTGTAGTTGCAGAAAAATGTAGACTTTTCCCATGTTATGCTGACACCACAAATAATTATTTACATTTACTGATTATCTTTGATGTGATATTAGTAAAAAAAAACAAACAAAAAAACAACAATATTTATATGTATATACAACTGGGTACATTTGACTGCATTTAGTTTTCTTATTTGTGTGTAATTGTCTTTCCAGGCTTTCCAATCTGCACAGCAAACATTTCACCTCAAAGGATTCACAAACAATGCTAACCCAGACCAAGGTTAACATCAACATTTAACAATTTAATCAAGGCTTCTGCGATAAATACTAAAAAGAAAGACCGATTTCACTGAAAGTCATATTCAATCATCTTGCTGTGTTTTTGTTGCCCTGACCTTAGCCTCCTTTTACCGCTATGTCTCTGCATCCAATGATGAGGTGACCGCCATGCTGGGCGGAGTCAAGCTGCAGATGGTCCGTGGTGATATCACACATGAGAGAACAGACGTCATTGTCAACACAACAGACTTCTCGAATAACCAGTCGGGTATGAGTTACCGGTTTTTATTGGATTTCTACTTTTAGATTCCATTCAGATACACATGCATCACTGAATGCAAATCCTTTTAGACTTGTGTTATGATTAAGAGTCTGAAAAAAATATACACAAACACTAACTCTACTGTCAAACCGCACAGGTGTGTCCCAGGCCATTCTGACGGCAGCAGGACCCACTGTCCAAGCAGAGTTAAGACAAAGTAAATAAACCACCAGTGTAACTAAAAAGAGTTTCTGTGAATTTTTGCATTACATTTACTGTGATGTTAACTTTGTGAATATTTTTGTCAGTTGGCACCCCGACAGACCGTACGTGCGTCACAGGAGCTGGGTTGCTTGGCTGCAATGAAATCTTTCACGCTAGCTTTCATTGTGATCCTCAGAAGATCAATAAGAACTGCAAAAAGATACTGAAGCACTGTGAGAGCAAAGGCTACACCTCTGTCGCCTTCCCAGCTGTCAATACAGGTGTGTAATCTGTGCACATATGTGTTTATGTGTGTGTAGCACCAAAGATGATTATGTCTTAACTCTTTAGTATCTGCAAGTACAACTGCTGCTCAGTGTAGGGTTAGGGTTATATTCTATAGATGACTGGTTCTCAACTGGTGGGTCATGACCCAAAAGTAGGCCGCAAACCCATTTTCAGTGGATCATGGGCCATTGTCTGGGCAGAAAATAATGTTAAGAAACTATGTGGATGCACCGATTGTTTCAGTTCCAATGCCGATACTGGTACCGGGGCCTTGTGTATCAGTTGATACCCGATAACGATCATTGAAATTATTCCCGTCTCTGTAGAACAGGGATGTCCAATCCTGGTCCTGGAGGGCCGGCATATTCTGCATGTTTTAGATGTTTCCCTCTTCCAGCTCACCTGACAGCCATTATCAGGCTTCTGCAGAGCTTGATGATAGGCTTATCATATAAATCAGGTGTGTTGGAGGTAGATCAGACCAGTAAAATAATAGGAATAATAATCTATACGCAGGGTGGGGTGGGGGGGGAGCATGAAAAGTTCATAGCCTGACTAAGTAGGAGTTATTGCACAGCAATAAACTTGGCATACATTAAATTCAACTTCTCCTGATACTAACTGCATGGTTTCCTTCCAGATAAACTCACATTGGATAAATAATTTGGGACTTTAAAAAGTAGTACTACAGACATTTCATGAAAATGCTTGCTTTTCACCCCTCCCTCATTCTCCCTACCTCTCTTGAATTCACCTTCCCAATTTTGCACAGTTGATAAAGCTGGAGCATCATCCCCTATAGCAACCATGTCAGCATGAATGTCCTTGGGGGCGGACCCCTTTTTCTGCAGACATTTGATAAGACCACGGTGCCACGGATGGTTCACGAAATGTCTCTGCTACTGCTTTTCAAAGTCCTAAATTATTTATCCAATGTGGGTTTATCTGAAAGGAAGCCATGCAATTAGTATCAGGAGAGGTTGAATTTAATGTATGCCAAGTGTCATTGCTGTGGAATAACTCCTTCTTAGTCAGGCTATGAACTTTTCAGCCCCCCCTCATAAGTAATAATCCAAAGGTTTGTGTTTGTTTTAGTGTGAAAAAAAGTAGAATTACTTCACGAAAATGAATAACCTGAACAACCATGTGCAACCTGAAAAATGTTTTTTTTTTAAAGTGCCATTTAACAATGTTATATCTTTGCATTATATTGTTAAATTGTAAATATAACATTGTAGGCATTATATTGTTAAAATTGCACCTATTTTTCTTGAGATACTCCAGGTTGTTCATATTTATTCAGATTATTCCCGTTTTATTGTGAAAGGACAGTTTGTAAAAGTAAACATTTTTGTGATGTCATTTTACTTCACATTAACTCTTTAAAACCTGACGTATCATCACTGACACACCCTGCACATATGCAGTTTGGATGGCTGGAACTCTTTCACCGTTTGTGTAATTGGAAAAACTCCAATGGTTTCTGAAACCTGAGACATTGCGCTTTTTAGGTTTTATCAGGTCATTACGATAATTTCACTCATGCCTGTACTAGAAACTGGAGAAGAAGCTGGTTTATTAGTATTGTAACTTGCAGTAAATGGTAAATGACTGCTACATTTTGAAAGATCTGGAAAAGACAGTGCTCTGGAAAAATGGGCAAATGGATTCACTCACCGTATATTTTCTTACCTTTTTATAGTCAAAATAAGGAAAAAAAGTCCAGGGCCATTAGTGTTTAAAGGGTTAACAGATGACATCTTTTGTTAGTAATAGCATGTCTTATATGAGTAATACAGTACAATATGCACTTGATGTAACGTAATAAGAGGTAGTTACCAGTTAGCTCTGGTCCTCGATCACTATTTTCAGACATGTAAATGACATCTGTTTTATATTCTGTCAGGAATGGGTGGCATGGATTCTGCTGCAGCGTGCAAAGCCATGCTGGACGGTATGGCATCAGCGATTATAGACCTGAATCCTAATTCTACCCTCTCTGTCATCCGTATTGTCATCCTGCAACAACCCATCTTTCAGGTTTTCAGGTCAGAACTGTGAGACAAAATGACTTAGTTGTAGTGTGGATTGTCTAATTTCATTAATTTACTACTTGAGTGTTTTCTAATATATTCCTGCAGATCAGAGCTTGAGAACCGCTTTGGACAAATGGCCCCTACTCACAACCTGGCAGGTTTGTTTTCATTTTTAAAAAACTTGATTAATGGATATAATGATAGTGTTTGACAGTCTGTTTTCTTACTGTGGCTCTAGGAGAATTATTATATTTCCAAAAATTTCATTTAATTTTCAGTCTTTCAGTTCAGTTTTTGATACAGAAATGTGTGCTTCTATGAAACTGGGTACATTTTGGTTCCTGGCACTTTGCCAGCTTTTTTAGACCCAGTAATAAAAGAGAAATTTAGACATATTTCCCCCCAGGATGTACCTAATGATGACCTCAGATAAATGCATTTTTAATAAAATACTGGGGCCAAAAATACGACCAACATTGGGACAGGAAAAGCAGCTACTCAGGTGTCAGTGCATTTGATCTGGTAAACATCTCTTGAAATGGTCTTATATACCTCTATAAATAAAGACACTGTGTTAAATTTGAGGATCCTAGTGGTTTTTCTAATCCAGACATGTGGGTTTTTCATGAATCTCAGTCTCATCCCAGGTTTTATGTGTAACCCATCGTGTCCACTTGTGTTACATACAGAACCTGCCTAGTTAAACACATAAATTGCGAATGATTTTGCAACAGTGGTCATTTTTGTGAAACACTCTGCCTTGCATAATTAGTTCGTTCCCCAAAATGTAACTGTGAGAGACTAAAGAGATATTTAAAAAAATAGTAGCGCGTAATTTTCGTGTCCTTTTGACCATGTTACATACAGATTTTTGTATTAAATATAATGTAAAATAATATCAAAATGTGTTTTATCCGAAAAATTGTTTCTCTTTTATCTCATTAAGTATTTGTTTTTAAAATAGACCCAAAATGCTTCCAAACTTGCTTCATCTAGTTTGAATTTTTAGCCCCTCTGTCCTGTTTTTGGGGATCAGTTTCATAGAAGCACCCAAATATTTTCAGAAAAACACTAGATTATATCAGGTTTTCAGAGGAATGACTGATTGTACCATTTTTTTTCCATCAAGTTCCCAAATTGTACAAATCCATTTATTCTTTTCAGTTGTCATACTTATTTATTAAGCTCCTCTCTTTTTAAATTTTTTTTAGAAAAAATTCTGAAGCATGTAAGGCGTACTTCTAAACTGTCTTCAATGCTGCCAAACATCCTTTCCTCGAAGCCACAGCCAGTGATCATAAGTGTAATCTGCTGTAGTTCTGACATCATCAGAACCATCAAAACAGCGCTGGAGGCGAACCTGCAGCAGCTGCTGGTTAAGAGAGAGGTTGATATGCGTGATTTCTCCAGACTTGATGCAATGGAACTGGCTGCAGTGCTAACAAACATCAGGATCCTCGGTATTAGCCTCCAGGAGAGGGAACGTCAAAGCGCCAATGGCAACATGGCTGCATCTGGAGCCAGAGCACGATCAGGGTCTACAGAGGTGGTCTACGTCCTGAAAGGCCTGAAAGAAGATGTTCTGAGCATCACTGAACTGGTGAACAAAGCGCTTCAAAAAGCCCTCCAGGAACAAGAAGAAGAAAATTTGTCTTTGACTGTTCAGTGGTTTATTCAGGGTCAACAGGAAAAATGGAAGGAGTTCAGCCTGCATGAAAACTACCTGTTAGAGGATGCTTATGCAATCCAGCAAGTGTCTGTAGACGTGAAGGAACCAGACGGCATGGAAGTCACAGTAAACCTGAGGACAATGGAAGCCACCAACTGGGTGACAGGCATCACATACAAAGTCAAAAGGATTCTGACTAACATAAGTAAGTCACAATTTCTAGAAATCATCCTCATTTCCCATGTTGCAATGATGGAAGGAATGTAATAGCCTTACTCAAGTAACGTACTCAAAAAAACCCAAAAAAACAAGTAGTTCCAGGCAAAACAAACCCCGCCCCTCGTATGTATTGTAGCTTATTTTTGCATCGATCCAGCTGATGTCATCATGTCTATGCATGTGCTGATGTCAACATATCAGTTGCCTCTATATATGTTCCAAATTAGAAGTAAATTAAAACAAAATTGATGTTTTTATGGACATGTGAAATTTCACCCATTATAAGTAAATGGGAGAAAAACAAAAAAGATTTTAAAAAATTTCAAAAAATGTTAACTTTGATCAAATTTTCCCAAATCCCAAAACCCCATCTATTCTTGGTCACTGCTTATCCATAAACCCAATTTGGTATGAATTCAACCAAAAGTTTTGCTGCTACAGCCATTTGAATTTTTGCTGATTATAAGTAAATGGTAAAAAAAAAAAAGATTTTAAAAATTCATTAAAAAAATTTACCTTTGACCTACTGTGCCCAAAATGTAATGAGATCTATTCTGGGTCCCTGGTAAGCAATTTTGTAGTGAATTTAACCAATAGTTTTGCTGCTAGAGTGTTAACAAAGAAACAAACCGAACCCAAAACAATACCCCTTGCCTCCCCTTCAAGGGGTGGGGTAAAAAAAACATATTTGAAGCACAGATTTTAGACACTTATTCTCAACCATATCTCAGGCATATCTTGCATTTATATTCTTAAATGCGTTTGTCTAAGAACTTTGTCTACTTTTCAGATTGACCATTTTTGTTGACTTTTACCCTGCCCCTGAAGGGGGAGGCAAGGGGTATTGTGTTTGGTTCATTTTGTTTTTTAGTTCATTAACACTTTACCAGCAAAACTATTGGTTGAATTCATACCAAATTGGGTTTATAGATTGCCAGTGACCCAGAATAGGTGTCATTGCATTTTAGGAAAAGTAGGTCAAAGTTCAAATTTTTATGATTTTTTAAAATCTTTTTTCTTCCCCCATTTACTTATAATGGGCAACATTACAAATGTCTATAAAAACATCAATTTTGTTTCAATTTTTTTTATTTTTTTATTTTTTTATTGATTTGTTTTGAATATGGATATGATACAAGCTTCCTGATTACTACTATTTGACTTCTTTGCACAACATAATATAGAAATGAAAATTCAAGGAAGCATAAAATAATGATACACTCAAAAAGAAAACAAAAAAAAGTCATATTCAAAAAGTAGTGAGAAGCGTAGCTTATTAGCTCTCACCCCTTTGTCCCCTTTGTTTCTTCAAACCTGCCACAATATCTCTTTTACAAGCATGACCTGGCCAAGAGGTCATGCAGCACACACCATACCATAATGAAAAACAGATTAAAAGATCAGTGATAACAATAAAAAAATAATCATAATAATTATGTGTTTAATATTTGGAATAAGCTGCAGTGGCTTACAGATTTCTGTAGTGTCATTGGTCAAAAAGTTCAGAACTCCTATTCAGCAGGACATGAGGACATCTGCATCCACTCATTTGTAGAAAAATCAACCCTATGATCGCTCAATATTGTCTAATCACAGGTGTTTCTATTGGAGGGTACAACATGTGACTGACAGCTGTACCCACCAATCACTGATCAGATTCTTTGAGATACGACATACATTTTTAGAATGTAGCATGCGCATTAATTTAACAGTAAATTTAATCCAAAAAACGTATTAAATAATAGTAAAACACAGATAGAACATATTTTGGTGCAGCCTCACTACTTTCGCTTTTCATACTTGGTAATACTTATATTAACCTTAGTAAGTTTTTTAATGCAGTACTTTTACTTGGATACTCTGGACTGACTTCCAGTCGTTAGTAATTGTGACGTAACATTAATTTATGACATCTTCTTCAGCCTTAGAATTGCCTGAACACTGGGACCCTATGGAGGGTGAAGACTTCAAAAAGGTGGAGCTGAATCCAAACTCTAAGGAGTACAAGGAGATAGCCCAGGGTTTCCTCAAAACGGCTAAATACAACATTCAGAAAGTGAGTAACACACTGTATACTCATGAAATACTAACGAACACCTGTAGAAGAGGTGCCTTCAGTATCTCTGTTTCTCATCTAAGATCGAACGCATCCAAAACCTCCACCTGTGGCGAGCGTTTGCCGTGTGTAGACAGCGTATACTTGCGAAGAACGGCGTGGCAGAACTAGGAGAGAAGTTGCTTTACCATGGCACATCTGCAGAATCATGCAACTGCATCGAGAGGGACAAGTTTGACAGAGGCTACGCTGGAACACATGGTATGGTCTGCAACTTCACCTCCTCCACAAGAGGATTACTGTTAGTAATTACATGGGCCAACTCAACACATCTGAGCCAATCTGACTGAATTCCTATCTATCTATCTATCTATCTATCTGTCTGTCTGTCTGTCTGTCTGTCTGTCTGTCTATTAGAGCTGCACAATTAATCGTTTAAAGATCAGGATCTCGATTCACACATGAATGCGATCTCATTTCTAAACACGGACGATTCTTAAGCACATTTTATTTCATGGCTGCGTTACAAATAAATGCCCACAAACGCAGAACCGCCTCCTCCTCCTCCCTCGGCCAATGGTAAAGTGTCTTTACAACACATGACCTGCTGCAGTTGAGTGAAGAAGGAGTGACTGACAGCGGAGGAACGTTTGCGGTAAAGAGAGTGAAATGGATGAAAACCCCAGTGGTAGTGGTGAGAGTCACCCACCTGAACTGGTGCCCAATTAAGGTTCACTTTCGGCGGTGTTAATCTCATGTCGGCCTTTTCTGTCGTCCAGATCCAAGTGTGTTTTCATTTTCACTTCTCTGACTTCTGCGCTGTTCTCCTTTTCTTTTCTTTGCTGGTGAGGATAACTCAGCCTTTAACCAAGAATCAAAAGTCTCGCCCTATACAAAAGTTGTATATTAAAAATATTCCACTGTGCCGGCTGGGAAGTTTCTTTGCGCTGCAAACTTTCACAGATCAGCCAATGTTGCTTAGCAACCAGGACCATAAGTGCAGGGAAAAGGTAAATGAACATAAACTTTCACTTCTGCGGGGGCACTGACCACACCGCCCCGTACCCCCATTGTATAAGCAGGACGGTAACCGACACATGTGCAGGTAACCGGCCTAAACCCCCTTCCCGGCTGAACTGCATGTGTGCAGCCGAGCCCCCCCACAAACACCCCCACCGACTGAAATGCACATTTTGTGAAAAAAATCATGCTAGAGAATCATGATCTCAATTCTAAGCAAAAGAATCGTGATTCACATTTTCGCCAGAATCATGCAGCCTTACTATCTATCTATCTATCTATCTATCTATCTATCTATCTATCTATCTATCTATCTATCTATCTATCTATCTATCTATCTATCTATCTATCTATCTATCTATTTATCTATCTGTCTGTATTTTCATACTGTTTTTGTTTCAGCTGGTTCAGGATTAAAGGACAAAGTGTTTGTCATTTTCAGACCTGTATTTCAGTTTGATACGTCAGACTTTATAATTCAGTCTGACTCATGTCTCATATGTTTTTCCAACAGCTGCTGCGTATGGAAAAGGCGTTTACTTTGCAGTCACTGCAGAATATTCAGCTCGTGGTTACTCCCCAGCAGACTCCACAGGTCTGAAGAGGTTGTACGCTGCCCGTGTCGTGACTGGGCGTTACACCGGTGGTAACTCTACTTTGTGTGCCCCTCCTGCTCGTGGCTCTGACCCCAGCGACCGCTTCGACAGCGTGGTTGACAACCAGCAGAGACCCAACATGTTCATCATCTTCCACGACGGCCAGGCCTACCCAGAGTACCTCATCATCTTCAAATAGGTTTAATATGACAAAGAGGTGCCTTCATACAGTCGCAGAAAAAATTATTAGACCACCCCTTGTTTTCTTCAATTTCTTGTTCATTTTAATGCCTGGTACAACTAAAGGCACATTTGTTTGGACAAATATAATGAAAACAACAAAAATATCTCGTAGTAGTTTCATTTCAGAGCTGATATCTATCCATTTTAAACATTTTCTTGATAATAACCAAAATCACTTCAGTTCTTACATCAATATCTATGACATTGTACTGACAAAAACAGTGCTTTTAGACATTCCATGTTTTCTTTTCTGTCTGTTTTAGTCACATGATACACACAGGAGTTAGTACTGGATTGCATAACCATTGTTTTTGATGACTTTTGATGGTCTAATAATTTTTTTGGCGACTGTAAATCCGAGTTACCTTAACCCTTTATAAGGCACGCATAGAATGACTCTGAAACTCAAATTTTTCAACCTCTGTGTTCTTGGAGGACCTAACAAGACTTTTATTCCTTTTGTGAAATTTCTCAAAATTCTTTGTTGTTATGAAGAAAATCAAGGTCAATGAAGTTACCATATTTGGTTCCTTACCAAAGTAAAATACAAGAAGTAAATATTAAAAATACAAGAAAATCACATGTAAGGTGAAAGGAACATATATTTTAGAACATTAGAACATCACTTTTAGATCCAGACCCCTGTCCACATCCACATTCTCCCTTTGAACATCATTCCTCACATTAGTACCATTACTTCATGGTACCTAACAAAGCAGGAACACTCACTGTTCATGCAGAGGTGGACCTTACAGAGCCTGTAGACCACATTGGACCTGAGATTATTGACTCACTGTCCTCACTGGAACTGTACTGTCACTGTCTTAATGTGTGCGGAAATGGCCAAAAATAATCACTTGCCCGATGAAGGGTTAAAATGTGCTTCATGATCTGTGTTAAGTTCATTTTTCCTTTTTCGTATTGTAATCGTTTTGTCGTCTGTCTGTCCATTCCGATATCTGCACCAAATTTATACAGTGGATGCATCTTGGCATGGAGCAGAAGTGTATTGAAAATAGGTGACCTTGACCTACTTTTTCAAGGTCAAATGGCCTAGTGCAGTTATAACATCTGAGTACTTTCACATATACATTTTTTAATATTATAGGGCAGTAACTTTCAACAAAATCTTACACTATATTTGGCTGAGGGGTATTAAACCACATCTAATGACAAATATTTTAAATGATTTTGAAAAGGGCACATTTCTTACATCTACTAAATAAAAAGCACTTCTTGGAATAAGGTGTTTGTCATTGTATTCATAAATGTACATTTTTATATTACAGATGTTTCTGATATATTTCCACTTATCTTAGTGCCATTATTCATCCATTTAACTCTTTTGACATAACTAGTAAGCTATGTGCAATACGCTATTTAACCCTTTAACCCCTGACGTGTCTGTGGTGGTCATTCTGAATGTATGATTTGTTTTAAGTATTCATAAAAATTCAACCGTTTGCTCTATAAAAAAAAAAAAGTCCAGTCGTGCTGATAGAATAGATCTTGTTCTTTCCATAGACATCTGAGCATGCTCAGTGCACCCCCTGCCGCCTGTGTAATGGGAGGTAAAACACAGAGCAGTGAGTGAGACCAACTCGCTATAAAAATAGACGGTTTGGGCTTTTTTTTTCCCACTGTTTTCCTTGCGTTGTGGTGATTTTCCTTCCTTATTTACTGTGTTTTTACTGAGTTTTGACCGTGTAACTACTTTTTGGAGTTCAACCAAATATCAAAAAGCAGCCGGACTGATATTAGGAAAAAAGAGCCCAAAACAAAAACTACTGGGCTCAAATTCAAACACTTGTTGTTCAGTGTGTTCCAGTTCACAGTTCATGTTCAACATCCTAAATCTCTTATTGATGTGCATTCTGAGTGTCTTATTTAGTAAAAACCTGTCAAACTTCAGTTCCTGTCTTTGTCTTTTTTTGTTATTCCACCTGTTTTGACCCTAAAACACACAATAAAACAAAACCACTGAAAAAAAGGAACACGAGCACATACAGCAGCTTTTATGACACTGAAACAGACGACAATTCAAAGTAGAACGTTTACCTGGAATAATGATATATGTTTGTGGGTTACATTATACAAATAGAACCTCTCTTTCTGGGCGACACGGTGGTGCAGTGGTTAGCACTTGTGCCTCACAGCAAGAAGGTCCTGGGTTCGATTCCAACACCAGTCGACGGTAGGTAGAACCTTTCTGTGTGGAGTTTGCATGTTCTCCCTGTGTCTGCGTGGGTTCTCTCCGGGTACTCCGGCTTCCTCCCACCATCCAAAGACATGCACTGATAGGTTAACTGGTTAATCTAAATTGCCCATAGGTGTGAATGTGAGAGTGATTGTTTGTCTCTCTATGTTCAGCCCTGCGATGAACTGGTGACTTGTCCAGGGCGTACCCCGCCTTCGCCCCTATGTAGCTGGGATAGGCTCCAAGCGACCCCCGTGACCCTAGTGAGGATAAAGCGGGTTCAGAAAATGAATGAATGAATAATGAACCTGTCTTTCTAATTGTGTTAAACAGAGTGAAGGTGTAAGAGGTTTAAATCATGTAATGCAAAACCCACTCAATCACCAGTAGTTAAAACAATGGCAAGTGCTAAAAATTTTAAGTGACATTGACAGTAGAGCTGCATTTTTTTTAATGCAGGTGAAGAAATTGCTCTATTGTGATTGAAGCACAGGAATGAGCCACCAGTCTGAGGTGTAACCGGTTTATATACAATCGCAGAAAAAAATATTAAATTATCATCAAAAACAATAGTTATGCAATCAAGTACTAACTCCTGTGTGTATCATGTGACTAAAACAGACAGAAAAGGAAACATGAAATGTCTAAAAGCACTGTTTTTGTTAGTACAGTGCCATAGATATTGATGGAAGAAGTGAAGTGATTTTGGTTATTATAAAAAAAAAAAAAACATAGAAAATGGGTAGATATCAGCTGTGAAATTAAACTCTTATGAGATATTTTTGTTGTTATCATTATATTTGTCCAAACAAATGTACGTTTAGTTGTACCAGGCATTAAAATGAACAAGAAATTTAAGAGAACAAGGGTGGTCCAATAATTTTTTCCTTGTATATCATAAACTGATGTGACTGATTGATTTGTGCATTACATGAGCATGATGACTACAGCAAATATTATCTGAAGCTCAATGGAAGTCATGCCATCCCTGGTCCCAGTGCAGCAGAATAAGGTCAAAACATTCGATTAGATCAGTGGTTCCCACCCTTTCTTGTCTCGTGACCCCATTTTAACATCACAAATTTGTGGCGACCTCAGACTTTTTTTATTTTGCTAAAATTAATTTGTTTTTGATCATGTAATAGTTTGCTATACTATGTTGCAAATAAATGTTAATTTTAGATGACATTTAGTCTATATAATGTATATCATTATGAACGGAGGCAGAAAAGCCAGGTGTAGATTACTGCACAAAGTGAGTCCAGCTTGGATTTACAAGGCTGACAATTAATACTGAACAAACAAGAACTCAAACTATGAATTATGAAAGAGCTGCAGCATCTGAAACTGACCACAATGAACATTTGACAGATAAACAGAACCACAGTGCGTCAGTTTCAGCTTCACAGTTTGCCATGTCTTTTATGTATTGGGATTGTCTCTCTCAACTTACCATTTCTTTTTTATTAGTAAGTTTTTATTTTTATTTTTATCACTTACTAGAAATTTCAGGCGACCCCATTTAAATTCCAGGCGACACCATGTGGGGTCCTGACCCCAAGGTTGAAAAAACACTGGGTTAGATGGACAAGAACACAAATCCTGGGTAAGATGCACCTGTTTCTGCAGGACTAGGATATCGAAAACTATGCTGTCAACAGGAAAAAAGAAAGAAAAAAACCTTTAAGTACATAATGGCATACTGTTACATGTACATCTGAGGAGTAACTATCACTCATTTTAGTTCCACTGTAAAATTCAGGTATCAACACAGTAATGCAGAGTGCAGAATTATATTTAACTGTGGCTGTTTAGTAAAGAATTGATATCTTTTTTTTCTTTTTTTTCTTTTAATTAAGTAATATAGTAATAAGATGTTAAGGCCATAGAGTTCTTTTCTTTGTACAACAGTATCACTGAAGTAATATATACCACATTTACTGTAATGTTACAGTTATACCACTAGGTGACAATCTAATCTACATTGTATAGTAGTTATGCATTTTATGTGTTTCATGCAAAACATTTCTTAACCTCAAGGCAACACAACATGCAGTTTTGGGATAATTTGGACTAAAATGATCTAAAATGAATCACACTGTACTTATGAGAATATTCAAAGATGTGATGAGTGATGATAAGTGAAATATGCCTGACTGCAAACTACAAATGATTGTGTTGTATGTTTATAGCAACAGTCTTTGACTCTACTCTTAAAAAAACTAAAGTTACAGCACAAATCACAGACAATATGTATGATACAGCAGAAGTTTAGTCCTTAGACTCACTGTACATCTACACAATAAACAAAAAGAAAATAACACAGTTTCAAGTTTCTTTGCTCAATACATCGGCTTGAGTTCACTTCTTATATATGTCAGAATGGGTTATTTTATTTTATTTTATTTTAGATTCAGAAAGCTTTATTGAGGACAATAAATTTGCAGCATTTCTCAGAGCAGTTCTCACACACATACAAACACATACAGTGTGTCAGTCTGTTACAGTTCACACATTATTTCATTTTATTTTCTTACTCATCTATTGCATTTTGCATCATGACAAATTATTATAATCTTTATTTCATCTCAGGATAAACTGAGGTGAAAAACCCATTTGCAATATAACAGACAACACTGGGAAGAGTCATGATTAAAAAAAAAAAAAAAAAAAAAGCAATAAAAATGAAACAAATGGAATTTAAAAGTTATTACACTGAATATGGGTAATTAACAGTTCAAAACAATAAAAAACAATTAAAAATGCATCCTTTTATGTAATCAAACTGTGCATGGAAAAAAATACAGTGCAAAATATGTACAAAATACATAAAATTATATAAATAAGTGGAATTAGGTGGACAAAATTATATTAAATGTAATGCAAACTGTGTTACATTTACAATTCTATGGAGTGAATTTACTTAATCAAAAGACACAAATCTACAAGTGTTATTATGTGTTCTGCTTCTACTTATGTGTAAAGTTCTATTAAGTGAAATGAGCCATTTTCATCCATCACTGAACATTTGTTCTTTTTTTATGTAATAGTTTCATCAGCCTCACATGGAAAAAAGTAAAAATCCATTGAATGAGCAGTAGCGGTTTGCATTAT
Organism: Sphaeramia orbicularis; assembly: GCF_902148855.1. Classification (NCBI taxonomy): domain Eukaryota; kingdom Metazoa; phylum Chordata; class Actinopteri; order Kurtiformes; family Apogonidae; genus Sphaeramia; species Sphaeramia orbicularis. The sequence goes on along the minus strand of NC_043974.1, from coordinate 13,718,980 downwards.
CACCTATTTGATATCCAGCCCATACACGGACATTGACGGCGTCTCCGGCTCTGAGCAGCAGGACGGCGCTGTTGGACTGAGACACATCGTGTACTTTACTGAAACCATACCACGACACTACTTTATGTCCATTCTGGTACAAAGATCCACCAGTGGCTCCTTCAGACGCCCAGAAATAAGAAGTAAAACTGAAGTAATAAACTCCATTCACTGGTGCAATAAAATAACCTGCAACACACAAACAAACAAACAGGTTTTATCATCATTATATTTATCATGTTCATGTTTTTGAACCATATATTTCCAATGAAAATTTGGTGGAATGTAGAATATTTTAATGTTATACAATTGTGCTCAAAATTATTCACACCTCTGGCATTTTTTGTAAAATTTTTATTTTTGCGATGATATTTTTGTATCAATTGACACTTGAACACATACTATGGAACTACAGAAAGTATTCAGAACACCTTCAATTTTTCACTTTGTTATATTGCAGCCATTTGCTAAAATCATTTAAGTGATTTTTTTTTTCTTCATTAATGTACAGATATCACACATTTTGACTGAAAAAAACTGAATTGTAGACATTTTTGCAGAATTATTAAAAAAGAAAAACTGAAATATCACATGGTCACAAGTTTTCAGACCCTTTGTTGTGACACTTGTAAAAAAAATGGGGTGAAAATGTCAAAATATGGTGCTGTGTGTACATTAACTGACTCTGTTTAGAGCGTACTGCGCCCCTCTGTACACAGCACATCTGTGGGTGAACTATAAAAAGGCCAGCTTCCACAGACTGACAGTGGCATACAATGATGCTCTAAGACTTTTATTGAAAAAGCCCAGTGAACTGTTTATGTCTAATCATGTAAATTCATTGTGTGCTGTGTTGAGAAATCTGATGTTTAAATTTATTTGTCGCCTGAATCACTCGGAAAATACTGTAATTTTAGTGCTGACAAATCTTGCATATAGTGCTGTACGTTACACATCTCTGTTCTGGAAACACTGATATGACTGCCTCTTGAAAGTATTGAGGGTTTTTTGTGTTTTTTATTGTGTTTGTATTTATCTGTTTGCTTTTTAATGTGGACCATGAGTCTGTAATAAAGCCTATCTATCTATCTATCTATCTATCTATCTATCTATCTATCTATCTATCTATCTATCTATCTATCTATCTATCTATCTATCTATCTATCTATCTATCTATCTATCTATCTATCCATCCATCCATCCATCCATCCATCCATCCATCCATCCATCCATCCATCCATCCATCCATCCATCCATATTTGATCATTATCCTTTTTATTTATATCTTTCTAACATCCTTTTTCCTCTTTAGTATTTAATATATTTCATCCCTGATGAGCATCTGATTCCTTTATATACATCTACTTTTTCTGACACAGTGAAGCACCTCTTACTTTTTTTTTTTTTTATTTAATAATTTACAGGTTTTGTCATTTCTAGTTTCTTTGTTGCATAATAATATTGTGGAATGACAATAAAAGTGGGCTACTGACTTTACTCTGACCTTGTAGAAGTAATAATAATTGCTTTTTCAGATGGATGTTAGCGCGTCTGCCTTTGTATGGAACCGAAAAAGAAACCGGGAAGGGAGAAAGATAATAAAATGACAAAGATAAACTTTATTATCAGTATCATTAATTACATTACATAATAAGTTGTGAGACGTATAATGTTTTGAAGTTCATAATCTGCTTTACTGATGTTTATTGATCTGTACTACACTGCCTCTGTCATGACTCAAAAGCCATAAATGACAATCTACCTATTAATGAGGGAAAAATTATTTTAGCAAAAAGCTGCAATATAACAAAGAGTGACAAATTTAAGGGCGTCTCAATACTTTCCATGCCCACTGTGTTTTATTCATAGATTAACAAAAAAAAAAAAAAGCAAAATTCTAAATTACTAAGTTAATAAGTAGGGATGCACCGATACCAATACCAGTATCGGGTATCGGGTCCGATACTCAGCGTGTGTACTTGTATTTGTACTTGTAAAAGTAATCTGATACAACCACACCGATACCACTTAAGGGAGCATGACATTCACCGATAAGTACAGCAGGTATGTGGTGGAGAAGTAATGTCAGCAGTGTGGAGATTTTTCAAAATGAATGACGGTGACAAAAGTAACGCTGTAATAGAATTTACAAACATCCTTTTACTGTTTTGTCTGTTCCGCCTGTTCTCAAACTGACGTCCGTTCTGCTCCAGACTCTGCTGACAACGCCAAGCAATGGAATCGTACACATCACCAAACAGTTCCTTTGGTATTTGCGTGCATTCACGTTCAATGGCTGCTCTCAATTCAGCGACTGTTACAGGTCTCATAGCGTAGACTTTGTCTTTTAGGTATCCCCATGAAAAAAGTCTAGTGCTGTGAGGTCTGGTGAACGCAGAGGGGATTCAACAAAACCCCTCCGTTCAATCCACCTGTTTGGCAAGTTCACCAGAGCTCACACCACTAGACTTTTTATGTTGATAAAAGAAAAACTCATTCATTTCTTAACAAAATTAAAAATTCACAAAAAAATGGTGGGTTTTTAATAATTTAAAAGAGGCGCACAGGACCCAGGATGGCGAGGCGGTGAATACTGACCAGTGATTGGGTTGTAGGCGTTTCCGATGTTTGACACGACATGGGCGTACACCAAAGGGAGATCAGCTTGTCCAGCAGCAACGTTACCGTTCATCACCGGTCGTGCAGCAGAAAATGCCACCTGCTGCTGCCCTGGTAGATGTAATGCACCAAGACAATCAGATTTATATATTTTTATACCTTATTTTAAAAGTTTTTTGAGAGATTAAGTGCCACTTTGCTTTAACATATAACTTTAACATGGATACTGCTATGATTCTTCAGCATTGGTGGACCATATACAGTAGAAGGTTAAGTTACATAGTGTTAGCCTCAGAGCATAAGTGTCTAAGTCAGTGGTTCTCAAACTTTTTACAGTGGAGTACCCCCTGAAATATACTTTTTTAGGCGAGTACCCCTAACTTTCAGCATTTTTGTTTGAAAAAATTTGGCAAAGGTGTCTGTTTATATTTTCTAAACTTTGTAAACAAAGAGCATATATTTAATAATTGTAATATATTTTTTTAAAAAACAAATACATTTTTTAAAGTGAATTTTATGTGCAAAATATAAACTGAAAAGTGCCCTCTTTCATTGATCAAACAAATAAATATATTGGTCATTGATTAATAAATGAACGACAAAAAAAAATAAAAAATAAAAAAAATTACTTAGCTACTCAAATAAACTAATTTTGAATAATATAAAATAGAAATGTTCTTAAAATGTTACCAAAGCTTAAACAAGATGATTGACAATAAAAGTATTATATGAATGCATTTATTGTGTTTTATATTTCAGCATTAATTGTCATTATATATTTTCTATCAGTACATTATGACTTACTTAATGTAGTTTTCCATAGAAAATTTCAAGTACCCCCTGGGCTTCTTCCATGTACCCCTGGGGGTACACATATTCCACTGTGGGAACCCCTGGTTTAAGTCATACACTATATGGACAAAAGTATTGGGACATGTTGAATTCAGGTGTTTCGTTTCTAACAGGGTTCTGGAATACAAAACAATAATGACAAATGTCATAATACAGTTTTATATTAACATAAATATCACTGTATATATTGGTTTAAATTGTTAACTCTGTGCATTTTACTAAATTTCTCTCAACATCAATTTTTTTTTTAATCCATGACTATGATTTTAAATGTTCTACCTCTAAATTTCTAAAATATCTTTCATGCTCTGACTGTAAATAATAATTTTCTACCACAACCAACCATCTACAAGATACATCTCCCATTAAACTTTAAGGAAATATTGATGTTTAGAAACTATATAAACAAAAATATTGGGACACATTATAGTTACAACTGTAAGATAAAGATTTAAACATCAGTATTAATAATCAATATGATATTTGTCACAATATAAAACTATAGCCCCCTGTTAGAAAAGAAACACCTGAATTCAATGTGCCCCAATACTTTTGTCCCTATAGTGCAGTGTTTTTCAACCTTAGGGTCGGGACCGCACGTGGGGTCGCCTGAAATTTAAATGGAGTCGCCTGAAATTTCTAGTAATTGATAAAAATAAAAATAAAAACTTACTAATAAAAAATATATAGTGAGTTGAGAGAGACGATCACAATACATAAAAGACATGACAAACTGTGAAGCTGAAACTGAAGCACTGTGGTTCTGTTTATCTGTCAAATGTTCATTGTGGTCAGTTTCAGATGCTGCAGCTCTTTCATAATTGATAGTTTGAGTTATTGTTTGTTCAGTATTAATTGTCAGCCTTGTAAATCCAAGCTGGACTGACTGTACATATCCTGACCAAGGAAAATCAAATTCTCACTTTGTGCAGTAATCTACACCTGGCTTTACTGCCTCCGTCCATAATAATATACATTATACAGCCTAAATGTCGTCTAAAATTAATGTTTATTTGCAACATAGTATAGCAAACTATTACATGATCAAAAACAAATTAATTTTAGCAAAAAAAGTCTCTGTTTTGAATGTGTGGGGTTGCCAGAAATTTGTGATGTTAAAATGGGGTCACGAGACAAAAAAGGTTGGAAACCACTGATATAGTTTATCACTAAGGCATTAATGCTACAAGGCTAACGCTATCATTTTATTACCTTGAGTCACAGTGCTGTTTAAAGCTGCCAGCTTCTTCTCATTGGCGTCTAGCTTTTCTTCGAGGGTTCTCACTGTGACGTTCAGCCTCTCCTCCAGAGCCCCCAGCTGTTTCCACAGTGAGTTGGTGGTTGTGTCACAGCCTGGCTCAGGTGTCGAGCTCAGCGGTAAAACATCAGATGCCTGCTCTTGTTTCAAACTCTGGTTCTTGTAGTTCTCTGTGGGGCTTTCACCCCACTCAGACTCAGTAATGTTATTTTCACCAGCCTGGCATTCAGACAGGCCAAGAAACAAACACACACAAATGGTCAGGAAAATGTTTGCCATCCTGCAGAATTAAGGCGTTTGATCCTGTAGACTTGTGCAGCTCAGGTAACTTATGAAAGTCCTCTCAGAAAAGTCACATTTATAACCCTGTCTGCAGTAATTATTGTCATTTATGGCTTTTGAGTCATGACAGAGGCAGTGTAGTACAGCTCAATACACATCAATAGAGCAGATCATAAATCTCAAAACATTATACATCTCACAATTTATTATGTAATGTACTTAATAATACTGACAAAGTTTATCTTTGTCATTTTATTATCTTTCTCCCTTCCTAGTTTCTTTTTCAGTTCCATACAAAGGCAGACGCGCTAACATCCATCTGAAAAAGCAATTATTATTACATCCACAAGGTCATTAGAATAAAGTCATTAGCCCCCTTTTATTGTCGTTCCATAATATTATTATACAACAAAGAAACTAGAAATAACGAAACCTGTAAATTATTTAAAAAAAAAAAAAAAAGTAAGAGGTGCTTCTCTGTGTCAAAAAAAGTAGATGTATATAAAGGAATCAGATGCTCATCAGGGATGGAATATATTAAATACTAAAGAGGAAAAAGGATGTTAAAAAGATATAAATGAAAAGTATAATGATCAAATAGTAAGGGATGGATAGATAGATAGATAGATAGCAGTGGTGGCTGCTCGTCTTTCAAAGAGGGGAAGCTCATTGTCAGCTTACATCGAAAAAATTGTCGTTATTTAAAGATAAATTCAGCCCTCCGTTCCTGTTTAAGAAAATGGTAATCGTAAGGGAGACTATCAAAAAAATTAGGTGTTGTCAAAATCAGGATGACAACATTAGCATTGTCTGCCATCGTATGCACCTTGCAAGACAGCTAGTTCACTCCGACCTAGCCAACAGTATGATTGATTTAACTATCTCCAAATGATATTAAACTCGAACAAGAAGTGATTAAATTATGTAACTGAAACAAGAAAACATTGAAATGATGTTAAATTGAAACAAGGAAGTACAATGAGTGTGTTTAATTTACAGTGCAAGAAATGAACAAGTAATTTCGTAGTGATTTCTCTTTCGATTTCACAGCAGAATGCACAACGGTATTAAACTGAACTCTGTCAAGAGGAGGAGTAGATCTCAAAATAGCTGTCAATCAAATGGGATTCAGCCTTTGGACTGATCCTCCAATCAGTATGTGGAAGCCTGGCGTCCAGCCCAGCTGAGCTCCGCCCACAGCTCCATTCACCCCCAGAGACACTGAGCGTCCGGGGCTGGGACAACATCGTGGCATTTATCCAATTACCGTCCAGTTTTGAGGCAATGAAAAAAACTGTTCCACTCAGTCCCATTGAAGTGCATGGACGCTGAGCGTCTACGGACAAATGCACTGAGCAGAGATCGAATGAGAAAACAGCGCAACGGGAATGTATGAGAAGTGAACAACATCGAGTCTGCTGATTTGTGATAAAGCTGATTCTGAATGAACTCATCTGTGAGATGAACGTGTTCTAACACATTTGTAGTCAATGAAATGTCAAGGTAACTGTACATTTTTGACCATAGATAGATAGATAGATTTCCACAGCTAAGATAAAGGAGTAACAGAGGTGAGACAGGCTGGACTTTTACACAGCGGACCTGCGCTCCGGAATCAAAGGGGTGGTGATGCAGCACAGCAAATAATGTGATGTATAACTTGCGTGTCAGAAATACCCTCACAGCATAGCGCTCCTTTACCTTCTTAGCTAATCTCTCCAAAGTCTTTCACTGTTCCACAAATGTTAGCATGGATAGAGTCCTCTGCCCGAAGTGACAGCAGCTAGCGGATCTCTGCGTCTCCCCAGCTCGACATCTTTCTGGTCATGTTGATATGTTTGTTTACTATACACAGCTCGCGCTCATTTTTAAATCTCCCTGGTGCTGGAGTGGTCATCAAAACATCACATCTTGGTTGCGGAACGTGAGGTGTTCCTTTTACATAGTGTTCCAGAATCATCATTCCACCTTTATCACAGCTCTGTTACTACCTCCAGAGGCTTTACAGAACCACAATAAAGGTGGGACCAAATGATCTCACCATTTTGTTCTGGAATAAAGGTGAAATATTCCCGGTGTCCTGTCGAAACACCCTACCTGTCGAGTTGAGCTACCTAGCGCTACTGAGCATGCGCATGCCCCTAAGCGTTTTCACAGTTTAAATGCCCATCGATTTGTGCTCCCCCAGGCAAAAGTGAGTCATATGTTGTAAGTATATTTCTTTAATAGTGCCTTTTGAGCAGTAAGCATGGAAGCAATTATGTGCATGAAAGATAGGCATAGAATATTGACATTAGATGATAATAGCGTAAGGAAGTTCTCATTGTATGATATAGCGTTAAGTACGTGGGTCAGGTGGGTGTTAATGGCGTTTAGATTATTGTTTAAGTTAGTTCAACAGATGCCAATGATGATAGCCTACCATTTAACTGACTAAATCTATGTTAACAATTCCTGTAAGCAATTACATGTGCACGAAGGATAGATGTAGAATATTGAAGTGAGATGATAATAATGTAAATTATGGTGTTTCTATAGTAGGAGCTTTATTTAATAGAAGTTATAAGCCTGTCGAAATGAGCTTCAGATGAATAAGTAAATACTGGTGTTTTTCCACAGTCGAAGCATTATTTCATTTTCAAATAGGTGTGTCAAAATGTAAGGCAGCATGTTTTGACGGGGTAGCGTCAATCGATAGACGTCGCTGTCGATATAAGCTACTGGTAGCTTACTTCGACGGAGCAGCTCAACTTGACAGAACACCGGGACAGAAATGCTGTGTGAAAGGGGCTCTAGAGGCAAAAAGAGATATTTCCAAACATGTCTACAGTGGTTTCTTCATCCAGTCCAGTTACGCAACAATAAATAATGTCCACTCAAGTTGCACCTTCAGAATCAGTGATTTCCATATGTAAACTAGAAAAGCACTCGGAGAGCGCAGACCTCCGCCAAGGCAGATCAGTTCCTCCCCCGCGATCACCACCAAAATTTAATCATTTGTTCCTTGTGCCAGTATCAACATTCCCTGAAATTTTCATCCAAATCCATCCATAACTTTTTGAGTTATCTTGCACACGGACAGACAGACAAACAAAAGCATAACCTCTTTGGTGGAGGTAATAACAGTAGGGTCATCTCCAACCTACTTCACCATAATCACGCTCTTTGCTAACTATACAAAATTTATAAGCATCTTTATGTTGGGTTAAATAGAATACTGTTCTGATAATATTTGTTTTCTACTGTTTAACACTTGGAGTTGTATTTGAGGCATAATTTCTGCTAATTATAAAATATATATAAGATTGACTGAACAGAAATGAGCAGGATAAAATGCAGGTGTACATTATTAAATCAATATTGTGTATTTAGAGGAAGTAAAAAAAGGAAGTTGGGAATTTTTTTATTGGCTGTGACACTGTGCCATAAGATAACTGTGCTCATGCTTTGAAACTATTGTTGATTAGAAGGTTTTTATCTCTGTAACCTCAATTCAAAGTTGTTTTTTTAGTATATGAGCCAGAGTCAATCATTGTCCACATTGAGCAAATCACTTTACATTTCCTTGTCTTCCCTTGGTAAACATTACCACAAAGTGCATGGCAAGACTGTTGTAACTAAATCTGTCTGACCCAGTATCTAAATATAGGTACTTGTTTATATCCAATGCCGGTGGGCAAAGCTAAGTCTAACAGGGATTTGAGAGTGAAAGGAAGATTTCTGAGGGCAGAAAAGACAAATAAATGCAAAATTACCACATTTGTCTTGGCAAGATTTTGATGGATATCAGTGGCAGCTGAAAAACTGTAAGTAAGCATATCAAGCAAAAGTTTAAGCCAACCACTGACATGGAGTTTACCAGACTGCCATGGGAAGAACGGTGGAGAAGAGACAAGGAGCGGAGGAAAAGAATCCTTGAAGAAGGTTCAGAAGGGATAGAACAGGACAATCGAGAGCTGCGGAGGATTGTGGCCTTCAACGACTCCAGGATGGGACTGATAAGTGGGAGGAACGACAGAGTAGGGATGAGGACAGAAAGCGGGACGCAAATCAGCAAGGACACGTTTGGGGATAATAGTGAAGGACTTGGTGATAGTACCCTCATATATCGAGTTGGAAGCTATCCTACAGAGATGTTCAAGACCCTCAGAGAATTCTGGGAATCATCTCTCCTCACAGACCTCACTCTGATGACTGAAACTGGGAGAAGCTTCAATGTTCACTCCCCAATCTTGGCCTCCATCAGCTCCTTTATCCGCGAGAGACTGAAGGAGAAAAGTGTGCAACAGTTGGACAATGATGAAGACGTCCACAGCTGGTCAGTAAGTTTGGGTCCTGAGGTCCATCATGTAGGGCTTCAGGCAGTTCTGGAGTTTGCCTACACTGGAGATGTTTCATCTCTGAACAAAGACACCGTGACCCCAATTAAAGCTGCAGCACAAGTCCTAGGAGTTCCACGAGTATTGTGTCTCTGCAACACAGATAGATCGAAGGAAAGTGGAAATTCACAAAAGGAACTAAAAGAAGACACTTCTGCACCAGAGCAGATGAAGATCACTCTTCAGTCCATTGAGCGGCTGTGGTCTGAAAGAGTGGGCTGTGATGTGACACTGGATGTAGATGGAGCTGTATTCCACGGTTAGCACATAGGTTACAATAGTTCTGCATGTTTCAGTAGATTTTATTAGATCGGTTTGAAATAATTGGTTTGGAAGATTCATGTAAGTATGTTCTTAAGTCACATTAAAGGCCTATTTATGCTCTACGTTAAAGATACGTTGATAAAGCATACGTCTATGGATGGAGCATTCTGTCCATCCTCTGAGTTCATTATGTGTGTAATTCTGTCTGTTCTCTGGGAGTTTTTGTGGATGTGAACCCAAATGGAGAATACAGAGCAGTACCACCGACAAGCACGGAGGCAGTGTTGAGATTTGAAGAGAATAATTTCCAGAAATCACAACTGTGTGAGTAAGTGATAAACTACCAACATATTTATGACCAGGATGAGATTTGTCATAAAAACAGAGGGGGGGCAGGGGGGTGTTTTTTGTTGGAGTGCCCATGAATTAGTCACGTTTACCCCCTGTCTTATGGCACCCCAGTGCATGGGGATGTTCGCGAATTCTGAGACTGCTAACAGTTCGGTTCAGGTGAATATTAGTGCCAGTAATGTTCGATATAAGTGTAAGAAAACTCTGTCACAACCTGCCTGTTGTTTCAGTTGGTTGATTGTCCCACCCCCCCCAAGGATGAAATTTATTGAGCAGAAGTAGGGATGTAAAAACCAGAGGGGGGGTTGACCCCCCCCGCAACAAACTGCACCCTGTTTATAACAACTGCCCTTCTCAAAATCAATATTAGTATCCAGATTAGTAATACCTCCTCTGTAGTTGCCATGTTTGTTATTGTTGACCTTCTTCTTCTTAAGAAACATTACTCTTCTTCATGGTATTCGGCCAGTATATTAATTAAGAGCGGTGCCATCTGGTGGATTGATTGACAAATGCTCATTTCACCGCAATAGACGCTTGTAAGTATAAAAGCAGAGATGCTTGACATTGTTTGAAACGGATGTACCTATTTATGTACATAAAGTGAGCATGAATGGGCCTTTAGTCTGCATGCACTGTGCCATAGGTGGGGGACTTAAGTCGCAGGGCTTAAGTCAGACTTAAGTCACCTTTTTAAGACTTGAGAATTATTTCACTAACACAAGACTCAACTTACGTAGAGTCAATGCTTGCCTAACTTGACTTGACTTTGAAAACTTGAGAAGTCAATTCCACCTACTTTATTACAATTCCCTATAAGGCACCTTTACTTATTTACTAACCATACGGTTGATGATTTCAAATGCACACTTTTTTTTTTCTTTTTTTTTTCAATTTTTACTACTGTGAAATACTGCATTACCAATGTGAAATAACTGAAATGTACTGTAGATTTATACCAACAAAAAACAAGGTTTACGGATGAAGGAACTTCACAAAGACAAAAAGACATTTCAACATACTATAGAGATTTGTTGTTGTTTTTTTTTGTAAGTTAGCAATGTTTTTCACACTTAGTTTTTGTCATAATGTCAGTGTGGGTCTCATGACCTTGGTTAGCACAATTTGTCCTTGTGTGTCATGATACTTAGATAATGCTCATGTTTTTTTCTGTCATTAGTTCACAAAGTTATTCTGGCTGCCAGCAGTGACTACTTCCGTGGTATGTTCACCAGTGGGATGAGGGAATCCCATCAAAGCTGCATTGCTCTTCCGTTCCCGCTAGCGTCTGAATTAGAGGCTCTGATTGGCTGCTCCTACAGTGGGCTCCTACCACTAAACTGGGATTGTGTTTTTGAGATCACCTGCACAGCCCTCCAGCTTCAGTTTCAGTCTGCCCTCACACTTTGCCTCAAGTTTATGCACCAGGAAATGGATGCGACCTCCTGCCTCGATGTAGCCTCGTTTGCCGAAGCGTATGAGATGTCAGAGCTCCTTGAAGAAGCCAATGATTTTGTACTAAGAAACTTCTGGGATGTGTCAGCCACAGCAAAGTTTCAGGACCTACAAGCAGAGAAGCTTCTGGATTTTCTTCGCTGTGATGGTCTATGTGTGCCTTCAGAGTTGGCTGTATTTCGAGCTGTCATCTCCTGGATTCAGGCTGATCCTGAGGAGAGACAGGGTCAAGCTAGTTTATTGATGACTGGAGTCCGCTTTCCCCTCATGACGTTTCGAGAATTTAGGGAGGTCAGGGCCGTCAACTTACGTATGGAATGCTTCGGAGACAAAGATGTGGAACTTTATGGTTCAGCACTGAAGGAATTTGGTTTTGGTTTTCCCACAACACAAGACCAATTCCGGGTCAGGCGGCCCAGAGAGGCTCTGGTGTTGGTTGGAGGAGACCAGTTGAATCCAGACATGGGCTATCGCATACCAAGCAGGGAGCTGTGGTTTGCAAATTCCCTTCGCAGTGGCACAGGTCTGGTGAAGGAGGTGGAATGGAGAAGACTCGGGGAGATACCTGACCAACCAAAGTTCAGGCATGGAGTTGCAGCACTGGGAGGAAGGCTTTATGTGATGGGGGGATGTTACTTCTACACCAAAGATGATATAATGAAATCTGCCTACAGGTAAAACAAGCACAACGCTGCCTTCTCACTTCAGTTAAAGGTTCAGTGTGGAATCTTTAGTGGCATATATCAGCGACATTAATGACTGTAGCCAGTACTATTCCATTCATTCTGGAGTCTTTAGGTCAGCTGTTGTCTAGACTCATAGGAAGTAACCTGTTGAAACAAATATGTGTAACTGGACTGAGCAACACTTTACCACACTTGGCTGGTTCAAATAGCACCTCGACTCTGCACTGTAAACTAAAGGCTTGTTCCTTTGTGATAATGCCATTTATTTAATTAAATTAGATTTATTGGTGATCCAAACACCACAATCAGTCATCATAGCACACTATAAGAGAAGTTATTTTATAACAGAAGTTTAGGTGCTGCTAAAACTATAATCTTACAGACACTGATAATATTTCCAACCCACCTAATGCAGGCTTTCTCATAGACTGGACAATGGCATGTTCTTATTACTCAAGAAGCAATGGCATCACAGAACCAGTAAATTTACATCTAAGAGTGGTGTTGTGCAACTAGGGAGGCCTACTTGGATAACAGTGGATTGTTTTGTTTTACAGGGGGTTTTTTTTGTCATTAAATGATAGGGTTTCAACCAAGCTCCCAGTTCAAAATGTGGCAATTGGTCTGGCTGTTGTATGACTAGTAAATTCATGATGCCATCCGTGATAAAACAGAAAAAAAATGAGGAAAAGACATAGATAAAAAGTCCTTTCTGAGAATTTCAGAAATTTGGCTATGCAAAGTGGAGTTGTGCTCATTCTGAATTAATAAAAACATAAAAACACAGTGATTCTTATTATTAATATTGTATTTCATTGCTGCAGTCATATCTAGTTAAACCTTATACCAGCTGTATTATCTGACTTTGTCGTCACCAGTTATGACCCTGAACAGGACAGCTGGAAGAGGCTCGCTGACATGCAGGAGTTCAGAAGTAATTTCTCAGTCGTGGTACAAGGGGAGCGCCTCTATGCAATTGGCGGCGATAAGGAGATCAATACCAATGTAGACAGTGTGGAGATGTACAACCCTGACACTGACTCCTGGAGGTAAGACTGACTGTGTTAGGTCTGAATCCAGTTCCCAGTTTCTAAACAAAGAATAGCAGAATGGACATTAACAATTCACCACCATGAACAAAGTCTAGGTCGCACCTATACTAACAGAGGGATTTGTCCCCGTGGTTATGAAGAAGCAGACTCCTCAAACTGGTACAATTTTTTATCTTAAGAAACTTATCTGTGACAAATCTTATTATTTATTCAACATAACTTCCATAACAGATTAGGTTAGTCAGACCTTTATTGATCCCAACTTGGAATATTAAGATAGGAATTGATGGCAGTGGTGGGATTTGAACCCACGCCTCCAAAGAGACTGGAGCCTTAATCCAGCGCCTTAGACCGCTCGGCCACACTACCCTGTCTTATCTGGGTATTATTTCACAAATGAATGGGCCACTTATTGACTGTACAGTTCAGTTTGTTTCTCAAATGGGAAACACTGTCTTGAAAATGGAATAATGAAAGACTATTGAAACCTATTATTCTTGTATTGTTTGTTTGCAGCTGGTCCCTGCTCTAAATCAGGTTTCTCCCTAGGAAGACAAATAAGGAAATCCTTGAACCTTTCTTGTGTTTTTTTTTTAAGCCACTTGTATAGTATTGTGGTGGTTCTCTTAGTATACAATCGACCACACCCACGGTTTCAAGAGCATTTTACTTGTATGGGTAAGACATTACTTATTGCTTGTATTTCTGTCATTTGCCTCCTGTTTGGATCTTTTCCAGCTTTGTGCGGCCTTTGGACCAGGCTCTGAGCGGCCAGGCTGTCACTGTCTTAGATGGAGGGATCTTCATTTCTGGAGGTTTTGACTGTAAGTATGTATGTCTGGTTTCTATGTTCCTGTACCATCCAGAGAGAGGAACCACTTACTTGGCGGACATGGCCTGTGACCGGGCCCAGCATTGCATGGAAGCCCTGCGAGGCCGCCTCTACGTCGCTGGTGGAGTGTGCAACCTTAGGAAGTTTTACACTGACCAACTGGCCTGTGAGGTGTACAGTCCTGTGACTGATTCATGGACTGCTTTCACGTCTCTGCTCGTACCGCATGTTAGCGCAGCCTCAGCCGTCCTGGAGGAGAAGGTCTACATACTGGGAGGATACTGCCAGGAGGACTACAGTGAGTCTGGACTGGTCCACCGCTTTGAGCCGAGCTCACAGAGATGGGAGAACATGGGCAGGCTGCCTGGTCCTGTTACTGACATTCGAGCCTGTTTACTCCGTTTGCCACTGCACTTTAGACAGAGGCACACCGGTGAAGATTACTGTAGTAAACAGTAGCTCGGTTTCCATTACGGTTTTTCACAAACTAAAAGTGATATTTTTACAATTTCGCCCCAAGTACTTGTAGAGTGTTTGGCTTCTAGAAAAGTCCCGTCTCACAACATGTCGTAATTCTTGTAAAATACTGCACAGTTCTCACAAGACGCTCATTTAAGGTAGATGGACGCACAGAGTTTGATGCCAAACCTCCACAGTGTTGCCACTGTAGTGTCGGTTCATCTACTGTTGTTGCAGTGACTGTCTTTGACAAAAGAAGAAGAGAACGTACAGTCGTCCTAAAGCAAAGTTGATATTCATGGCAGCGGCCATGCAGAATGGATTTCTGGGAAAGAACTGTACATCAGGAATAAAAACAAGTTATGGATCCAGAATTTCCGAATGAGCCAGGCAACGTATAATAAACTGTGTGTTGTTAATCTGAATGTGCATTGAAGATTTTGATATAAGATGTGTCTCTACCAGAAGCACAAGTTTTTGTTGCTGTTTTAAGGCAAAAACACACCAACCCAATTGTCGGCGGTCAGACGTCATCAGGCAGTCTGGTGAGGTCGGTGACATGAGTCTGGTTGGTGCGTTCTCTGCGAATGGCCGTCGTTAACGCTGTCACCAGCCGCTTCAACATGTGTAATCGGCTACTACCCGTCGTTCAGTTGGACCAAACTGATTGGTGAAGGGATAGCCCTTGACTAGTGAGTCAGTGAACGAAAAGTTTCCATACGAATACAGCTATGCCAAGGTACTTTGCACTATTATTGTCTTCTGTAATAGTCCATTCACTGCTCATATCGTATCTGAATGAGTATCAGTCAGTGTTGACTATGGACTTCATTCATTCCATGAAGTGAACACTATTAGCGTTGTTAGCATAGTGCGATTTCTCCTTCTTCTTCCACAAGAAGAAGCCCAAGAGCTGACAACACTAGTATCTTCTTATTACTAGCCATCCGTTCAACAAGTACAACAACAACAACCCTTCTGGACTACTCAACACTCTCTGCTGACAACAATGACTGACGACAGCGAGCTCTGTGTTTAGAGAGATGTTCCGTCATTTTCCAGTTTTACATCTCGTGCAAGCGCAGAACGTACTCTGAAGTCGGTAGTCCATTTGGTGTGTTCTTCACATTTGTTTGACTATGTTGGGGAGATGGAACTGATAGTCGGGCTACCTTTTCTGGTGATGATTGGCAGTCGGGTTGGTGTGTCTTCGCAATTAGAAGCTTGAAAAATAAATGTTAAAACTGACAGATTTACATGTCATCCACAAATTGCATTCATTTTCATGCAAAAAACTGCCAGAGGATACAGTGAAGATCTTTAAAATGATTCATTGTATTAGATAGGATTTAGGATAGCATCGGAATAGACTGAATACAATCGATTCGCAAAATAAATGAGCTCAACTTTTTTTTGTTGAAACATGATGAGTAAAATGAGTAAGATAAAGAATAATTTGCAGTGTAATAATATTAACCTCAATTTTATGTAATTGTACATCAATCGTAGCAGTAATTATTTATTTTGTCCTATTTATATGTTTGCCTTGGAGCCATTACATTTTGTTATTATTGTATATTTCATCTTATGCACAAAGCAAAGACCTGCTGAATAAAACTCAATCATCCCACTAAAAACCAAGTAGAGCTCCAAAACCCTGAAAAGAATTTATTATATAAATCATTTTATCAGACACCGCTTTAGTAATAATCATCAGATGACTATTGTGTAAATGACCTGTAAATGTGTCACATGTAAATTAATAGTATCTGATGTTAATAATTAATCAAAACAATCTCTAAACAATTAATTTTCCAAGAACAGAAAATAAAAATGTCACACTGAGGGGGTGTTATGTTGAATTTCTACAGAAAATGGTCTAAAATACAGTGGAATACAACAGAATAGAATATAATAGCCTTTATTATCATTGTGTACAATGAAATTAGGAGAGCTACTCCAGTCAGTGCAACAATATAAAATTACAAAAACCAAAAATAAGACAAGAAATTAGAATATCAAATTTTACAAAAGTAAGATAAGAATAGAGCTAAGTAGATTTAAAAAAAATAGACATAATATGTTAACGTATTAACAGTATGTGACATTACGTATATATTCTATATGTAATGGTTACTTCCAAGATGAAAAAGCTATTTAATAAACTTTGAAATGAAGCGTATGTTTATTACTGTGAAACCTTACCATAGTGCACCAGATACAACCTATTTCAGCTTAACATTAACAAAAAAAATGTATTGCAATAATTGGAAATATAAAAATGTGTCTGGTGAAGGCTACTTGAAACGATAAAATAAACAAGACAGGGATTTATATGATATTTTCTGTGAAATATCTACATCCCTTTGGCATGAAAATATACTTAAATCAGACATAGAAGCAGAATAATTAATTATTAATCTGAAAGTTATTCAACCACAGTTAACCTTGTACTTTGTATTTTCTGTCCATAATCTGAGTGATGAATGAGGAACATGGAACAATGAGGAGATTATCAAGTTGGAAGGAACACGTAGACAAGAAATATTATCTTCTGTACTGGCTCTTGACTGGTATGAACAAATGACTGATGCCCTGATAGAAGTTCAGACTTGTCTGATTACCCAAAGGGGAAAAACCCACTGATGACAATAATGATAATAAAGTCTAAAGCAAACCAGGAAGATGGAACCAGGGTAAAAAACACCCAAGAGCTGAACTAATCTGAACAACACTTCCAATCTTTTAATTACATTTGAAAGGTGATATCTTATCTTTGTTCGGCTCTTGAAGAAATGTCACATAAAACTGTCCTATATACATTTACTTGTTCTTTTTTTTTTTTTTTTTTTTTTCAGCATTTTCTGATCACTTACCACAGGATGTTGCACAAGACGCATGCTTTTTTTTTTTAGCTTTTTTTCTGAGCCTCAACATTCAAAACACAAAGAATGTGTTACAGTCTCCTCTTTTTCATATTTAACCAAACTTAATGATGACTTTGGAATTATTTTGTTGTTACATGCGCTCACAATCCCAACCGAAAGTTTTGGAAAAGACACAAATATTGTTTCTACAAGTTTTACTGTTTCAAGTTTTGTTTTTTAGATTTTGTTCCACATGATTCATACTGAAGAAAGTTTTAAAGACTTTTATTGACAGATGAATTGCGTTTATGCAGAGACACTTGTTCTACTATCATATTTCAGCCTGGTACTTAACCCATAAAGACCCAGTGCTACTTTTGTAGTGGTTCACAAATTAATTTTTCTCTATATTTACCCTTTCTTCATTGATTTATCACCATTTATCATAATATCAGTCTCTATATTTTGCGTTTCTTCAGTAAAAATCAGGTATTTTTCTATATTTAATTCACTGATCATGTAGATGTTAATAAAAGCTTAGAGTCAATTCAAAGGTTTTAATATTACAGAGAAAACTGGGGAAAAAGGGACTTTTTCAGCCAAATTTATCATTAATTGAACATAAACTAAGTGTGTCCATCTACTGTCATTGATCCAACTCCATGGGTTTTACTGGTGAATCAATGTTGTAGAAGATGACAATGTTTCCACGGTAACTATGGAGCCTCTGAACGTCCAAATGGGTCATATCTGATGACCACGAAAAGATGACAAACTGTATTTTACATTAATTATTTACATGTATTGATAGGATTAGTGGATCAAAAAGTATTAAACAGTTTAGATCAGTAGATGGTTTTGGTTGACGGTGTATGTTTGGATCTTTATGGGTTAATAAAACAGGTCCAAAATGTACTGACAGACATTGCAAAACATGTTTTCTTCAGAATACATACCCTCAGGACACTCTCTGTAGAATGTAACAGACAACTGTGACAGAAATATGCACACCGTGGTCAGTAATGTTTCATGTGAGTCATGTATTTTCGGAGCCTCTCTTCGCATCTCAGCTCGATCAGAACCAGTTTTAAAACAAGTGGTGCCAGGTACAACAAACCCTGCCCCTAGCACATGTTGTAGCTTATGTTGGAATCGATCCACTCTTTCATTCATATTCAGTATTTGTTAAATATAAAAATTATGTATGTGCCAAGTTTGAAGTAAATTGAAACTAAATTGATGTTTTTATAGACATGTGAAATTTCGCCCATTATAAGTAAATGGGAAAAGAAAAATATTTCAAAATTCAACAAAAAATGTCGAAAACAAGCTATCACTTAGATATTTTGCAGAGTGATATCTAAAATTAGTCTGCATATCTCTAAAATGTTTGAAGTAAATGGGGTTAAAATTGATGTTTTTATAGCCAGTTGAATTTTCGGCCATCATAAGTAAATGGGAAAAAAATACTTTAAAAAATTTAGAAAAAATTTGAACTTTGACCTACTGTTCCCAAAATGTAATGACATTTATGCTGGGTCACTGGCAATCTATAAACCCAATTTGGTATGAATTGAACCAATAGTTTTGCTGCTAACGTGTTTAATGAAACAAACCAAACCAAAAACAATACCCCTTGCCTCCCCCTTGAGGGTAATAATGAAATGAAGTCATCGTGAAACCATAAAATATCCCGTTTATTAAAAAGAAACACACGTGCCTGCTCATGCTCATGTTTTATAGCTGCATGGAAATGGAATGATGTTAACCCTTTAAGCACCAAAGTCGCAATACTGAGACAAGCGACATAACTGACTGAAACAGACCATAACTCCAGATAGTTACCAAATCTAGTTACCACCTCCCACCAACAGATGGCAGACATGTGCCCCTTCAATTCTAACACCATTTCAAGGCATGTTTCTATTCAAAGTGAAGAAGAAAATCCAGTTTGAAAGGCGAGGTCCTGAGCTGGTTTAGTAAGTATTTAAAAAAAGTTTGTTTAGTTTTAGTTTGGATGGATAAGAACAGATTTGGCTACTCTGCTGTTTGGCAAAAAGCTACTAAAACTTCCTGCTTTTTACTTTCTACTAATGTTTAAGATATTTTATTTTAAGGATAAGATGACAAGAAAAACAAAAACACAAAGAAAACATCCATGTAAATATGTTCAAAGTTCAGTTTTACCTAAAGTTACACAATCTAATGTGGCTGCCACCCTGTGACATTACAGCATGCAAATTGGATGAGTTTGGTTAAAAAGCTACAAAATTTTACAGCATTTTCCTTTCTACTAATGTTTAAGTTAATTCATTTTAAGGATAAGATGACAAAAAAAAAAAAAATAATAATAATAATAATACAAAGCAAACTTCCATATAAATATGTTCAAATATCAGTTTTCCTAAAAGTTATGCAATGCAATGTGGCTGCCACCCTGTGACATTACGATATGCAAATTGGATGAGTTTGGCTAAAAAGCTACTAAATTTTACTTTCTACAAATGTTTAAGTTAATTTATTTTAAGGATAAGATGACAAAAAAAACAAAAATGCAAAGTAATCTTCCATGTAAATATGTTCAAAGTTCAGTTTTCCTAAAAGTTACACAATCCAATATGGCCACCGCCCTGCGACATTACAAGATGCAAATTGGATGAGTTTGGCTAAAATGCCACTAAATTTACTGTATTTTACTTTCTACCAATGTTTAAGTTGTTTTAAGGATAAATGACAAAAAACCAAAAACACAAAGTAAACTTCCATGTAAATATGTTCAAAGTTCAGTTTTACCTAAAATTAAACAATCCAATATGCACCCTGTGACGTTACAGTATGCAAATTGTATGAGTTTGGCTAAAAAGCTACAAAATTTTACTGCATTTTTCTTTCTACTAATGTTTAAGTTAATTCATTTTAAGGATAAGATGACAAAAAAAAAACAAAAATACAAAGTAATCTTCCATGTAAATATGTTCAAAGTTCAGTTTTTCTGAAAGTTACACAATCCAATATGGCCTCCGCCCTGCGACATTACAAGATGCAAATTGGTTGAGTTTGGCTAAAATGCCACTAAATTTTACTGTATTTTACTTTCTACTAATGTTTAAGTTATTTTAAGGATAAATGACAAAAAACCAAAAACACAAAGTAAACTTCCATGTAAATATGTTCCAAGTTCAATTTTACCTAAAGTTATGGCCGCCGCCCTGTGATGTTACAATATCCAAATTAGATTTGTATATTTACTCCCATTATAAACTTTTGGTCGTACCTAATATTTTTCTCATTTACAGTATGACTTTATCTTTAACCACTTCCAAACTACAGCTTTTTGAAATCCTGATATCAAAATTGAATATTTAAAAACGAAAAAAGGGTTTCTCTGGTGCCTAAAGAGTTAAGTCATTTTCATCATCGTCTAAAATGGGCATGTTGAGATGTCAGTTGATTCGGGGAACCTGAGGGCCCAAACATTACTCACTAACACCTGACAACCCTTCGCAGTGAAGACAAACAGGTAGAAAAGCCAGTGAAGAGAACAGACTGAGAGGAAAACCAGAAATGGAGTCCAGGGCTTTGGTTCTGTTCATGGTCCTCGGGTTCTTATTTCCGGAGCCGGGGTTCGGACAGATTCATGAATTGGTTGTTAATGAATGGTTTAGAGACAGAATCGAGCTGATAAGGACCTTACCAGAAAAACTTGCAAAAATAGACGAGTGTGAGGAAAAAGCTGTAGCCCTGGAGGCCAGACTCAACGCCACGGAAGAGGAGCTGACGAAACAGAGAGCTGAGATGGACAAACTGAAGGAAGAGAACGAAGGTAAAAGACCATCAGATGATTCCACTGCATACAAATATAAGCACACATGCATCCTTTATCAGTAACAAACCTTTCCAAACATTCACAGAGCTGAAGCAGAGAACTGGAAGTGGTAAGTCAATATCTAAACCCTCTCATTTTGTATGTGTGGAAATGTAGTGTCATGCATTTGTTTATAACGAAGAAACTCTGTTTATATGAAGGTTTCATTTTTAATCATCAGTTTGTCTGAGTTTAGTCACTGCTGTCTGCCCCCCCATCCATATCAGATCATATGCATGTGCACCCACAATGTTAATATGTAAAGAAGATTTAATGTAAATTCTATATTTATACAAATATTTATATAAACACACCATTTCTTATTTTTCTCTTAAATTTCATTTTTCACTCATTTGTGTTTTTTTTCTACCTCTTTTTCTCTGCACTTGCTTGTTGTATGTTACTGCTGTTAAATTGTAAAATTTCCCCACCGTGGGATAAACAAAGTCTCATCTCATCTTATCTCGTTTTATCTTACCTCATCTTATCTTATCTCATCTTTTCTTATCTTATTTCATCTCATCTCATCTCATCTCATCTTTTCTCGTTTTATCTTACCTCATTTTATCTGATCTTATCTTATCTCATCTCATCTTTTCTTATGTTATTTCATCTCATCTTATCTCATCTTCACTTATCTTATCTCGTCTTATCTCATCTTCGCTCATCTTATCTTGTCTTATCTCATCATATCCTATCTCATCTTATCTCATTTTATCTTATTTCATCTTATCTCATCTTATCTTATCTTTTCTTATCTCATTTTCACTGAGTATTAACATCCATAAATATAATTCTGTGTCCACAGCTGCTCCTCAGGTTGCATTTTCTGTCTCTTTGGCAAACACCGGAGAGATTTATGAAGGGCCCTGCATCGACAAAACCCTGATTTTCAAGAGGGTTTTCTCAAACATTGGCAACGGTTATGATGAAAACACAGGTACTGTCTTATACTGACAACTGTCTATTTCCTGCATGTACAATATTATTCAAATGATTGTTAAGGTATTAAAAATAAATGGAGTCAAAGCCAGAAATGTTCTCAACTGGTCTGGCTTCAGGACCCATGATCATCCCTCAATGATAAGCTGTGATCTAAATTGATAAAAGTTAAACTTCTCAAAATATTTTATACAAAGATGGTGTGTTTTGAACCTGAGATAATACAGAATATCACAGTATGAAAACACAGAAGACTAGTTTAATGATAAACTAAACTGACCAGCAGGTGGTGATGATAAACATGGAAATATTCCCTTTAACACTAAATTAGGTCCATTTTAACTAAAATTAAAAGAGTTAAAAATTAAAAGTGCATTCAGTCACTTATTCAAGAATTAAACACACTCAGGTTTTTGTCCAGTGAAGCTAAAACTATATCTGATGTAGTCAGTGTCATACTAGGATTCACAGTGATATGTATAGAAACTTACTGGAGTGTTGACCCGTGGGGATCCACAGGTTCTAGATGTGGTGATTTTTATGCTGTTGTGTACTCGTGCATGCTGTACCGCATTTGTCCAGCAGTCACCGCCAAAGCATTCTGGTTAAAACAACATCATTATAAGGCAGGGGTGTCCAATCCTGGTCCTCGAGAGCTACTATCCTGCATGTTTTAGATCAGGGGTCTCACACTCATTTTAGTTCAGGGGCCACATTCACCCCAATAAGATCTCAGGTGGGCCGGACCAGAAAAAATAACAGTGACAAAAGTAAAATGAAATTATGTCAATGTTTACATCTATAGAGTTTCCTTAAAAATCTGAATAACATGGACAACTTGAAATGTCTTCAGAAGAACAGGTGCAATTTTAACAATATTCTGCCTCAGTTTATCATCTACACATGTGCATTACAACTTACTTTACAATTACAAAAACACAAAATATTTACGGACAGGCAAAATATTGGTAAAACTGCATTTAAATCTCTTAAGACATTTCAGATTGTTCATATTTATTTAGGCTATTTACATTTTTTGAAAAAGGAAAGTTTGTCGATGTAAACATTTTAATATAATTTTACCTTTTTACACTAAAACCACAAGAAAATTTGCGGTTGTCATTATCTATAGGTTACTATGATAGCATTTTACTGGATTGACCCACTTGAGATTATATTTGTCTGTATGTGGAGGCTGAATTAAAATGATTTTGACACCACTAATTGTTAATATCTTCAGTGTAATTTTTGCATTTCACAAATTCATCCCACGGGCCAGATCTGACCCTTTGCCGGGCCGGATTAGGCCCCCAGGCCGCATGTTTGACTCCTGTGTTTTAGTGTTTTCGATGTTTCCCTCTTCCAACACACCTGATTCAAATGATAAGCCCATCATTAAGCGCTGCAGAAGCCTGATAACAACCGTCAGGTGTTTGCTGGAAGAAGGAAACATCTAGAACATGCAGGATAGTGGCTCTCGAGGACCAGGATTGGGCACCTCTGTTGAAAGGCAACTGTATTCCAAAATTACTCATATCTCCCAAAATATTGGTCTTGTCAACTTGTCGTTTTTGCAAGTCTGTTCCTTGACCAAAACACATAGAATAATAATAAAATAATAATAATAATAAAAAAAAATACTAAAAATTAGGGATGTAACGATATGAAAAGTGACGAGAAGTGACGAACCGTGAAGTGTTGTATAATGCCGCTAGCTAAAATTGCTAGAGTGAAATAAATCGCTTTCATATCAATCCGACATTGACAAAAGATGAAAACGAAGGGAATTTTATCCATAATTTTTGTCCGTTTTAGTTAGTTTTATAAGGACACAATACAGTTTCAGTTAGTTATGGTTTTTTTCTTTTAATTATAGTTTTTATTTATTTCAGTTAGCGAAAATGTTTTCACAATTCTAGTTTTCGTCATTTCGTTAGTTTTCGTTAACGATAATAACCTTGGTGTAGTGGAGATAAATAAATGCCTCTAAATCAGGGGTGTCAAACTCATGTTAGTTCAGGGGCCACATAAAGCCCAATATGACCTGCAGTGGGCCGGATCATTAAAATAAAAACATAATAATACATAAATAATATCAATTGCAAAATTTGTATGTCTAATTTCTATGTTTTAGAGTGAAAAAAGTAAGATTATATTATCAAAATTTCTACATCTACAAACTATCTTTTAAAAAAATATGGAAAAACAGGAACCATGACCAACATGAAATTTATTAGGAAAAAAAGTGCAATTTTAACAATTTATGCCATTATTTGGCTTCAGCTTCTCATTTTTACATGTTCATTACAACGTGCAGATCACAGTGGATCTACAAATGCACAAAACATTTAATAACAGACAGAATATTGGTAAAATTACTTTTAAATCTCTTAAGACAGTTCAGGTTGTTCATACTTGTTCAGGTTTTCACATTTTTTTGTAGAAGGCTAGTCTGTAAATGTTTACATTTTTGTGTAATTTTACTTTTTTTTTTTTACACTAAAACAGAGAAAAATATGTGGTTTTTGTTATTTTTACTTTATTATGATAGTATTTTACTGGTCTGACCCACTTTAGATGGAACTGAACTAAATTTATTTTGACATCCTTGATTGTTAATATCTTCAGTGTATTTTTTGTATTTCACTAATTCATCCCGCGGGCCGGATTGGACCCTTTGGTGGGCCGGTTGTGGCCCCCGGGCCGCATGTTTGACACCCCTACTCTAAATCAATGTTTATGCATGTGTAGAGTAATTCAGTATCAACTTCCTTGTCTAATAACTGATGACAACAGATTGTATCGCTCCTAGTTACAATAATATGATCTGCAGCAGCATGTCTGGTATTTGCTCTGCTGCAGGAGTCTTCACCGCTCCAGTGAAGGGTGTGTACTACTTCACCTTCAGCACCTACGGCTACAACACACACACCACGGGGGCCATTTTAAGGAAAAACAACTCCTATGTCATTTCAACGTACGAGGAGGCCTCAGTCGACGGGTCAGACAGTAACAGTAACGCCGTTGTCCTTCCACTGGTCGCTGGTGATAAGGTGCATGTGGAACTGTGGGACAACGGCAGAGTGTACGACAACCTCAACGGACACACAACCTTCAGTGGTTTTCTGCTTTTTTCCACAAATAATTAGACCCAATGCATGTGTGTTTCATAGTGATGCAACAATTTATCTGGAAATCTGTTTCCTTGAGGTTGTTTCACTGTTCATTCCGTGCGTTTCCATGACAACTTTTATTCCTGGTTTAATCTGATTAAAGGTTAGATCCTATTTCAGATGCCCATGTAAACGCCTTATTCCAGTTGAAAAAGAAAAGTTCGGATTAAATTTAAACCCGATTAAAGTCACTGGTTTAATCAATCCCCTTTTAATTATGATCTAAATCATTCCTGGGACATGTAAACCCTTTATTCCGTTTGGACTTTATTCCTGCCATTCTGCGCATGCTCATTGTCTTGTCCTGTCGTGATGACGCACACATTCTGCACTGGTGGAAGAATATGCAATGCAGTCTAGTCAACCCAAACCGTTCCAGTGGGCTATTCTGATGGGATCTACCAGCCTGGAAAACCCTGAAGGAAGAGTTCACCATTTGTTTTTTATTCATTCATTTGTCATGCACTAATGAGTTCGATAAGTTGGCAAATCAGTTTGCACTGCAGTGCACCGATTGCCTTGTTCTCGCAGCCCTTCCGTTAGCTTAGCCTAGCTTAGCATAATCGCTTCATTCCTATGGTCAGACGTAGCCAGGCTTTTATAGGTGATTTGTAGTATTTTATGAGTGATTTTGTGAAATTCAATTCTCCCTAATCATTCCTTTAGTCCAGTGGGGTCAATATGATCACAAATTGAGGCTCAAATCATGGCCATGTGACTTGTTGCACTAATAAAATCTTGCCAAGCTAAAACAGTAAAGCAAAGCTAATTTAGCTCATGCATCCCTTCCAACAAAAAGATTTTCCAACTTCTGTCAACACAACAGTCCCAAGATTGTATGTGTGCAGTAAGTCGCGGATCTAAAGAAATAATTAGGGAGAATTGGATTTCAGAAAATCACTTACAAAAGACAACAAATCACCTTTAAAAAACTGGCTATGTGTGACCATGGAAATGCAGTGACTATGCTAAGCTAAGCTAACAGAAGGGCTGCGAGAACAACGTGAGCACTGCAGCACAAACCTTTTAGCTCACTTATCTACCTCATTAATACCTCATGTAAACCTTTATTCAGGTTTAACATTTCCATGTAAACAGCAGAGAAAATGCTTTAGTTCCGAATTAATTTCTTCTGGAAAAATAATCAGATTTAAAAAACATCATGTAACCGTACCAAATATCTCTGTAAATCTGCTTCCTTGAGAATGTTTCACTGCTCATATAAGTATTTCATTGTCTCTTGTTATATATTATCCCCATGTGTACACGTAATAGTTACTTATAATATGTGTTAAAATACAATATGATATACTAGTATTTGAAAATGCATCAAATTAAACTACAATTGTTGTGTATTTTGGACCAAGTATATTTTAAACAAACTGAAATGTACTGGTTGTATGGCTGCACCTGAACTTCTCTAATGTACACATCATCAGTGAAATAAAGTCAAGTCACATAAATAACTAATAATCTTAACCCATAAAAGACCCAGCGTTGCTTTTGTTTCAGTTCCCAAATGAATTTTTCTCTATTTTTAACCTTTCTTAAGTGATTTATCAACATTTGCTCTAACATTATCCTCTGTATTTTGCATTTTTAAGTTAAAATCTAGTATTTTTCTATATTTAATGTACTGATCATGTAGATTGAAGCTCAGATTGAAGTTGAGGGTTATTATATCCCAAAAGAGAAACCTGAAGAAAAAGATAATTTTTTCTGTAGAATATGTCTTTAACTGAATATAAACCCAGAGTCTCCATCCACTGTTATTGGTCAAATTCCATGGGTTTTACTGGTGAATAAGTGTTGTAGAAAATGACAGTGTTTCCACGGTAACTATGGAGACTTTGAACGTCCAAATGGGTCATATCTGATGGCCATGAAAAGATGACAAACTGCATTTTACACCAATTATTTACATGTATTGATCAGATTAGTGGATCAACAGGCATTAAACAGTTTAAATAAGTAGATGGTTTTGGTCGCTGGTGGAGGTTTGGGTCTTTATGGGTTAAACGGACCAGTTACTATAAATGCATACTGGTACTGAAATGTGCATTGAATGGATCAATTCAACAAGGTGAAAAGAGGTCAGTTTATGTTAACAATAACTTAGTATAACGATGTAATTAAGTGTGGAAATTTGAAATAAGTGCATGTTTTTTGTGTTTTTTATTCTCTCTGATGTTGTAGTAAATAAAGTTATGTTATTTCAGAACAGATGTTATTCTAATATGCTGGTATATCAATAAAGCAGGTATATAGAGGATTCTGGGATATGACTAAGGTGTGTTTTAAACACTCACCCTCTCTGAGTACTTCCATGAATAACAAAACAAGTAGAAACTTATTAAAAAATATATATGACCAATAACACATCAATTTTTAAGTACATTTTAATAAAGATATGATATACATATATTCAGAACATTAATGCAAATAAACATCTCAAGTTGTTCTGTCTGTTAATGTAACATTGTTTATATTCCTTTTACAACAATAAATGTGATTAAGAGTATGGAAAATAGCACCCTCTGTTGTCCACAGTTTAATATTGCAGTTATAGGTGAAAAATAGAAATAGTTGGTGTCAGTCCTTGCTAAATATTTACAACAGCAGCCTCTATAATAGTGTATTATCAATGAAAACACACAAAAAAAACCCCACTAAAACCCTTGCTATTCCTTATGTTTATATGTGTAGAATGAATCTTGATCAAAAGTCTTAATATTTCAACATCTCTATGGACATACATTTGTTTCTTTATTCATCAATCAAAAAGAATAGATTTGCAATCAAACAAATAGATTTGCAACCAAAAAAGAGATTTGAGAGCAAAAGACAGAAAGTGGCAATCAAAAAAAAAAAAAAAAAGATCATTTTCCTTATAAATCAGTCCTCTTTGCTTGTGAGTTTAAAATTTTTGCTTGAGACTTCAAAAGTTTTGCTTGAAAATCACCTGGCTCCAGGTTTGTTAAACCACTTCTCCAATGTGTTATGTTACTGGGAGGTCAGCTGATAGTCTATTGCTCTTTGAAACTGAAATGAAATAAGTAATGAACTAGAACACTAAATAGCGTTGCTTACAGCCTGTACATTCGTAACCTGAGCAGTACGGAATGAGTGAGTGACTCATTTCAGTTTCAAAGAGTAAAAGACTATCAGCTGACCTCCCAGTAACATAAACACAACGGAGAAGTGGGTTAAACGTGGTAAGGTTATTATCGTTAATGAAAACTAACGAAATGACGAAAACTAGAATTGTAAAAACATTTTTGTTACCTGAAATAAATAAAAACTATGATTAAAAGAAAAAAATGATAACTGAAACTGTATTGTGTGCTTACAAAACTAACTAAAACTTATAAAAATTATGGATAAAATTTCCTTCGTTTTCGTCTTTGTCAACGTCGGATTGATACAAAAGTGATTTATTTCGCTCTAGCAATTTTAGCCCATACGGTACTTCACGGTTCGTCACTTCTTGTCACTTGTCATTTAGTCATCTTCTCGTCCCCACTCTACCTGGAAACATGGAGACTAAAGTTGGGAGAAAGCAGCAGAGTCCTGTCTGGGATTTATTTGAATACGACGGAGAAGAAGAGAAAAGATACAACAAAACTAAAACTAATACTAAAACTAAACTAAAACTAGGCATTTAGAAAAAAAAGAAAACCGGAGCCAGGTCAAACCCACCAATAGAAACTCTTCTTTCATCCATCAGCGTAGGCCCCGCCCATTAAGTACAGTTAAATTTGCAAGCAAAACTTTTGAAGTTGCAAACAAAGAGGAGTGATTTTTAAGCAAAACTTTTGAAGTCTCAGCCAAAAAGTTTCAAACTCACAAGCAAAGACGACTGATTTATAAGCAAAATGATCTATTTTTTTGATTGCCACTTACTGTCTTTTGCTCTAAAATCTCTTTTTTGGTTGCAAATCTATTCTTTTTGACTGCTGAATAAAGAAACAAATTTCTCTCCATACATCTCAGGTTTTGCAAATAAAAAGTTACAAAAATGTTTTCACAAGCCAAAACAGCATCATTCTACTATATCAAATAAATATGATATGTGTGTTTTACAATCTGAAATGTGCTGGTAAACACAGAACGGTCGCTCGTATATCATTGTTTGGCCCCGGCATCTTGCCCATATTTTCCCATTGCTGCGTCGCCGGGTCGTAACGGTGGACCATCTTCATGTCGCTGTAGTCCTCCTGGCTGTATCCGCCCAGCACGTAGAACTTTCCCTCCAAAACTGCACTTCCCGCTCCCATATGAGGCACCGGCAGCGGCGGGAAGGACGTCCAGGAGTCCGCTGCTGGGTTATACATCTCACAAGCCAGCTGGTCGGTGGCATTCACGTTATCGTGCGTGGTCATTCCACCTGCTACGTAAAGACAGCCGCCCAGAGTCTCCATGCAGTGGTAAGCCCGTGGTTTACTCATGTTGTCCAGATAGGTGCTTCCTCTTTCTGGGTGATAGAGAAATGTGGACGCCAGACACAGGTAGTCGTTGTTCAACCCTCCTGAGATGAAGATCTGCCCCTGTAGAACCTTCGCCACATGCCCACTCAAAGGCAGATCCAATGGACAGGTGTAACTGGAAGAGACAAGATACAGTATCAGCTGACTTGTGAAATTACACAGAAAACATATATTGAGGTTTTGCACATACGTCCCATGATCATGTGGTTTGCTGTTTATGACGCCATATTGGTAGGCAAGCTTTCCTTGGATCGTACAACACGTTAAACGATGGACCTGCTAAACTCCTGTGTGCCGTTTATTCCTTAGCTTTCACCAAGTATAAGTTAGGTATAAAGACTGCTCACTTCCATTGGTGGCAGCGGTGGTTCTGTTGTGCCGACCACTGTTTATAGTTATTACCGTGGTTAGCGTAGCTTCTCAGTATAGTTAGCCTGCGTACCTGTTGCGTTTAGTGGCGTGAAAAAAAAGAATTGTCATCATGTGGCACGGTGATGAAGACCCCTTTAAACCTACCAGGAGGGCTTCCCCTGGACTATCACCCTATAGAGACAGAGTGATTGTGGATCTACCTGCTCCCTTTGCCGGCGATGGCAGCCAGAGTTTCCTCAGCTGGAAGTGGCAGTCAGAGCTACAGCGGGTGACACCGGTGAGCTCAGCGGGGAGCTGGTGACAATACTCCCCACCCGCCTGTGCAAGTCTGCTTTTCTACTATGGAACAGCCTTCCCGATGCAGTCAAGTCAAATTATGCGGCCGTGAAAGAGAAGATGGGATTGGCTTTTGGACAGAGACAGTTAATGGACCTTTTTAGAGCTAACATATCGGCTCGTTCACCAGTTCCGGGGCAGAGCCTGGAGGTGTACGCGGCTGATGTAAGCCGGCTGGTAGCTGGTACTACTGTTTTTGCCTCCGAGTTGTGCGTGCATCACTGTTGTTAGTAAACATTGAGACTCATCTATGGTGCCTTTATCACAAGCAGACATACTCGCAAATAACAAAACACGCAAACACGAGTCCAAAGAAAAACACGATATAAAGCAACAGTTCTGACTTTCTGGATCCAGATAGCGTGCCTACCAATATGGCGATGTAACCAACAATCACATGACCAGTGACATCAGCTGCAAGTCCTCAATAAAGCCTTCATTTTTCCAGAAAACCTTAAAGCTATACCTACCGATGTGGCATTTCTCACAGCACTTAGTAAAAGTTTGAACATGAACAACCCACCTCCCTCCAAAGCCCCGCCCCCTTCCCTCTGCTTGAGCTCTGAGGCTCCTCCTCCTCTCTCCTGATGCGCGATGGAAACAGAGGAGGAAGCAGAGGTGGAGGTCCGGTCCGTTTTGGTGTGTCCGCGGACCCCTCCCTCAGTAATCACATGCATCATGCACCTGCCGCGGGCCCGCGGCTCCTGTTCCATCAGTAGACCTGGTCTGTGCAGTACTGGGTCAGGGTCTTCACTGCAGTGCCCAGGGGATGGGCGCGCGCACTGTGAACGCGCGGCCTCCGCGAATTTTCCGTGGACATTTGAAGTTTCATAGTCCATACAATTATCATCCTACATCATCTTACATTGTGTGACACCATGTACATGTACCTGTATGAGTCCCACCGTCATAAAAGCTGAGCTTTATGCAGACCTGTTCAGTCCAGTACAGCTGACTTCCGGACTTTTATCTCCATCCTTCATTCATCAGACTCCCGTTTGTGCCCCTCAGTTGTTGTTTCTGTTCATAAATCAGTTTTTTCCCTTCCACATGTGCATGTCAGCTCTATCCAAACACATCCTAGACAGTAGACTGTGGTCAGTGACAGGAGGAGCAGCGCGAGTGAAGCGTCAGATTCAGAGGGACACATATCGGATGTGAGGCGGCGATAATGGATCGGATGCTGGACGGCCGTAATGGATGATTGACAGGAGGCTCAGTCAGGTTCGGCCAATTATTTCATTCGGACTGACTAAAATGATTGGTCAGACTGTTATTAGAAATATATGAGAATTAAACATTTTTGAGTTTCAATACCTGGTGGATTTCTTTTACATTTTAGTTTGACACACACTTATTAGGAGCATTTTAAGATGACAAAAGAAAAGTGTAAAAATGACACATCATACGGTATAGCTTTAAAGGTGCAATTTGTAATATTTATATCTTAAAATGTAGATGTTAAGAAAAATAAATTAGCCACTAGTGTGTTAAAAAAAAAAAAAAAAAAGAAGAGTTTTGACAATATACCAAAGATACTGTGTTGTAAAGATGTAATTCCACTTTGCACCACTAGAGTGAGTAGTGAGACACTGGAGCTTTGAGCTTAATGGTCAACTCTCAAAGCCTCACTCAGCTCATTCCAAACAAAGGGTGAGACTTTCACTCCAAACTAATGTGGAATTAATGTGGAATTATTCAAAAGGCAAGGTAAATTTATTAGTATAGCACAATTCATACACAAGGCAAGTCACAGTGCTTCACAAGAATGGAAAAGAGACAAATTAAAAACACACAATTACAATTAAAACATAATGAATAAAACATAAATATCAATTAAAATTTTCAGCCTGGACTTAAACTTGTCAGAGTAGAGGTCTGTCTCACATCATCAGGAAGACTGTTCCAGAGTTTAGCTGCATGGAAATGAAACGCAGCTTCACCGTGTTTAGTCCTGACTCTGGGCACCAGCACAAGACCAGTCCCTGAGGTTCTCATGGTCCGAGGTGGTTCATGTGGGACCAACATGGTAGAGATGTTCTTTGGTGCTAGATCAGGGGTGGACAACCTGCGGTTCCAAAGCCGCATGCAGCTCTTCATCCTCCGTGTCGTGGCTCCTCCCTTTACTGCGGTCAAACCAGCCGCGATTTTCCTCTGCATGGTCAAGCCAGCCGCTAGCGTTTTTCTTGTGCGCTACTCATTCGACAGTTACAGTAGATGAGCTGCATGGAGCGAATGTGCCAACAAAAGTAAGGGGTCATTTACGCTCTATGTTAAACACGCAGACGGATACAGACGGAGGGTTCTGTCCATCTTTTGGATATTACTCATGTAATTCTGTCCATTCTCTGGGAGCTTGTGGATGTGAACCCAGACGGAGAATATGGAGCAGTACAACTGGGAACTGAGGAGGAAGTGTTGAGTTTTGAAGAGAATCATTTCCATAAAAAGCGATACTTTCCGTGGAGCGACTGTATGGGTATGAGTACTGTGTACTTTTGGGGTAATCCTACAACAGATTCCCTTCCAAGCTACAAAACTGTGTTTTTTCATCTGAAATGGGCTTTAAGACTAAATTCAATAATGAATAAAATTAATTTTTCCAATAAGTACCTCATGAAGTTGGTATTTTTGGTATAAGTACTTCATATACTATTAGCACAAATACTATGAACTACTTTTACTGAGTACTTTTAGAGTAATCATACTCCAGAATCCATTCCACACTGCACTTCTCTTTGTTATATTCAGTGGCTGTAACAAATAAAATGTAAAAAAAAAAAAAAAGATTCAAACTTTTAAAGTTTATAAGCTCTGTTATGTTTTGTGGCTCCAGACTATTTTTTTTGGTGGAAGAGGGGACAAAATGGCTCTTGATAATAAAGGTTGCAGACCCCTGTGCTAGACCATGGACAGACTTATACACGAGCAGAGCTGTTTTAAAGTCTATTCTCTGAGCGACAGGAAGCCAGTGCACAGATCTGAGCACAGGACTAATATGGTCATACTTCCTGGTTCTAATCAGGACCCCAGCAGCAGCGCTCTGGATGGACTGCAGCTGTCTTACAGCTGGTTTAGAGAGTCCAGTGAGAAGGCCCTCACAGTAGTCTAACCTGTTTGAGATAAATGCATGGGTAAGTCTATCTAAGTCTGGCCAGCTAAAGTTGTAATGCTGCTGCAATACCGCTGATGACCACTAGATGCTGGTTCTAAAAGGTCCTGGCCCCTTAGACTCACATTGAAACTGTATATTTTATTCATTTATTTATTTATTTACATTCTTTATTCGTGTCTACATATCTGTAACATAATACTGGAAGGTCTCAGTGTGTGTGTGTGTATGTGTGTGTGTGTGTGTGTGTGTGTGTGTGTGTGTGTGTGTGTGTGTGCCTGCACAGTTCTGAGAAATTGAGACATTTTTAACTGGTCAATTTGATACCGTTGAGGAATAGTCCCATCTCCATATTAAACATCTTGGCAAGTTGATAGGACCAATATTTTAGGAGATATTAGTAATTTTAGAATACAATAGCCTTACAATCATGTTGCTCAGTTGACCAGAGGTGCAGTTCCATGCTGCATGACGGGAAATTGAGATAAAAATGGGAATGACGCATTTACTAACTTCAGTCACTAGACATTGGTAGTAATATGAACCATGGTTCCCCACGGGTCAACACACGAGTATTTATATACGTATATTTTTCCCCCCAAGAGGCATTACGGTATCATTTCATTTATGTCAACTCTCTTCTATGAGTTCTTGTCCACCTTAAGGGCTGTGATGATTGTTGTGTCAAGTTTTGATTGACAGGGAAATTACATTTACGTTTAAAAGAGTTTGACCCAAGTTGTGGCTGTTGTAAAATTTAGACTAACAAAACCATCAAATCACCTCAGCACGGATGTTTGATGATGTTTACTGTTTTATCATCTAGCATTTAACATTAGACCTTGTGCTATTGCATCTCTGTCTATTTTTTTTTTTTTTTTCAAATATGGTCAGTCAAGGTTCCAAAAAGCCACAAATGCAGCGCAAAAACAATGGAAGATGGTACTGTGGCAGGGGCACCATCTGTTCCATCAAATATGATGAGCTCACCATGCCAGTTTTAACCTTTAGTCAGTTATGGAAGAACAGGAAGTGAATGTAAACACAACAGTAACGGTGATGTACTGATGCAAGATTATTATTATGTTACTATTACATGATTGTTTGCTAATTTCTGTGTTTGTTGATGTATAGTTCAGACCATTTACTATCTGCAAAATGCCAATAGTGGGTAGACCATTCGTAGTAGAGCTCTAATGCAGCACAAACAATATGAAAATCTGCGGTGGTCCAGAGGTCCAACAGCCCAAAATATTACCCATATGAAAAAAAAAAAAAGATAACAGCCCAAAATATTATCCACTAGCACAAAAAATTATCCACTATAAGAAAAAAAAAGCCATCATTCACCTTTTCAATTAAGGGGGGTGCTGTTTACCTGAAAGGTCTCTTGCTTTAAAATTAAGGCCACCAGAAAAAGTAAAAGCATAGGCTGAAAATTTTTAAGGCCTTCAGCTAATGTGGCTAATGCTAACGAAGTAACCCACCAAAAGTGGAGGTCAGTGCGCTAAAAATTGATTTATTTTAAAAATATATAGTGGATAATTTTTTTTAGGCTGTTCTCTTTTTTTTCTTATAGTGGATAATTTTTTTGGGCTGTTCTCTTTTTTTTTTCTTATAGTGAATAATTTTTTGGGCTAGTGGATACTTTTTTGGGCTGTTGCACCTCTGGACCACCATAAAAAAACCTTTAAATGGGTGTGACTTATGGTATAACTGTAGCTGTTTTTTTCTTGCTGAAAATGACCAAAATCAAGTGCATCAATTTAATACCAGTTGTCTGAAGAAGAAAACTTTATGCCGCCACAGAGGTGTGTAAAATAACAATAAGCCTCTCAGTTTCTTATCGCTCTAATTCATTGATAAAATCATTAATTTAATGGTGGTTGCATTATGGTAAATTACCGCATCCTGCTGATGATAGATAGTTAGTATTTGAAGTCTCAAAACCATAAATATCTGTAATGTTGACTGTGAAACTAGACACTCCAGTCATATCTTGTACCATGAAACATATGGTTGCCCTTGAAATTCTCTTACTACTACCTTATTTTCTTCTTACTTCCTTGTTTTTATGTCAGATTTCCTCATCTGCCCACCCATTTACGACTGGCACACTTAAGCATCATTATTATTGTCATCAGTCTACTACTCATTAATGCGTAGGGTATTTTAATAGAGTTCTGAGCTTCACTTACACATTGACAATCATCTTTTTCTTGTGCTGTAAATTTTAGTTCCACCAGTAAAATGATTCTGGGTCAGGTCAAGAATCTCTGATTACATAGTTAACATTTAGTGTCCTCTAATAATCTATATCTGGCTCTGTCTTCAGAATTCAGTAGGCTTCTTAGAGGTGAAGTTCAGAGGTTCAGTGGATGTGACTGTAGAAATAGAATGTAGTCTTCATAATTATGTTTTCATTGGTCACCTGAAAATAAGAATTGTGTGTTGTTTTTATTTTTTGTTAGCTTATGGCCTTTACACACCAGGGTCATAACAAATGAATGGCATGAAATTGTGAAATATTAGCCACATGAAGTCTATTCTTATCCTGCTAATGTGAGTTTGCAAGTTTTATAAAAGGGCTAAAGATGTTCGAAATTCTTGAAATAAGTCGGAGCTTGACTTGCATCCTGTCTATCTGAGAAATGGTCTTACATTCCTTTGGGTCTACAGCCAGTATCCAGGTAAAAATATAAACAGTGGAAACTATCTGACTCGTGTGACATTCACATCACACAAACTTATCATGATTCTGATGGTTGAGTTGTTTGGCACTGTTGCACCACATGTTGTCGTACACTTCATTTTCAAAAACAGGAGTTTGGATAGAAAATAACCAGACCATCATTGTTGCCACATTGCCCAAGAGCTTAAAAAAATAGACTTTCTTTTTCACCTGCTAATATTTGCTAACTAATAATTGGATTCATGACTTAAAACCTTTAATTAAACAAAATTTCCAGTGTGGAAAACATTTATATGTACATAATGAGTGGGTCACCTCCACAATGTTCCTACAGTAGTTCAGAATGGATGTCCTCTTTTTTACATTTCATGTAGAGTTGGAGTGTGGACTACTTTTAATAACCTCCTTAAAGGAGTGATATTTTGCTTTTTAAAACAGAATTATGCATTTTAAAACATTTCCCTGTGGTCTACATAAACTGTAAATGCTATGCTTGGGTCTGAATTCTTCATTAATTCAACTCCACAGGTCCATCTTCAACCCTATTTCTGAGTAATGACACCAGAAAGGTCGATTTGAGCGCTGGCCCTTCAAATGCACATGAGCCACTTCATGCCCCACCCCCTCCCCACCCCCCAACCAACAACTGAACATTTTAGGTAATCAGCTCAAAGTCTGGACATATTTTCAGTATGGACTACAACTGCTGCTGCTGATAAACAATTATGGTGTATTCTGAGGAATGTTCGTCAGAAGTCTTGACCTTACATGTGCAAATGTGCCCCCCCCCGATCACCACCAAAATTTAATCATTTGTTCCTTGTACCAGTATCAACATTTCCTGAAAATTTCATCCAAATCCGTCCATAACTTTTTGAGTTATCTTGCTAACAGACAAACAAACAAACCCCGATGAAAACATAATCTCTGCCGTTCCTTGACGGAGGTAAAAAATTGGAGCACCTGGGGGGTTCAAATTCAAATTTTATGAACTGTTAGGGTCCAAATACACAAATAAATCTACCAAAGACTAATAAAAGAGGGTGTAGCTAAATAATGACCCCTTTAAACCAAAAAGTCCCAATACTCGCATTTAACAGTGTGCTCTAACAACGGCTTCTCCATCTTGTCCATAGTTTTATTGGTCACTACATTACCACTAGATGCCAAAAAAGATTACAAAGATATATTTGGCAAATATGTATACAGTAAATTTGGTTCACAGGAAGGTTAGATAAACATCACTATCTATGAAGTATACCGAAAGTTACTCCACAAACTTCACATGGAACCAGAGAGGATAGTTTCTAGAGAGCATGTGTTGTGTTGACACTGCATACTTTACCTCCAAGAGTTGGTCGCGGGGCAGTACCGTTCAACACTGTCTCTATACTCAGGGTCACAATGTCCACCGATTGCATATATCTTTCCGTCTAGGACAACAACAGAGAAAGAACATCTCCTTTCTCGCATTTCAGCCAGTGTCTCCCAGTTGTTTCGAAGGGGGTCATATCTGTAAATGTCATAAATGAAGCGAACAGAAATAGACTGACAATGAAACATCTGTTTAAAACTGGAAAGGTTAAAAATGCACATTTGTTTTTCTGCAAAGAAGGTTACCCCCACTCACCTATAAGTAGAATTCAAGGTGTCATCCACGCCATAATACTGCTTCCCTCCAATCACGTACAGTTGTCCTTTGAGCACAGCCACTTCATGACCAAACCTTGCTGGATCAGGCATCTCTCCCAGTTTTCTCCATTCCATGGCCTTTTTTATGCCCATGTGGTTCCTCAAGGAATTCCCAAACCATAGATCCCTGCTGATGCTACGAGTACCAAGGTCTTCAGAGATCTGGTCGCCTCCAATCAAGACTAGACTCTCTTTTGGCAGATAGATGCGGCACTGATTTTGTGGAGCAACTTCTATGGAGCAGAAGTCCTCAAAAATTGTTTCATAAAGTTCTTTCAAACTGTGCTCAGACCACATATTCTGGTTTCTGACCTCTTTAAATTCCTTGAAGGTCATCAGAGGAAAGTGAATGGTCTTCATTAGTTCTTTAGCTAACCTCAGCCTTATCTTTGGCTTTGCTTGGATCCAGGAAACCACAGCTCTGAAAACAACAAGCTCAGAAGGAACACAAAGTGATAAACTATTCAGGTACTTTAAGAGCTGCTTGGCTGGCAGATCCTTGAACTTGGAGGTACACGCCACCTTTTGAAATTGACGCAAGACAAAATCTTCAGCGACTTCGAGGAGCTGCACCATCCCATAAGCATTGGCAAATGACGCCACATCTAGACATGACTGTGGATTAATTTCTTGTTGAAGAAAGTTGAGACACATGGAAAGGGCAGGTTGGTACTGGAGCTGGAGAGCAGTGCTGGTGATCTCGAAGACACAGCTCCAACTGAGGGCAAGTATCCCACTGTAGGAGCAGCCGATGAGAACCTCTAGCTCTGAAGCCAACAGGAAAGGGAGGTTTACAAAGGGCTGATTGGATTCCTTCATCCCCAAAGTGAACATAGCACGGAAATAGTCACTACTCGCAGCCAGGATGACTCTGTGGACTGCAGGGAGAATGGTAACAAATTCAGAAAATTCAAAATCATAAACATAACAAACAAAAAAAAACCAATAAGAATGATCTCTTTCAGCAGTGGTTTGATGAATATTAAAGTTGTGGGTCAAATATTCCTTGTATGTCCTTCCCAGTCACCAGATCTATACCCAACACAAGGAATTCTCCACCATCATCAAAACACTAAAGAAGGAAATATCTTTGAAAGAATGGAGTTCATCCTTCCAGTAGAGTTCCTAGACTTGACTGGACATCAAGGTTTCATGGTGATTTGAAGGTGTCCCAGAACACTGTGATAGTCCACCATGGTAGTACTACACTTAATGATGTTTTTTTTTTTCTTTAATTCATCACACTCTACTGTTATACACTTGAGAGTGGCACAGGAGTTACACTTTTACACGTGTGATAAATGTTGTTGGAGTCTTCATTGACAACCATTCTTTGTTTGATTCTGCAACTTTTGTGCTTCAATTTTGATAATGATGATAACACTGGTCAACAACAAGTTTATTGTTTAAGTTTTTTGAGCTGATTTAGGATAATTTTGGTGTGCTGAATCCAAAAATCACATTCATTTTGCTCAATCAGGTCAACTTTCTGAACTATGCTACATATTGGCTTTTTAACATTTTTGCTTACATTTATGGGCATTTTCACATCATATGATACAAAATTCTTTCATATTACTTGCAATAAACGAGTTCTGAAGATTTTACTTATGCCAATTTATGATTAATAGTTCTTTTAATATTACAGGTGAATGAAATGGCTTCAACTAGAAGATCTTGCAAAAATAAGCCTGATGTATTCTGCTACATCTGCGGTGACTACACCATTGTACCTAACAGGAATCCTGTTAGAAAATGATTTTTTT
Organism: Sphaeramia orbicularis; assembly: GCF_902148855.1. Taxonomy (NCBI): domain Eukaryota; kingdom Metazoa; phylum Chordata; class Actinopteri; order Kurtiformes; family Apogonidae; genus Sphaeramia; species Sphaeramia orbicularis. The sequence continues at coordinate 13,679,148 of NC_043974.1, read as the reverse complement.
TCTCTTAAAACCTATTTTGGGTGAGAACTACATAAAAAAAATCAACTGATAAAGTCACAAAAATGTAATCAATTTTGTGAGAAGATCAAATTTTTCAAAATTAAAGTAGCAAAAAAACCTGACCTGATTGAGAAAAACAGATGTCATTTTTGGATTTAGCGGTGCAAAAAGGTCCTAATTCAGTTGAAAAAACCTAGACAACTTGCAAACAACATTTTTTTGTAACCCAGTGTAATTAGGATCTGGTGGTGTTTGAGCACAGTTTTCCAAAGTCGCTTATTTTGTCTAAAGCCTTGACCATCAAGAACCAATTTCATGAACTAAACACCTAACAGCTAAATTACAGATTGGCATATTGATCTAAATCTCAGTAGGAGGTTCTAGCCCAACTTCTCTTGCCTCCAAGGTGCAAGGAGGAGAAGCGCTGCCAACCATAACTAAATAATAATAACAAATACTAATACAAAAAGACCAATAACTCCAGCAGCACCTGTGATATTGGATAACTTTATTTAACTTTAAAGTTAGACCAGTGCACTTTAGCTTATGGTCTTCATCAGTGTTACTTTGATATTCCTCAATACAACCAGTATGACTTGAGTTCTTGACCTTTTATTTAGGTCTATTCCTAAATTCCTTGTAGATTACTCACCATGAAACGATGCCCCGAGGGCTCCCAGGATAACGTCACAGCCCACTCCGTCCATCCACAGCTTTTTGATCAACTGAAGATTGATCATCAGTTGTGCTTCAGCAGACACTTTTTCCTCCCTCTTTTGCGCTCCAGTTTTTGCTGACTCTTTCTCCTCTTTGGTGCAGATATCCATCACTCTTGGGACGCCCAGTGTTTGAGCTGCTATTTTTATCTTTTCTATAGTGTCACTGTTCAGACATGAAATCACTCCAGTGTAGGAAAATTCCACGATTGCTTCTAATCCAACATGATCCACCTCTGGACCCAGGAACACTGACCGAATGTGGACTTCATTGGCTGTATCTGTGTACAGTTTTTCTTTGGGTCTATCATGTACTCTGTTGCTCCTACTAAGAGTATTCCTGATGAAAGAGCTAACGGCAGCCAGGATAACGGAATGCACATGCAGACCTTTCCCATCCACTGTGTTCAAAATAAGATCAGTGAGAACGAAGGAGTCCCTGAACTCATTCAAGGTGTGGAATATGTCTCTGGGATGATCATCCTTGTTGTAAATCTTCACCTCATCTGAGTCTTCTTCTGTGAAACGTTCAGCTTCATCATCACCTGTAAACTCCTCCTCTTTCTCACCAAGCAGATAATCTTGAAAGTCATCATCGTAAGTCGCTGAAGATTCTGTGACTGTTTCTTCATCGTCTTCTTTCCTTTCCATAGAAGCCGTTTTCCTACAGTTTTCCTCGTCATTCACATAGAGTTTCTCATCATCTAACTCTCCGTCCTTTATCGCGTTGTAGTTGTCCCTCTCCCTATTGATCTGCTCTTCATCTTCAGATCCCATTAAGGTGGAATTTTTACTTAAATTGCCAAATTCAAGCAAATCTGAAAGGTCTTCTTGACCTGTAGGTTCTTGGTTTTGCTGAAGGTGCTCTTCCAGGTGATTTTCTTCATTTAGCTCATGTTCGTGCTGCTTCTCCACCTCTTCACCCCCCTCCTCTTGCTTTTCTTGCTCCATTCCACTACCTTCCATGTCACCATCTCTCTCACTTTCCATTTGGTGCTCTTTATTGTCTTCCCCTTCTACATTTCTTTCCCTCTCCTCCTCTTTTTCCTCCTCATCTGGTACATTGTCCTCCTTGACCTCCCTTTGCACCTCATTATCACCTTCTTTCTCACCTCCTTCTATGTCTTCTTTGACTAAGTTACTCTCCGCCACATCCACCTCATTCCACTTAACCTCATTTTGCTCCTCATTTTCACCTTCCCCCTCTTCCTCTCTTTCTCCCAATTCTTTATCTTCCACCTCATCTACCTCTCTCATCCCTGTTTTTTCATTGTCATCCTCTTGTTCCTGCACTTCTGACACCTCTTTTGGATCTTCTTGTTCTGTCCCACTTTCATCTTTTACTGTCACATCTCTCTCGATTTTCTTTGCTTCTACCACCAATATATCCCCTCCCTCTTTCTCATCCCTTTCACTGTCTACCTTTTCCTCTTTACTCATGTTATCTTTCTTGTCATTTATACTTTCTTCTTCCTCTGCATCACTATCTTCTTCTTCTCCATCCTCTTTCCTTTCATAGGTGACCTCCAGTCTTGTCCAACGCATCACCCTTTGCATCCATATTAGTCTTTTTCTCCTGTTCTCCTCTATCTCTCTTTTCCATTCATCCCACTCTTTCTGCACCCATGGATTAGCCACTGCCATACTGTCCAGTGTAAGTGTATTCTGCACTAATCCCTCTAATCCTCCTCTCCTAAACACTCAAAGTATTAAAACCTCTGCATTGCCAAGAAAAAAAAAGAAGAAAAAAAAAAACTGTACATCACTTACTTTCTGTAAAGACGGTGAGAAAAAATGTGGAGGGAAAATGAAATATGTCCAGGTTTAATCCACCTTTTGGATGTTGTTTTGCTAGTGTTGCCAGCAGCTCTACTTTTTATCCTGCCTCCAGACAGCAGCTGTTTTGTGTGTTTGATCCTCTCCTACCTCCCTCTCTCCTCATGCAAGTGAATATTTGAGGATGACATGTGTATGAGAGCCCATAGCTCCTCAAATACCCAACCATCACGTATACTTTATCACCAGCTAATTGAAATTCTAAACTGTCCAGAGTGAGGAATAAACATTTGGTGGGAGTTTATGCAACAAAACACTCATGCTTCTTTATTTAAAATATGATCTGAATTAGTTTTTTTTTAGCATTTGTTTACTGTATTTCTTACCTTTATTGCATTTTCTGTATTAGCTCACCATCATAATAAGCTGCTTGTGTTCACGTGTACAACATAATTTATGTTTACAAATGTGATGTCACTTTCTTTTCCTGTACTGATCTTGCCCTTTAGTTTTTACAGTAGAGTAATAAAGAGAGGAACACTGTAAACTCTGAGGCAACTGGACCTTTGCCCATCTGAATGTGTGCACCAGGATTTCTCGAGGGTCTTGGCAGGAATTTTTATTCTGGACCATATGACTCGGGGATCAGTATTAAATGCCTTGTGGGTCATCAGTTGGATCACATTGCTCCTCCACGTCCAAACATTGTGGAATTTGGGTCAAGGATCCTCACACGTGTTAAGTAGAAGGAGGCCAAGGGGTAGTGAAACGACATGGTTAACACCTGTCGCCTTTTGTACTGGCAGAATAAACAAACAGCTGGGTCACATAGTAGCCTCGGCTAAGAAAATAACTTCAAGTTCATTCAGAGACGTAAATAAAGACAATGCGGGCAGTGTGGTTGCTCTGGGGCCCATGGGATGGGGGGTCCCATAAAGTGAAAGGGAGAAGTTGTTTATTTATGTCATCTATTAACACAATCATAAAATCACCTCAAGGGATTTGCAATCTGTTGTATAGAAATGCACATAAATACATTACTTTATTCAGAAAAGTGCAGGTTTTGTTTAAATCAAACTTTGTTGGAATGGTTCTTTTATATTTAAAATAAAGTCATTTTTATTAGTCCCGTGCATTTACAAGACAACTTTTATTCCTGGTTTAATCTGATTAAAGGTTAGATCCTATTTCAGATGCCCATGTAAATGCCTTATTCCAGTTGAAAAAGAAAAGTTTGGATTAAATTTAAACCCGATCAAAGTCACTGGTTTAATCCCCTTTTAATTCCGATCTAAATTATTCCTCGGACATGTAAACCCTCTATTCCGTTTGGACTTTATTCCTGCCAATCTGCGCATGCTCGTTGTCTTGTCCTGTCGCGATGACACACACATTCTGCGCTGGCGGAAGAATATACAATGCAGTCTAGTCAACCCAAACTGTTCCAGTGGGTTATTCTGATGGGATCTACCAGCCTGGAAAACCCTGAAGGAAGAGTTCACCACTTGTTTTTTATTAATTCATTTGTCATGCACTAATGAGTTCGATAAGTGGGCAAAACAGTTTGCACTGCAGTGCACCGATTGCCTTGTTCTCACAGCCCTTCCGTTAGCTTAGCTTAGCCTAGTTTAGCATAATCACTTCATTCCTATGGTCAGACATAGCCAGGCTTTTATAGCTGATTCGTAGTATTTTATGAGTAATTTTGTGAAATTCAGTTCTCCCTAATCATTACTTTAGTCCGGTGGGGTCAAATTGAGGCTCAAATCATGGCCATGTGACTTACTGCACTAATAAAATCTGGGCAAATAAAAACTAATGCAAAGCTAAAACGGTAAAGCAAAGCTAATTTAGCGTATGCATCCCTTCCAACAAAAAGATTTTCCAACTTCCGTCAACACAACAGTCCCAAGATTGTATGTGTGCAGTAAGTCGCGGATCTAAAGAAATAATTAGGGAGAGTCGGATTTCAGAAAATCACTTACAAAAGACAACAAATCACCTTTAAAAAACTAGCTACTTGTGACCATGGAAATGCAGTGACTATGCTAAGCTAAGCTAACAGAAGGGCTGCGAGAACAAGGCAACATGAGCACGGGAGGGTGCTATCGTATAATGGCACCACGGGTACAATGCTGCTAGTTTATTAAATTTTCATTTTTCAAAACAACACAAAACAAAACCGCTCAGCACCACAGTCAAAACAAAAATAGAGATTTTCAGTCAGCATGGAAATAGATTCCCATCACATTCATATCTATGTAATATGATATAAAAGTCCATTTCAGAGCAGATGAAAGCTTGACACAAAATTGGGGACACATTTACTTCAGTATAGCTTTTTTTTTTTTTTTTTATAAATGTAACTAATAGAAGTTGCTAGCTGCTCAGAAACATGAAGGCCTCTTTTTGTTTTTGCAGGTCTCTTGATGCCCAACTAGAATAAACACACATCAACACAGGATGAACTTCCATTAAAAGATGCTTTGAGGTTGAGGCAGTGTGAGTGGGTGTAGTCAAAACTGGTGGGCAACCAACTCCTACCTGAGGACAATGACTCTGTTCTTTTCACAGCCACACAAACACATACTCTACTGTGCATACCAGCAGAATTAAACTAGCAGAGAAGTGAGTCAGGTTATTATTCAGACCTACGCAAAAGGAAATGGAAGGAGGCTTCACTGAGATGAAAAGTACGCTTCCAGAGTTTGGAATTTGTCTCTGGTCTGTGGTGTATCCATCTGTCTGCAAGCTGGTTTCAGTGTATAGATGTGTTTCCATTTCTTGAATTACCGCAGTGAGCGGCCATCTTGTGTGGCAAGTGGTCATGTTTACTTCTAGTGTAGTGACAGATATGGTTGGAATCCTGAGGCTTTAGGCTTTCATATGATACCATGGGCGAGTCTGTAACTCATAATCACCGCGCTCGAGTCGAATGTTCTTAAAATAGTTATTTGGGCCTGGTACTGGGCCCGGAAATTTGCAGCAGCATGGACATTACAATAATGAGCGACAAATTAACACACCATGCACAGGAAATCTTATTTTACAGTAACAAAAACCCACAAGATGGTGCGCAAAGATTAATAAGTATGAGGGCTGTGCAGATATGAACCGTCTGGCTACAGCGATGTTAACTGACTGATGATGTGAGCTAGCTCAATGCACTGCAAATGACGTTTCTGGCTAATTTCGTTTTGATTTGGAACCAGACTGAATGATACACGGAATTTAAATACATGTTACGTACAAAATAAAATTTACCTTTTTGATAGCTGATGGGAGTAGCCCATAAGAGTTCTCCTGTGTGACTGTTTTGCAGTTTCTCAGTTTCACTGTTGCTTCGATGGAAAATAGTGGTGCCGAAGCATGGGAACACACCCCACCCAATCCTGCCATGCACGTACAATGTCACAAATAACGCTGCCGCTCTTCTCCGGTATCAGCCAGGGCACCAGAAAAGTGAATGAACAGGAAGTAAACATGACTGCTTGCCACACAAGATGGCCGCTCGCCGTGGTAATTCAAGAAACGGAAACGCATCTATACATGCACCACTCCAAAGACTTATTTTCACACTCCCTTAGAGGAAATACAATGAACCCAAATCTGTCCACTGTGTTTCTTCACATTGTAAAACTGGACATTTCTGCATAAAGCACATATAGAGGAGCAGACTGTGGAGTTGGTACATGTGCAGATGTTGGCTTATTCACAGTATCACCTAATGGAGTGTGCCGCTCTGGGCAGCAGCTCACAATCTACTTATGAAAAGTCTGTTTTCTCTGCAGTCCCGATTGTTACCATGACGACACTCACAGTGAGAGGAGGAGAGGAGAGTTAACCTCGTTATGGGACCCTCCCCCTCGGGCCCTTTCCTAAAGAACAACAAACACTGCATGGGACATGAGGTCTGTACTGTTCTTGTGTAAAACATTAGTAGGATATGACGGTGTGATAGCAGTAGAAGGGCCAACAATGGTCAGTTCACTACCTGGACTCTTCGACAACAAAACCAGGCTGTTGTAAGCTGTGGTTTAGCCTTCTCATGATGAAATGTACAAGGTCTTCCCTGAAAAAGAGCTGCTCTGGATGGGAGCCTACTGTATGTTGCTATAAAACCTTTCAGTAGTGATGGTACCTTTCCAGATGTGCAAGATGCCCTTTCCATGGCCACTAAGGCACTCCCATACCATCCAAGGTTATTATCGTTAACAAAAACTAATGAAATGACGAAAACTAGAATTGTAAAAATATTTTCGTTAACTGAAATAAATAGGGATGTCCAATATTGGCTTTTTTGCCAAAAACCGATATGCCGGTATTGTCCAATGCTTAATTTCCGATTCCGATATCTACTGATAACGCTGCTGATATATGTGGGATATTAAACTAATTTTAGGAACATCACATATCTCCTGTCATGGAATTAACACATCATGCCTAATTTTATTGTGATGCCCCATTGGATGCATTCTCAAATGCAACAAGGCTTTCAAAATGTAAACACTGTCTGTGCAAAGAATACATACTTCAACTGAAGTTGTGGAAAAAATGCCATATTTAGTTATTTTCTCTCCCTCCCTCCATGAGTCTATTACAGTGTGGCAACTCTACTGTACAATTTTGAAAACTGCACATTTCTTTCAGCTACAAACAATGCTTCATTTACACGTCGGTAAATGCCAGCGAAATCAAGGCGTTATTTTATCGGTTTTAATGATAGGCAAAAAAAAACCCGATACCAATATTCACCGATAATACATTTTTATGCCAATATTGGGCCAATAATATCGGTGGGCCGATATTATCGGACATCCCTAGAAATAAATAAAAACTATAATTAAAATAAAAAAACAATAACTAACTGGAACTGTATTGTGTGCTTACAAAACTACTAAAACTATAAAAAATTATGGATAAAATTCCCTTCGTTTTCATCTTTGTCAATATCGGCTTGATATGAAATCGATTTATTTCCCTCAAGCAATTTTAGCTGCCGGCACAATATGATACTTAACGGTCCGTCACTTCTCGTCACTTGTCGTTTAGAGTCAGCTTTTCGTCCCCACTCTATCTGGAAACATGGAGACTAAAGTTGGGTGAAAGCAGCAGAGTCCTGTCTGGGATTTATTTGAATATGACTGCAAAGAAGATAAAAAATATTAAAAAAAACTAAACTAAAACTGGGCATTTAGAAAATAATGAAAACTAATAAAAACTAGCAAACCTGCTCTAAAAACGAATTCAAACTAACTGAATTTGAGAAAAAAAGTCAAAACTAAATAAAACTGAACTATAATGAAAAATCCAAAACTATTATAACCTTGACACCATCACAGATGCCAGCTTTTCTACTGAGTGCTGGTAACAAACCACAAGAAACAGTTTTGATTTCTTTGAGTATAAAATAACAGACACCAAAGAATATGATCCTGTGTATAAAGTTTCAGGATTATTATTTCAATCGGTCTTCTATTTTTGCCCTTTATCGGGCAAGTGACTATTTTTGGTCGTTTCCGCACACATTACAAGACGGTGACAGTTTTAGTTCCAGTGAGGACCGTGAGCCAACAATCTCAGGTCCAATGTGGTCTACAGCAGGGGTGTCCAATCCTGGTCCTCGAGGGCCGGTATCCTGCATGTTTTAGATCACAGGTGTCAAACATGCAGCCCGAGGGCCAAAACCGGCCCACCAAAGCGTTCAATCCAGCCCCTCGGATGAATTTGTGAAACGTAAAAATTTTAATGAAGATATTAACGATCAAGGATATGAAAATCATTTTAGGTCAATTCAATCTTAAGTGGGTCAAACCAGTAAAATACAATCATAACAACCTATAAATAATGAAAAATGCAAATTTTTGTCTTTGTTTTAGTGTAAAAAAAAAAAGTAAAATTACACAAAAATGTTTATATTTACAGACTATCCTTTTACAAAAAATGTGAATAACCTGAATAAATATGAACAATATGAAATGTCTTGAGAGATGAATGGAGAATTTTACCAATATTCTGCCTGTTACTAAATATTTTCTGTATTTGTAGATCCACTGTGATCTGTAGTTGTGATGCACATGTATAAATGATAAAATAAGGCGTAATATTGTTAAAATTGCACTTATTTTTCTTAAGAATTTTCAGGTTGTTCATATTTGTTCATGTTATGTTCAAGTACAGTTCATAGATGTAAACATTTTCATTACAGAATTTTACTTTTTTCACTCAAAAACATAGAGAAAACTTTGGTATTGACATTATTTATAAGTTCTTCACTTATTATTTACATTATTGTACTGGCCCATCCCACTTTAGATCATTTTAGGCTGAATGTGGCCCCTGACCTAAAATGAGTTTAACACCCCTGTGTTAGATGTTTCCCTCTTCCTGCACACCTGAAGGTCATTATCAGACTTCTGCAGAGCTTGATGATAGGCTTATCATTTGAATCAGGTGTGTTGGAAGAGGGATACATCTAAAACATGTAGGGTACCAGCTCTCGAGGACCAGGATTGGACACCCCTGGTCTACAGGGTCTGTAAGGTCCACCTCTGCATGAACAGTGAGTTCACTTCAGTTCACTCTATAAAGCAATTTCATGACAGCGAAACAGGATAGTTTCTGGGTTTTCCATTAGAAAAGTGTTCTTTACTTTGCCTTAACCCTTTATCGGGCAAGTGACTATTTTTGGTCATTTTCACATACATTACAAGATAGTGACAGTAACAGTTCCAGTGAAGACAGTGAGTCAACAATCTCAGGTCCAATGTGGTCTACAGGGTCTGTAAGGTCCACCTCTGCATGAACAGTGAGTGGACCTGCTTTGTTAGGTACCATGAAGTAATGGTACTAATGTAAGGAATGATGTTCAAAGGGAGAATGTGGATGTGGACAGGGGTCTGGATCAGCACTTACATTATCGTAATGCTTTAAAAGTTCTAATGTTCTACAATACATGTGTTTTTCTTGTATTTTTACGTTCGGTTTGTTTCCTTGTTTGACATTTTTGCGGCAAAACTATTGGTTGAATTCATACCAAATTGGGTTTATAGATTGCCAGTGACTCAGAATAGATCTGATTAAATTTTGGGAAAAGTAGGTCAAAGTTCAAATTTTTAATGAAATTTTAAAATATTCTTCTCCCATTTACTTATAATGGGCAAAATTTCAAATGTCTATAAAAACATCAATTTTGTTTCAATTCACTTCAAACTTGGCGCATATATACAGGGTGGGGAAGCAAAATTTACAATGAACATTTAGTTCTTTCTTCTCAGCAGGCACTATGTCAATTGTTTTGAAACCAAACATATATTGATGTCATAATCATACCTAACACTATTATCCATACCTTTTAAGAAACTTTTGCCCATATGAGTAATCAGGAAAGCAAACGTCAAAGAGTGTGTGATTTGCTGAATGCACTCGTCACACCAAAGGAGATTTCAAAAATAGTTGGAGTGTCCATAAAGACTGTTTATAATGGAAAGAAGAGAATGACTATGAGCAAAACTATTACGAGAAAGTCTGGAAGAGGAGGAAGCAACAAAAAACGTACCAAAGCTTTTATTAAAGCTCTCAAATCCAAAATCCTAAAGGATCCAACCAAATCCATGAGAAAAATGGCAATTGAACTTGAGGTAGACAACAAGACCGTTAGAAATGCAGTAAAACATGATTTGAAGATTTAAATTCTCATGACTTTCAATAAACTAATTGGTCATACACTGTCTTTCAATCCCTGCCTCAAAATATTGTACATTTTGCTTCCCCACCCTGTAGTGGCAATTGATATGCTGACATCAACTGGATTGATGCCAAAATAAGCTACAATATAAGGGGCGGGGTTTGTTGTGCCCAGCACCACTTGTTTTTATATACTTCTTGAATATGTATTTTTTTGGCACTTATGGGCAAGGAACCACATATGGTTACTTCACTGACCTTCATTTTCTACATGAAAATAAAAAAAATTGAAAAATTTCGCAAAAGTAGTTAAGTCTTGCTATGTCCTCCAATAACATACTGAGAATGAAACTTTGAATTTCAGGGTATTTCTATGTATGCGTGCTCAATAAAGGGTTCATACAAGATAATTGGATTATGTTAAGCATTGATTCATTTACATTTATGTCAGGGCTTGTACTGATACCGATAAGAGAGATAACTGATATTGGGGAGAAAAAAAAAATCAATTTCACAAAAGTAATAAAGTCTTGTCATGTCCTTTAATAACACACTAAGATTTAAATAGTGAATTTCACAGTATTTCTATGAGTGTCCTATAAAGGGTTAATGCAGTTTAGAATGTAAATTCATATTTCTTATAACAAATGTTCAGAGAACGCAAACCTCCGCCAAGCACCCCGAACGGTGTCGTGCATGTGTGGATCGACTATTTCTTTTTAAATTAAACAGTTTCCAGGTTGTTCCATACAGCAGAAAAAGTTGAAGCTTGGTACCAGTCATGTGTTTGTCAAATTATATTAAATTCCAATCAATATTTGTTGAGTTATAATGAAAAATGTGTCGTAAATGAGATTTTCAACGTTAAATTGAAATGTCCACAGAGTCCATATTCCACAGTGGATGTGGACAATTTTGTGCCAGATACAAGATATTGTTCTAAGCTACAGGTGGATCAAATTGGAGGCTAATCGGAGTCGTTTTGAATTTTTTATGAATTTTTGAAAATTGCTCAATGATGAGATAAGAAAATTGTAGATTTTGTGACCTTGCTGTGACCTTGAACTTTGGCCTACTTGGCCCAAAATGTAATGGGTTGGTCCCAGGGCCTAGGCCTATCTGTGGGTACAGTTTGGTAAAGATGGTTGGAATAGTGTTCCTGTAAAGTTGCTAACAAATAAACAAACAAACATGCAAACAAACACACAAAGCAAAGTGATCTCAATACCTCCTGGCGGAGGAAATAAAACGCAAACAAAAGGGAAACTTTTTGTCAAAATACAATCTAGTTTTATTGACCTTCTGTGGCCCCATGAAACACAGAGGTGAACATACACATGGAAGTTAAATGTTTAAGAGTAAGACTGGAAATACAGCAGGCTGGAAGGGAGAAAAAGGTCTTAAATCAGCTTCTACAGTACAACCTAATATTAACTTTGAGTAAACATTCCTCTACGACAACGCAAGCAACTTCAATATGACGAGAGAAAAGAACTAGAAGTTGGAAACATATGAAAACAATATAACATTAAATATACAGTACAGAGAAGCCACTGCAAAATGGCTTTTTCCAGATATTTGGAGCGGCAAGACTGATTGTCAAGCTCATTGTCATCTTCTCATAATTCCAAATATACTGTACACACACTGTAAACATTTGTCAACTCTATAATGATTTTACAACTCTATGGTTGTGATTTAAATTGCTTTAACATGATCAAATTTTTACTAAAGCTCATTTTAATGTGATTATTTGACTAAAAATATACAGTACAGTGAGGAAGAAGGAGCGAAAGTTCCAGGATCAACCTGTTTTTAGGTCCGTCTGCAACAACTTAAAGAACACATTCAGACAGTGATTAAACCAACAGATGTACATCATACACGATGAGAGTTATATTTGATCTCTCCTGCTATTGCTTTTTTTAATCTGGGTCATGCTCTATTTTAGAACCATAAGTCCCTGCATTCATAAAGCATATCCCTCAGAGAGAGAAGAAGGGGACGGGGCCAAGAAGGTGAAGACAGTGCCAAGGACATAGGAGACGTTCTTGAACAGCATTGGCTCTAAGATGCTGCGGTTGGAACACAGGAATTGCATAGTTCAGCAGCGTCGTTGTTTCCAAGTTTCCATCTGAGTATATGCGAATCTACCTGCGCAACCCTGAAACCTTCCCTCCCCTTGTATCCACTCTTGCGTCTCATTAGTATAAGGAATGAGATGAGAGGTCTATTTTTACAAACGTGGGGGTGAGAGAGTGAGAAAGAAGGCGAGAGACTGTGCGAGGCGAGCGCTGAGCTGTTTTCATTCTGAATGTCAGTGCACTGTGTGGCTTTAAATGGAGCCAAACGATGACATAAATATTTCAATCTGTGACTTTAGGATCTGCACTGACCCAAAACTCATTGACTGAGCCCTGTGTATCCTGGGATTCAGATTTCGGTAACTAAAAATAGAACATCTGTTTGTTTACAATCTTTCATAGAGCACCATGGTTTGGTTTCACTTGTGCTATCCATGACACCGCAGGAGTTGGTCAAACTTTGTCTTTTTTTATTTTTTAACCCATAAAGACCCAAAAACATCCACCACCAACCAAAACCATCTACTGATCTAAAATGTTTAATACCTGTCGATCCACTAATATTATCAATACATGTAAATAATTGGTGTAAAATACAGTGTGTCATCTTTTCATGGTCATCAGATATGACCCATTTGGACGTTCAGAGGCTATGTAATTACCGTGGAAACACTGTCATCTTCTACAACATTGATTCACCAGTAAAACCCATGGAGTTGGATCAATGACAGTGGATGGAAACACGTGTTTCATGTTCAGTTAATGATAGATTTTACTGAAAAAAATCACTTTTTATTCAGTTTTCTATGTTTTTAATATAATAACCATCCACTTTCATTCGAGCTTTTGTGAACATCTACATCATTGGTGTCAAACATGTGGCCCGGGGGCCAAATCTGGCCTGCCAAAGGGTCCAATCCGGCCCGCGGGATGAATTTGTGAAATGCAAAAATTACACTATAGATATTAACAATCAACAGTGTCAAAATCATTTCATTTCAGGTTCCACATACAGACACATACAGTCCAATTAGAATTCAAGTGGGTCAGACCAGTAAAATATTATCATTGTAACCTATGAATAATGACAACACCAAATTTTCTCGTTTTTTTTTTTTTTTGGTGTAAAAAAGTAAAATTACATGAAAATGTTTACATTATCAAACTATACGTTTACAAAAAATGTGAATAACCTGAACGAATATGAACAAATGGAAATGTCTTAAGAAAAGTAAATGCGATTTTACCAATATTCTGCCCGTTACTAAATGTTTTGTGCAATTGTAATGCACATGTGTAAATGATAACCTGATAAACTGAGGCATTATATTGTTAAAATTGCATTCGTTTTTCTTAAGACAATTCAAGTTGTTCATGTTATTCAGATTTTTAAGAAAACTTTGTTGATGTAAACCGGATCATAACATAATTTTACTTTTTTCACTATTATTATTTTATTAGTCCGGCCCACTGGAGATCAGATTGGGCTGAATGTGGAACTGAACTAAAATGAGTTTGACACCCCTGATCTACATGACCAGTACATTAAATACAGGAAAATATCTGATTTTCACAGGAAAAATGCAAAATTATTTTATAATAAATGGTATTGAATCACTCAGGAAATGTGAAATACAGAGAAAAAAAACTAATTTGGGAACTGCCACAAAAGTAACACTGGGTCTTTATGGGTTAAACTAAATCTTGTGGTCAAGCACTGGCCCACGGTAAAATAAAAGACACAATGACAATGATGAGGGAAAGGGAGAGTGGAAGAGAGAGGAGGAGGATAAGTGGAAGAGACAGGGACGATGGCCACAGAGACATCAGACGTTTGGATCCTTTGGACAGTTCACTGGGACTCTTCTCCTTCTCAGCGTTTGGCTGGCAGATGATCAGCGGCCTGACCTGCGATATGCTCTCCTGCAAGACGGAGATCAGGGGGGAAATTAACACGTATCAGTCAACAAGGAAACACAACCCTGACTCTAATGGCCTGTTCCAAAGTGCTGGGAGGTGGGAAGTTTCAGATGTCCAACTCAGTATCAAAGCTGGAGGTCCTAATAGCAAAGTGAACGTGAAATACAACATGATGTTAACACAACAATGGCGGCTCACAGAGAGCAAGTTCGCAATGACAAAAACTTGACAATGTATAACACAGGTGTCAAACATGTGGCCCGGGGGCCAAAACCGGCCCACTAAAGGCTCCAGTCTGGCCCGTGGGATGAATTTGTGAAATGCAAAAATTACACTGAATATACTAAGAATCAAGGATGTTAAATTTATTTTAGGTCAATTCAATCTAAAGTGGGTCAGACCAGTAAAATACTATCATAATAACTTATAAATAATGAAAACCATTTTTTTCCCTTTGTTTTAGTGTAAAAACAATAAAATTACACAAATGTGTACATTTACAGACTAGCTTTTTACAAAAAATGGGAATAACCTGAACAAAAATGTCTGAAGTATGTGGAATCTTAACCCTCCGGTATCTTGTCCAGCAAGGCCCTTACTAAGCACCAAGTGTGCGTTTTTTGCACACTTGTGGAAAAATATCCCAAAAATTTTCATAGTTTGTTTTTAATTCTTTTACACTTTCTTCTATTTCGTCAGCTTGAGCTGTAAATAGAAATACCAAATACTCAATAATTGTCATATTTTTTAACCCTTTAAATGCCATGTTTGTAATGTAAACAAACCATTTATTTGGAGACAAAAAAACAAATAAAAAAATTAATTTTTTTCAATATACTACATAAAATTGGATCACATACTATTTGATTTTTTCATCCTGGCATATGTCGATGATTAACTCCAACATTGGTTAATTTGCATTATTATTTTTGGCGCTAGGTCAAATGTCCAAAAATACTAGCATCTGTCACCAAGTGTGCGTAAAATGCACACCTATAAATCAAACTATTAAATATTATATATTGATTTATTTTTCTGCTCTAATTTTATTTTATTTTTGTAAATCAAGGTCAGCCCTAATCATACATATCAAATGGAAGAAATAGTGCGTTTTAGGCACACTTGGCAGACAGATGCTAGTCTTGTAATTTTCTTTTGTTTACAATGTGCACATTTTAGTTGGTGGCCAGAATTTTAAAGATCATGCAAAAATGAACAACTTTTGAATTCTAACTTTATTTAAACTGTGAAAAATAATATGAAATTTTTTTAAATGAAGTGCAAAGTGTGCCTAAAAGACACACCTGGATACTGGAGGGTTAACAATATTCTGCCTGTTATTAAATGTTTTGTATATTTGTAGATTCACTGTGATGTTGTGATGCATATGTATAAATGATAAAACTAAGGTATAATATTGTTAAAATTGCAAATATTTTTCTTAAGAACTTTCAGGTTGTTAATATTCGTTCATGGTATGTTCAAGTACAGTTCGTACATGTAAACATTTTCATTAAGGAATTTTGTTTTTTTCACTCAACAACATGGAGAAAACATTGGAGTTGACATTATTTGTCAGTTCTTATCCTATTATTTATATTATTTTACTGGTCTGGCCCACTTCAGATCATGTTAGGCTGCATGTGGCCCCTGAACTAAAATGAGTTTATGTATAATGACCGCATCCGTCGTTTCGCCTCTTCCATCTGGTTTGTGTATTTGAGAATACCGTACTGTCGACAGTCAAAATACCACTTCAGTAAGAAAGCAAATAGGAGCTTAGATCTGCGGTCCTCCATATTTGTTGTTTATATTCAATGTGGATCACCTGGAATGCTTTGAGGTGGGATGTACTTAACTCCAGTTGAAATATGTCCAACCTCCCAGCACTTTGGAATGCTCCATAATGGCCTGTTCCAAAGTGCTGGAAGGTGGGAAGTTTCAGACGTCCAACTCAGTAAAATGCATCGGAATGCCTATCAAAGCTGGAGGTCCTAGTTGTAAAGTGGGACCAGATCGAACTACCCCCACCTCAACGTGAACTACAACGTGACATAAACACAACAATGGCGGCTCACGGACAGCAAGTTTGCAATGACAAAAACTTCATAATGGAAAATGACCGTATCCGTCATTTCACCTCTTCTATCTGGTTTGTGTCTGTGAGAATACCATATCGTTGACAGTCAAAATACCACTTTAGTAAGAAAGCAAATAGGAGCTTAGATCTGCGGTCCTCCATATTTGTTGTTTATGGTCAACACAGATGGTCTGGAATGCTTTGAGGCAGGATGTACTTAACTCCAGGTGGGCTATATCCTACCTCCCAGCACTTCGTAAAAAGTTGAAATGCTGTGTAAAATGTCTTGTAAATCTCCATATTTTATTCTCAGTCGAGCATATAAAACATATTGAACTATTAAAATGGGAAAAATGAAATATTCTGAGGAAAAAATTGGGTCATTTTGAATCAGACGGCAGTGACACATCTATCAGCGTAACATCCCTTCTTCTTTTAACAAAAGTCTGTGGACATCTGAGAACTGAGGAGACCAGTCGATGGACTTTTGGGAGAGGAATGTTGTCCCATTCCTGTCTAGGGTTTCCTCGTTACTTAACTCTTTCGGTGCCAGACAGTTAAGGGGCTAATAAGCCTTAAAAGTGCCACAGAATTTGGCCGTTTTTCAGTATTTCGCGTCGTTTTTATAATCGAAGTCTGAATCGTCATCAGAACTCATTTTCTAGCAGATGGGACTGTTTTGACATATCGCTGTGTTTACGATATTACTACAAAATGGCCATCTAATTTGCATATGATTTCATTCATAAATTCATTCATAAAATTTCCCAAGCAGAAAACGAAACGCGAGCTCTTCCTTGGTCAAAAACCGCTCGATAACATCCGACCGATTGCTACTTAGATTCAAAACGCACCGGACGAAGCCGATTCATTATTGATCGTGATTTGCAAGAAGATTTGAAAGAACGTCATCGAAATGTGAGAAAGAAATGGGGGTGGATGGTTTGTTTGTACACAAATATGGCGTGTTCTCCAAAGCTGATCTGATTGGCCCGTGGCACTTTAAAGGTTGTATTCGTAAAGCCGATTTAATTGGCCCATGGCACTGAAAGAGTTAAATGTTCTTGGTCTTCATTGTTGTATTTGTACTCGTTTTATGATGCAGCAGATGCTACCAGTTTGTGAAAGATCTGGACTTCAGGCCCCTGGACTCTTGTCCTATTGAAGCCATAATGTTGTAATAGATGCAGTGTGCAGTTTAGTTTTGTGTTGCTGAAATTGACATCTGAAAAAGGCGTCTTCTGGGTGGGAGAATATGCTGATCTAAAACCTGTGTATGTCTTTCAGTACTGATGATGTCAGTCCAGATACAAAACCTGCCCATTCTGTAGGCACTAATGTGACCCCATACCATCAGAGATATAGACTATTGAACTGAGCAGTGATACAAACCAGATGGTGTCCTTCCTCGTTAGTCTGGAGGACACAGCAACAGTGGTTTCCACTTTATTTTGGTTCAATTCATGCGACCACAAAACAGGTTTCAACTTTCCCTGACTCTATTTAGCATGAGCTTCGGCTGCATTTTTGAAAAGTTTCCAGACTTTTTTGAGATGTGGTGCTTCAATCACATTCAAAATCGATATTATAAAAGGGAAGTGGACTGTGTTTGTGTGTGTGTCTCGGGCATCACACAAAATCTGGAAAGAGCTGACTGCTGCAGTTTGGTATACTTATGTATTTTTGGTCAACAAAGAGACTAGCGAAAACGGCAAGTTGATAGGACCAATATTTTGGGAGATATTTGTAATTTCAGAATACAATAGCCTTACAATCACATAGCTATGCACATGACAGTTGACAGGAAGTGCAGTACCATACTGCATGATAGGAAATTAAGTTAAAAACAGGAACGATGGATTTACTAACTTCAGTCCTTAGGTATCGTTTAATAATATACTAATTGTCGTTTAAATTTTAAAGAATGATTTACCAAACAATTTTTATTCCAGACTAACATCTTTTCCCAAAAGTCAGCTCTCCTCAGCATAAGAACTACCACATCTAGAACCTGTGGTTCAATGTTCTATTTACCTTATCCTTAACCAAAGGTCCCTAATTGCTCAGTTGCAAACAGGAATCCTTCCCTTGGCCGTAGAAACTGGGAGATTCACCCAAACCCCAGAAGAAAACAGACTTTGTGGACTGTGTGATTTGGGGGAAGTGGAAAATGAATCACATTTTCTTTTGTATTGTCCTCTATATGATGAACTGAGAGCCCCTTTGTTTGATGATATGTGTATCCGAAATCCTGATTTGTTCTGGAGCACTGATGATGACAAGATGAAATGGTTGTTTAGTTTTAATGTATATAAATTAGCATTATTTGTTTGTAAAGCCAGGAAAAAGCGGCAGATGTGTTTGTTAAATAGGTCAGTATTTTGTTTTGTTCATATCTATTGTGCCTATTGTCTGGTGTTTGATTTTTGGTTTGTATTTTTGGTGTCTTATAAGCCCATGTGAGGGCTGGGCATGTTTTTTTATGCAAGACACAATAATAAAAACATTCATTCATATCATTCTCTTAAAATAGAACATTAGGTTGTTCTTTATATTCTACTGTGAATAAAATATGAGTTTAGGAGATTTGCAGTTCATTGTATTCTGTTACATTTTACACAGTGTTCCAACTTGGGAAAAGGGGAACTGGGGTTGGAACTTCAGTCCTTTACCTCTAGTATGGTTCTGCTCTGTGCTCTGTCAGGGCTGAGCCTGAGGTTCCAGCGATGGGACCTGTGGCTCCGCCCACCATCGTCTTCACTCTCAGTGGTGTCTTGCCGCGCAACTCGCGGGCGTTTACGTCTCCGTGAGCTGATTCGCTGGAGTGAACCAGGCTCCTGAAGTCTAGACAAATCGGATAGTGAAACACAGAGATGGGAGGAGTTACAGTACAAATACAAAAAAATCTGTATTTGAAACCTGATTTGTTCTACACACGTGTGAGAAAAGTACTTCTTGCCACTCTATAAAAAAATAACGTGTTGTCAATTATTTTGTATAACTGAAAAAGTGGTGAAATAGAAATTCAAATGATTTTGTATTAAATAATTTTTTCTTCTAAAGTGTGTTTAATATATGATGCTAATAAAAGGTTAGCTACATTTATTCAATTCAACTTTATTGTCCACAGTGCATTGAGAATGGACAACAGTGTCAATGTTATATGGCTGTTTGAGTTATTATTATTAATAATAATAATAATAATAATAATAATAATAATAATAATAATAATAATAATAAAAACAGAGATCAACACCATAAATAAAAATTAAAAATGTATACATTAATACTCACAGCCCCAAAATATTTTAGCTTTTTATAATAATTTTAACTTATTTTGTAGGTTCCCCCTCTGTCTTACCGAACTGCTGTTTGATTACTAGCAACTGTTAGCACAACAGCTAATGATAGCTGATTGATTTCTTAATAAAACCTAAATGTATGTGATGAAAAAATTTACTTTATATTTAAAGCAAATGTTACACGTTTATATTCACTGCCCTTAAAATCCCAGAAACAGAGGTACAATATTTAGAAATATAAGTGACAGGAAGCATAATTCTCAAACATGCAACAAATAAATGAGGGTTTCAGTACAGATCAGGTGGTGATGTGTGTGTAAGTGTGGGTCAAACCTGCTATCTGTATCTTCTATGTCAGCGTCTGCATCACTTTCCCCCTGAGGGTCAGACAATACATACTCCTCCTGTAGGAAAACAGTTAAAACAGGACACTTTAGCACAATATCATTTTACACCACATTTAAGGTTATTTTTAGGATAAATCTTCTATTTTTCAAAATTCAGTTATTGCACCAAAATATTAAGTCGTATACATGTGTCTAGTGCAGAGGTGAGTTTTATGAGAGAATATGGTTCCAAAGTGAGATTATTCTACATTTTGCCAATAGATTAATGCTTTTAAAACTCAGTTTTATGAAGTAGAACACAGGTGTCAAACATATGGCCCGGGGGCCAAATCCAGCTCGCCAAAGGGTCCAATCCGGCCCGTGGGAAGAATTTGTGAAATGCAAAAGTTACACTGAAGATTTTAACAATCAATAGTGTCAAAATCATTTTAATTCAGGTTCCACGTTCAGACACATACAGTCCAATTAGATTTGAAGTGGGTCAGACCAGTAAAATATTATCATAATAACCTTTAAATAATGACAACCCCAAATTTTCTTAGTTTTTTTTTTTTTTTTGGTGTAAAAAAGTAAAATTACATGAAAATATTTACATTACCAAACTATACTTTTACAAAAAATGTGAATAACTTGAACAAATATGAACAAACGGAAATGTCTTATGAAAAGCAAATGCCATTTTATCAATATTCTGCCTGTTACTACATGTTTTATGTGATTGTAATGCATATGTGTGTCACATCTGCCACCAGACATTAATCTGGTTTTGTCTGTCTTGTGTGTTTTGTCTGTCACTTCCTGTTTTATTTTGTTAAGTTCTCCTCATGTGTCATGTCTGGTGTCTTTGCTTCCTTTCCCTAATCAGTTCCACCTGTGTGTGATTACCTGTCCCCACCCTGATTTGCTCCACCTGTGTCTCATTGTCTTCCCTCCCTCTTGTGTATTTAAGCCCTGTGTTTTCCCCTGTCCTGTGCCAGTTTGTGTCGCTTAATGTGTTACTTACCAGCGTTTTTTGGATCCTGTTTGTCTGTGTGCCTGTTTTAGACCTGGATTGTTTTTCTGGACCTCTGCCTTTCTGCCTGACCCCTGTCTGTGCCTCTGCTGCTGTTTGCCTCAACGTGTGTTCGACCTTTTGCCTGTTTTTCTGGTACGTGAGCTAGTCTAATCCCAATGTACTGTTGCCTATCCGTTTGCCTCACCGTGTATGACCTGGTCTGTTTTCTGACATCCCTCTGCTCTCTCCTAGTCGGATACCCGACGTGTGCTTTCGGTCCGAGCTGTGAGGGTCCATCTCCGGTCTGCCTCACAAACCCTGTGAAGAACCCTGAACTCTGTAACCTCAAGAATCTGTATTCTAACACAATCTTTGACTTGTCAGTTAAACCTGTGTTTAATAAACACTATAAACTTTTACGTCTGCTTCCGGGTCTTGCATTTGGATTCAGTCACCGTACTCAAATCGTTACAATGTGTAAATGATAAACTGATGAAAATGAGGCAGAATATTGGTAAAATGTTAAAATTACACTTGTTTTTCTTATGACAATTCAAGTTGTTCATGTTATTTAGATTTTTAAGGAAACTTTGTAGATGTAAACCTGATCATAATATAATTTCACTTTTTTCACCGTTATTATTTTACTGGTCCGGCCCACTGGAGATCAGATTGAGCTGAATGTGGACACCCATGAAGTAGAATAACAGTATTAGTTTCAGTTGTAGATTTAACACTTCATTGCATCAAAAATGTGGACACGAGTTCTTTGAAGTCTTCTTAAAGGGGTCATATTTTGGTAAACCCACTTTTATTAGTCTTTGGTTCATTTATTTGTGTATTTGAACCCTAACAGTTCATAAAGTTTGAATTTGAACCCTCCCGGTGCTGCAAAGCTATCTTTATATTAATTTTGGCAAAAAATTTAGTGGATTTCTACAACCTGTTTGAATTCCTTCTTAATTTGTCTATAACTAGTTATGTCACAACATTTGCACATATAAGGTCAAGACTTTTGATGAACATTTCTTCAAATATGCCATAATTATTTGTCAGCAGGAGCAGTTGTAGTCCAATATGTCCAAACTTCAAGCTGATTGCCTAAAATGTTCAGTTGTTGGTTGAATGGGACAGAGTAGCACAGCCAACATTCTGGAGGGGGTGGGGCATGAAGTGGCTCATTTGCATTTAAAGGACCAGCGCTCAAAATGACCTTTCTGGTGTCATTACTCAGAAATAGGGTTGAAGATGGACCTGTGGAGTTGAATTAATGAAGAATTCAAACCCAAACATAGCATTTACAGTTTATGTAGACCACAGGGAAATGTTTGAAAATGCATAATTCCATTTAAAAAAAGGCAAAAATACCACTCCTGTAAGCCAAACTCTGAGGAACATCATGACACAGGCATATTTATAACATCATATGGTGGAGTCAATGTATTTTTTGTGTGTCAGTTGTAATTGTAAGTGCCTTTTAGCTACATTGAGTGAAGTTGTTGGAAGGAACACAAACCAGCCCCTGGTGAATCATCACTCACACCACTGTTTGGAAAACACAAGCAGCAGAACTTGATGCCATTTGACTGTGATGAGCGAGTGTGTTAATGCGTCATTTTCTCTTAACACCACTATTTTTGGTGCATAAACAGACATAACACCTCTGCACATGAGGAATGGGCTCAGTGACTGTCTTTTTAGTGGGTGCTCTCATTGTCTGAATTAGACATTAAGGTCACAGAAAGGACAGCGATGACAATTACATTCCTAGATGACAAAATACCTAATTTAGCTCATTTGCATAATATCTAAAATACACTAAGTATGCAGTAAAATAGTAGTATCAGTGTCGTCAAACTGCGCCCTACTCGTGGCCTTCATCAAGTAGAATGAATGCTCATGTTAGTCATATATTGGAGTCTTATAAAACTATCATCTGACCGCCAAAGTAACAAGCCAACACACATATCTGTTAGAAGGTGTTATATCTACAGACACCTGCAGATATAACACTCTACAAGTGTCAGTGCATCCACACTTGCATGGGCACATCTTACACTAACACACACACACACACACACACACACATTACCTCTGTGCCGTATCCCTCTGAGTATCTGGTTACCATCACTCGTTTTTTTCCACAGTGTTCACACAGCTGTGTGTTCTGAGAACAGAAAGTACAGAGAAGTAGAAAGACAGAACAGATAAAATGACTGACTCAAATTGAAATGCAACAAAACCATGGACACTTTAGTTCACTGCATAAAGCAATTTCATGACAGTGAAACAGCCTAGTTTCTGGATTTTCCATTAGAAAAGTGTTCTCTATGTTGTCTTAACCCTTTATCGGGCAAGTGACTATTTTTTGTCGTAACAAGACAGTGACAGTAACAGTTCCAGCGAGGACAGTGAATCAAAAATTTCAGGTCCGATGTGGTCTCCAGGGTCTGTAAGGTCCACCTCTGCATGAATAGTGACTGGACCTGCTTTGTTAGGTACCATGAAGTAATGGTACTAATGTAAGGAATGATGTTCAAAGGGAGAATGTGGATGTGGACAGGGGTTTTAATGTTCTAAAAGTGATCTAATGTTCTAAAATGCATGTTCCTTTCACCTTACATGTATTTTTTTTATATTTACTTCTTGGATGATTAATTTGATTTAATTTAATTTAATTTTGCCACTTATGGGTAAGGACCAAATATAGTGACTTTATTTACCTTGATTTTCTACAGAAATATTTCACAAAACTAATAAAGTCTTCTTATGTCCTCCAATAACACAGTAAAGAAATTTCGAATTCAGTGTATTTCTATGAATAGAATAGAATAGAATAGAATAGAATAGACTTTATTTGCCATTTGCACAGATACATCGCAGTAAAGGTACATTGGAATTCTTGTGCATTTCCCAGAATCACAGAGTTAGATAAAGACTTGAATAAAAACACAAACAAAACATAAACACAGCTAAAACATATAAAAACAGTTATTGTACAGACAAACACAAATACACATTTGTAAAATAGAGTACTGGTCAGAAAAAAAGTAGTAATAATAATAATAATAATAATAATAATAATAATAATAAGAGTACTAGACGGTAAAAACAAGTTATTGCACATTTGAATAGAAATTAAATTAAAGTACTGGGAGGTAGAGCAGGTTATTGCACATTCAGTTAAGAGAGGATTAATGAACTATAAAGGGTTTAATGAGATATTCTGGCTGATACTGACTTCAGTATAATGAGTTGCACACTAAGACCATTGTCTACAGTGTCTTACAAAAAAAAAAACACCAGTAAGACAATGGTTTGTAGAAAATGCCAGCAGAAGGACCAGACTGTTGTCTTCATTTTAAGAGTGGGACCACCTGCACAGCTTCACACTAGTAGACCGTTACATCTATCCTCATAGTCACATACCAAAGCCATCAATGGATTAACGTTACGACTCCATAGACATAGATTTTACACACATCTCTATTAGTGTTAAATTATCATCAAATTTTCTTCTTAATCTAAAACACATAGCTGGTTATTTTGACCGTCAGTCAAAATAACATTAATAATCTTCACGTGGTGCATTAGCTGATAGTTTACATTATAGTTCTGTTAGATTAGCTGTTTTTAGACTGAAAACAGCCACAGGAAAACCACAAATCGGCTCCGTTTTCTGTACGGTTTGTGTTGTCAAAAGATGAAATAAAGATCTGTCAGAACTGTCACGAGTGTGAACTTGCAAACATAATAAGCAGAAACTTCATACGCAGTTCATACGTTTCATTATCAAACTCAGACGTCTTAGATCCACATTGAATGGATCAATGGGGAAGTTTAATGTGGTATGGCATCCTTTTATTTATGTAGAACAGCTGACAATGCACCTTGACTTTGGTTAATGTGTGCTGTGGAGAAAGTGATTGGGTAATTATAGTGGAACCATTTAATTTGTATTTATTTATTTATTTATTTATTTATTTATTTATTTATTTATTTATTTGTGGCGTCTTATACCTCTGTTATATGTCTCAGTGTTTGTCTTACTTTTTGTATGTTTGAAAGACTGAATATGAATAAAAATACATTGATCAAAAAAAAAAAAACCTCAAGCATGCAGAAGAAACACTGCATTTTTTCATCAAATTTCATTCTTTTATTTGGGAGTTGTGCCTAGGGGAGAAAACAATGGTAGTGCATCTAGATTTTAGCCTGTGTTTGTGAATAAATTCTGTCCATATCATTACAGGACATATTCAGCATAACATTAGAAAACTTCATCCTAAACAGACACTCCTACCGCTTTAAAAAAAAAAAAAAAAACATGTAGAGCCTGTGCCTTTTGTCGTTTTCCTATTCCTTTAGTAGGCAATATTTTTTGAGTGGTTATGACTTTTATTCCAGATTTAAGAAATATTCCAGAACACAATGTGTTTTTCCCACTGGCAGATGAATAAATAATCAGAATGGTCAGAGTTACAGTATAGACAGAGTTTGTATTAATACCTGGCATCATGTGATTAATCGATGTTTTCTATAAAATGTTCTTTTAATATTTAATCCTCAAAGGTCTAAACATTTTCTAGCAACCAAAAGTATCTAATGATTGATGTATCTAATGAATGAAACATTTGCCTTTTATTATAATGGGCATATTTTGATGACTTAATGGTTGTTTTAATGCTTTAAAAGTGATGTTCTAATATTTATATTTACTTCTTGGATTTTTCTTTTTTTTTTTTTTTCTTTTTTTTTTGACACTTATGGGTAAGGAACCAAGTACCGTAACTTCACTGACCTTGATTTTCTACATAATAATAAAAACTGTTGAAAAACTTCACAAAAGTAATTAAGTCTTGTTATATCCTCCAATAACACACTGAGGTTGAAATTTTGAATTTCAGAGTATTTCTATGTATGAGTGCACAATAAAGGGTTAAAACAAGATAACTGGATTATGTTAAGTATTGATTCATTCACATTTATTTCAGGGTTTGTACTGATACCAATAAGAGAGGTAACTGATATTGGAAAATAATACACAGTGCATTAAATCAAATATTGGTTATTTAAATGAAATCTTGGTGTAAGCTTCAGGATGACACCAACATATGGATGGATGGATGGATGGATGGATGGATGGATGGATGGATGGATGGATGGATAGATAGATAGATAGATAGATAGATAGATAGATAGATAGATAGATAGATAGATAGATAGATAGATAGATAGATAGATAGATAGATAGATAGATAGATAGATAGATAGATAGATAGATAGATAGATAGATAGATAGATAGATAGATAGATAGATAGACTTTATTTATCCCAAACTGGGGAATTCCAGTGTAGCAGCTGCAGGACACACATACAATAAAAAATACAGTACCACAGCAAACACAAATAAACAACAAATACAACACTATACACTATATAATATAGTAAGATATAGTATATAATCTATACTATATAGAATATATTAGAAGTATAAAAACATCTGTGTAGAATCTGAAATGTAGGTGAAACTCAGTCATGTTTCAACCATATTTCACGTCAACGTTCACATACAGAAATGAGGCATCATAATTATGAGTGGATACGTTTATCTTTTTCGTTTTAGTGTAATAACCTGTCAGCTTCTTTCTACTTGTGTTGTGTTCAAATACACTGCATCAAACCAAGGTCAGTGAAGGGACAGATTTACAGCATGATTACAGATGAAGAGCGGCTGCCGACACTTATGTGGGAAGCCTTGGCACTCACCGGCGTAGGTGTGTGTGCTTCTGAATAAAGTGTACAGGGACCGGCCTCGCACAGACACACAACATCTACCTCTCCACAACTCGCCCCCATCTGAGACACAAACAAGGACAGAGGATCAACAGGAGATCCGTTGACTTGTTAGGAGCTGTTTGCACTTTTCACCATTACCCAGCAGCACATTAACAGCTTACACAAGGAGCTTCTTCTATATTCTCAACATATATTATAACATTAAACGTCTAACATGGCATGCAAGCTTTCACCCATACATACCAAGACTGTGTTTTCATTTCCATTTACATATTTGCACATGTAGGAAGCAGTGGTGATTTAACCCAGAAAGACCCCAACTTCAAATTTCAGGCCACCCCAAGGTTGAAAAACACTGATTAAGAGGAAAAAAATCATATGGGAACTGCCTCAAAAGTGGCTCTTTATGGGTTAAGAACACCATGTGATACAACCCTGTCTGTAGTCGCGTTTCCATTGACCTTCAAATTGCGCAAATATAACTTGCGCATCAAAAATTTACCGAATGAAAAAACGGCAATTTCGCCAAAACTCAAATTTTTCGATTAAAAGTTTTTGCGCTGCCAAGAGGTGGTTTTTTGGGCATAGCGCAAATGGTATATCAGGCAAAACTGCAATGGAAAAACCTTTGTTTTGCATTTAGAGTCAGGTGAATTAAAAAGACAGATGTTGACGGACGTTACAACAAGCAAAGAAGAAGAAGAAACATGTCGCGGTACGTGTGGACACACCAGGAAACCCAATCATTTTTTAATTTAGTACGAGATAGAGGGGTGATATATAATAATAATGAATATACAGGGGTTGGACAAAATAATGGAAACACCTTCACCTCAAGATGATAATGCCCCAATCCATACAGCTAGAATTGTTAAAGAATGGCATGAGGAACATTCTAATGAAGCTGAGCATCTCGTATGGCCGGCACAGTCCCCAGACCTCAACATTATTGAGCATTTATGGTCAGTTTTAGAGATTCAAGTAAGACGTCGATTTCCACCGCCATCGTCTCTAAAAGAGTTGGAGGGTATTCTAACTGAAGAATGGCTTAAAATTCCTTTGGAAACAATTCACAAGTTGTATGAATCAATACCTCGGAGAATTGAGGCTGTAATTGCCGCAAAAGGCGGACCTACACCATATTAAATTATATTTTGTTGATTTTTTAAGGTGTTTCCATTATTTTGTCCAACCCCTGTATCTGTAAATCAACACCATATTTACGTTCGTCGCCATGTTTATGGAATGACTTCTGGTGTCATCTCGCGATAATAAATAGACAAATCATCGCATTTGTGATTTAATGGAAAAACCAACACTTCTGTTTTTTCAACATTATTTGAATATTGGTAAAGTTTTGCACAGATGTCCAATGGAAAAGCGATTAATGACTCACTGAAAATTCTGGATTTTAACTTTCCTTCAAACTGCTCAACAGTGGAGGATAGATGACTGGTAATAGCACAGAAGTGACAAAAGTTTAGAAATCTATGATTCTGTTTCAAAATAGTAAGTAATATCAGAGTTGTGATATCAGAACTGTTAGATTTGGTCTCATCAATAGACTTAACATCATCCCTTCAATATATTTAATACACAAAGGGGTCAAACCTGTAAAATACTGCAATACAAACATAAATGAATATACTAAATAGTTGGAACTAATAAATGTATTACTGTAAAAAAAAAAAAAAAAAATTATGAAATTTTTTTAAAAGGGGAAAAAATGGAGGGTTTAGATGCTGGTTTTGTTGTTATTTGACTAAAAACATTGTATTTTGGATTTATATTATTACAACAGTTAAAAGGTATTTCCAATAAGGACAATATGGTATTTTTCTCTCCAGAGTTTTACAGTCTTTGAATCTTGTAACAAAAGGGAATTTCCAAATCATCATAACAAAATGCTAACACGTCTTCTAAAAAAATATCATTAGTTATCTCATTAATGTCATTTCATTGTTTTATTATTTTGCATAAGTTGCCATTAATTTGAATATTGTGCACGACAAATTAAAAATTGCAGTTTGGGCTGATGTATAACCCACATTTTGTACTTAAAATCTCTTTTAGGATCCATTACTTCTATCATTTGATCTACAGTCATTTCAAGTAAATATTCATTCATGCTAGCGATCAGAACCTTTTGACTGTAATTTAACAAATAACTTTAACAAATCCAATTATTCATCCATTGTCACTTTTTAACCCTTTAAACCCAAAGTCCAAAATGGTCCACCTGGACTTTTTTTTTTCTTGGTTTGACTGACTAAAAGGTTAGAAAATATGCTGTGAGTCCATTTCCATTTACAGAGCACTTTTTTCCAAATCTTTCAAAATCTACCAATCATTTACAATTTACTGCATGATATAATTCCGCTAAATCGACTTATTCTCCAGCTTCTAGTACAGGAATGAGTGAAATTACTGTATTGACCCAATAAAACCTATAAATAGGGATGGGAATCAATAAGAATTTAATGATTCCGATTCGATTATTGATTTTGCTTATCGATGTGATTCCTTATCGATTCTCATTGGGTGAGGGAATGAAAGAGTACAAACGGGTGTGTTTGTGGGTTTGCGTAACTGTCTGTTATATTTCTATCTCTGCACAGAAAATATAACAACAACAATATGTACAAATAATAATAACAGATGACACCAGGCTCAGTTTGGTGGGGGGGCGTACGGTGAAAGTGAAACTAAAGACGCTTCACTAATTCCTCTATTACCGCATTTCCGCTATGTGGAACCGGTTCAACTCTGCCCGTCTCCCGTTGTTGTGCACCTCATTTCCTTTCCCCTACCTTTGGAAACTTGTATTTGAGGGGGTACGACATTTGTTGCCCACACCAGAACCGGAACTGGGCCCAGATGATGGCGTAGTGTTCACTCTGCTGCTAGATTCACAAGCGCTGCTAAATAGTGAATCAAATTAATCACATGCTGTGGTCAAATGTTTGAACATATTGGAGGGATTCCACCCTTTAGAAGAAATGGAAGCTTTGTGGACCTGGTGTCATCTTTTTGGACCGTTTCTGCCTCAACACTATGTTGGCTACATTCTGACCAAAACAATGCAGCGTACGCGTGATGTCATCGTGCATGTGCATCAAAAGCGGAATCGATAAGCAGAATCGTTAAGCAGGCAGGCAAACAATTCCAAGGAAACGAGCTACTGGGATTCGGTTCTCAAAAAGAACTGGTTTTCGATTCCCATCCCTACCTATAAAGCACAACGTCCCAGGTTTCAGAAACCGTTGGAATTTTTCTAATTGCACAAACAGTGAAAGAGTTCCAGCCATCCAAACTGCATATGTGCAGGGTGTGTCAGTGATGACACGTCAGGTTTTAACGAGTTAATTTTGTTTGTCTTTCAATACAAAAGTAGGTTTATACCTGGATTCCCCATCAAAGTAAAGGCTGAATCAATAAAACCCTGAACTCAATGATCTATTAAAACTGCACAAATGATGCTTTTTTTGGTCATTTTTTGACAATTAAGTGTAAAATTAAAATGACAGAATATACTGTATACCACAATAATGTGAGATGGAACAATTAAATTTTACCTATGGAGTCTGACTAGTTTTGAAAACCATGACTAAATGTGACAGTCCTTTGGTGTCCTCACCTCACAGTCATTGTCAGACGTCTCTCCGGAGGAAAAGAGGCCGTGGGAGTCAGATTCCCTCCGCAGCATGACCTCTGACCTGGCTCACACACTCACATAGACCTACTGGAGACAAAAACACACAGTGGATCAGTTTGGGGTCCAACATCCAGATCTCAGTCGGTTACGAAGGGTAGAATCTCCACGTGCTGCATCAGCTGATAGTTTACATTACTAGGGGTGTAACACACAAACACACCCGTTTGTAACGGTGCACTCATTTGTACTGAACTGTTTCGGAGGTGTAACCAAACAAACACATGTACTCTATGTGAAGAACGCAAACACTCGCCTGAAGTTTCTACACGAATCTTAAGCAGAACATACAAAGTATGAGCAGGGTGGACACAAGCAGAATCCATGTGCAATATTTGATATCTTAAAGGTGGGATAGGAGATCTTAGAAAAACGGTTCGAGCAGCTACATTTTGAAAATACTCAATTCAAAAGTCCAAACCCCTTTCTTCAGACATCCGCCCAAAGCCACACCTCCAGAGTACTGGCATGTGCAATGCTTGTTCTCAAGGGTTCACGAGCGCTGCACAGCAACAACTGCCCCGGCTACAGCTCAGGCTCCGATCTATGCATACCTCATTCAGTCTCCTCCAACCCCCCTGCTCTTACAGAACAGCCCCAGCTCATACCTGTCTGACAAACGTTATATTTCCTAATGATTTATGTTAATGATGAAACAGTTTGCCCGTAAACTTTCCATCCTAATAGAATATAGCTAATATACCTAGCCTGGCTTCATTTCCTGTACAAGTGCTCCAAACCTCTGGGAACGCACACTGAGGGGTACACGCAGAGGGAGGAGGGGGAGGGACAAATGGCAGTTGAGTTTGATAGACATATCACCGTTCAATCATTTCGATTGGGTGCTTAAAATGATTGGATGGTGTTTTTTCAGTCCTGTCTGTTCCACAGGTGACTACATTTTTTTTTATTTTTGTGTTAGAGCATTTAAGTTATTGGTTGTAATTGGGGTGTGAAGGGGATTTTAAGCAATGTAGTAAAAAATTCACCAGGAAAACATCTCACACCCCACCTTTAAACGGATGTCTAAGCGATACACACACCATGCACATGCTGAAGGTGAACCAGTATGGCAGCTCAGTGCAACGTCACAGGTACAAAGCCAGAGTCGGAAGACCCTCCATCTTCTCTAAAGTTTTAGATTTAGGAGCGTTTCGCATTCCTTGTCAGTTATGTCAGGGGCACCACTGCCAATTGTGGGCCCCATGAAAGCATAAATGTTGTGGACCCTTCATAAATTCAGTATCTTCAGTATCAGTGTCGAACCAGGGGTGGGGGTGGGGGGTCCATACATAACATCACTTATGCTAGCGTGAAACGAAACTGAAACTTAACATACTTTCTACGTCCGACTCCACACTTCTGTCAGATCTTACAAAACATTTTCGCAACCTCTAATCTGTATCCACTCCACTGGACCCCCTCCACTGCTCTATGGGCCCCCCCCACAAATGCTGGGCCCCATGAATTTGTCATGTTTACCCCCCCCTTATCGGTGCCCCAGAGTTATGTCAATGGAGATAGACAAGTTGACAAAGAAGAGCGGTGTGCCAGCATTGTTTCATGAAGATCGGTTATCGGTTAGCCTAAGTTGTTTTTTGTTTTTGTTTTCTATGAAATTGGTCTCCTTCACTGTACCAAAAACGTATTGAAAATGTATCGAACCGAAGACCCCTGTACCGAAAACATACCGAACCAAAATTTTTCAACACCATTACACCCCTGTTAGCTTAGCTCTGTTAGTTTAGCTCTGACTTTAGACACAGCAAAAGTACAAATCCACTGTTTTCTGTACAGTTTGTGTTGTCAACAGCTGCACTAAAGATCTGAGTTCAAAAGTGAGGTATAAATATTTAAGATTGAATACTTTTCTTCTATTAGTCGAAGTAAATCCCATCTTTAAGAAATAGCTTCTATATGAAGACAGCATGTCTCTTAACCAACAAGACCCAAACAGCTACTGGACACTCACAGTGCATGCCACAAACCAGCCAATCAAATAAAAAGAATAAAGTTATCGAACAGCCAATCCAAAAATAGCATTGCTGTATCCGGGTAAGATTTAGATATTCGCGGCACAACACTGTTACAGAAGAGGACAGCTGTCACACTGATCTAACCGAAGTATAATAAAGAACACTAACATTATGTCTCTCTCTCTCTCTCGCTCTCTCTCTCACACACACACACACCTGCACTAATAATGCTGAAATAATAAATTAGTTTTTTTGTGTCATTTTATGTGTCATTTATCAGACCAGACCCCCGTCCCCACTCAAACTAAAACCACACCCCCACCGCTGCCGTGAAAATCTCACGTTATTCTATAAGTAAGGTGACAGACCTGTTTGCGGAGGATGTGGTGGGTTACATAGCTCAGTTGCTAAAAATCCCCTCATCTCATCATTGGCCACCTTGCGCCCCCCAAAAACAAATTTACTAGGGAGGGGGGGCATAAGACCAGGTAGGAGTATGTGCCTCTGTTATACTGTCCTTACACTGGGGGGTGGGGTGGGGGTGGGGGGGTGACGTATAATGTTGAAATGTACAACAGTGACTAACCCCCCCTGTCATTTGTGCAACTCGAAGATGTCCCAACACCCCCTGGGGGGTGGTACCGCCCCCATTGACAAACACTGATCTACATGATTTTTTAATTAAATATAAGAAAAAACATGATTTACACCAAAAAAATGCAATTTTCATTTATTTTTTAACGGTGATAAATCAGTTAAGAAAGGTAGAAATAGAGAAAAAATTCACAAAAGTAGCACTGGGTCTTTATGGGTTAATTAAAATACAACCAACACAGTGTATATAGGAATTTAAGAGTTAGAATCTTGAGTCTTTATTCTATCCTATTCTGTTCTATTCTATTCTATTCTATTGGCAAGACAAATGTATTTATAGAGCACCATTCATACCAAGACAAATTAAAATGCTTTACAAAGATAAAATTAAAATTACATTAAAATCCTAGAGAATAAAACATTCTATTCTATTCTATTCTATTCTATTCTATTCTAATTGATTCTATTCTATTCTATTCGCAAGGCAAGGCAAATGTATTTATAGAGTACCATTCATACCAAGACAAATTAAAGTGCTTTACAAAGATAAAATTAAAATTACATTAAAATCATAGAGAATAAAACATTCTGTTCTGTTCTATTCTATTCTATTCTGTTCGCAGCACACATAAATTGACCCTCTGCTTTTAACCTCTCACTAGAACATGCAGGAACACACCACACACTGCAGACTAAGAGCAGTGGGTTGTTGTGTCATGCATCCGTGGGAACAAATGGGGGGTTAAGTGCCTTGCTCAAGGGCACATCAGCCAAACCGGCGACCCTTGGGTCACATCTCCACCCTTCAAAAACCACCTCCAAACCCAAAAATACATTAAAACAGCAACAGACCACCAGTTTTTCCACTTCCATTTAGCAGAAAAGCACCTTTTATTCTTCAAATCCCCTTTGAGGGTTCAGTGAATGCATCATGTGAGTCTGATCAAAGCCGGTTAAGTTGAAGGTGGGAGGCAGTAAAGCTTAGATTCCAGTTTGTGATGATGTTAGAGCAGCCAGAGGATGATGGTGTGGGCTGGAGTCCAGCATCGGGGTCAGTGATTTGCCATGAGAGAACCTCACTGTAACATCTGCTCAGCACAATCCGCACTCCCATTACGTAATAAGCCACGTACGACACTAAATGATAGAAGCAGCAACTTTTGACATAAAGAATATTAAAAAAAATAAAAATAAAAACAAAAATATAAATATAAATATAAAATCCACATTAAAAGAAGAAGAGTTGGATCCAAACATAGAAAAAGTCACTAAAATGCATTTCTGATTAAAATAAATAAATGTCACAGTTTGAAAGAATCCGGATAAAGCCACCTTACCTCAAACGCATCCTCTGTGGGGACATGGGTGAAGCCATAAAAGGTGGATGTGGATTTAAAGGATGAGCAGGAGGACGCGGCGGTGCGTGTCATTGTGGCGTGGGGAAGCCATGAGCTGGCTCTGCTGGTGGATGTTTGACATTGTGGCGGATCCTGCGTGATGTCAGCCGAGCAGTGACAGGCACACACAGCACAGGCGGAGGCGCGCACCCTGCACGGCGATACGCTCCCAAAACAATACGGGGGCGCGGATAAATGCGAGAGCGACTTCCGCTTTTAGACTGTCAAAATAAAAAAAACCGGAAGTGAGGGGATATCTATCTATCTATCTATCTATCTATCTATCTATCTATCTATCTATCTATCTATCTATCTATCTATCTATTTCATTCATTCATTCATTGATTTTTTTATTGAACAATGAACCTGGGGGACAGAGCTTTTTCTGGAACTCCCTCCCCCCTTCTATCCAACATTGCTCCAATCTCAACACCTTTAACCCTTTCATGCATGAATTATGAGAACCTTGGCCAAGATATTTTTCCTGAGTGTTTTTATTCCTCTGTAGCAGGCATGTCCAAAGTCCGGCCCGGGGGCCAATCACGGCCCGCGGTCAGATTTTATACGGCCCACAGCTTCGGTTTTATAATGTATTATTTATGGCCCACTTGGACTGTTGAACAGAGTACATGAATCATAAAAGGTTCCAAATGCAGTTTCTCCTTTCACCTCATGTTGGCAGCACCACTCTAACTCTATCTGGCTCTGTGACTTTGCCGTGAACCCTTTTCGCTAATTTCTAACCACGGCGCCTGTAAATGAAAAAAAACGAAAGTTGACAGTGAGGGCCGCCGCTTCCAGGAGAGATAGGAATTACAATTTTTTTTCGCTGAAAATCGAGGTGATTGTGTTTGCCTAATTTGTCAAGAGACTGTTGTCTTGTTTAAGGAATTCAACGTAAAGAGACACTAGCAGACAAAACATGCTAACGCATACGACAAGCTAGCAGGGAATGAGCATTCTGAAAAAGTGAAGCAAGCTGCTTTAAACTCACAACAGTGACTCTTCATGTGAACCTGGGAGTTCAATGAATTCACCACCAAGGCAGGCTACCAAGTTGCCAGGTTAGTTGCCTCTAACTGCTGGTGTTATGTACTTGTAGATGTGACACAAAATATTACTTTCTGAACGATTCTGGGAAAGACAAGAGTAAGAGTCATATGTTTTCATCTGAAATGTTAACAGACTTTGCATTACTGAGTAATATATGAGTAATGATTACTCATATAAGTCATGTTTAAAATGAATGTGGGGTTAAGATTTTTTATCAACTTCTTGGACGTTTAAGATACTCCACACGGTTTGTTCTACGTTATCTGACTCCAGATGTGAAAGGAAGGCAGAAATGTTTTTTTTTTTTTTTTTTTTTAATTTGTTCACACCTGAGTGGCTTAGATTTGGTTACATTGCCATTTAAAAAAATAATATTTTGATAATGAAAATAAAGTTGTTTTTAAAATTATCGCTGTTATATGTAATTTTTACTGTTTAAAAAAACGTCCGAAGGGACCACTGGCCCCTGGCAATCTCCACATTATCAGATCTGGCCCTCTTTAAAAAAAGTTTGGACACCCCTGCTCTATAGGCATGAAAAAAAACAATGCAATCAAGTTTGTTTTTTTTTTTAAAGATGTTACAAAAATGTCCACTCAGCCGGACACCGTGTGTTATATTTTTGAAGCAAAGAAACATGAATTAATTAAGAATTAAAAACCAATATCAGAAAGTGATATGGAAAACTATGCAACACAAACACTTATCCATGCTGCTATACTGATGAATGGTGGAACACTGAGCACTTTTTGTCTTTTTGTCCTGTCTGTAAGCATGATCAAGTACCTGTCTTACATGTTCAAGGTCTGTACTGTTGTAATACCAAAGCAATCACCTAGACTGCAAAACAAATCTACCTATGGGTACAAATAAAGTAACCTTGACCTTATCATTCAATTTTTTTTTTTTTTCAGTATCTTCAATGTGATTTTTGCATTTTACAAATTCATCCCAGGGGCCTTATCGGACCAAACTGTTACTTGTAGTGCAGTATTTTGGCATCAGTACATGTATTTTGTTAAAGATTCAAATGCTTCTTTCACCATTGCTTTGAATGGACTTGAATGTGGTATAAATGTATACAGACAGTTTTCGTACAAATGCAGTAATTTGGCCTCTTTGGATATGTAAAACACAAACACAAAATGTTAAAAGGTATTGTACATATCCTTAAAATTAATAATTAAAACATGCTGTAGATAATACATACTTCAAAGCTGTCTATAACTATAACATGTATTTGTATGTAAATTCATATGTAAAATCATGGGCAAAAAAAGCTCATTAGTGTCAGTGTGGTTTTATTTTGTAGCCTAAATGAGGTGTTCTTCCACTATTGTTTTTTTCACACCTCTCTACTATAATAAAGATTGGACAAAAATGCAGTTCTGAAAAGTAGCTTATGTCAGCTTTAATATTCAGCCAACTCATAACTGGCTATACCCTGAAGGCCCTGATATTCCCTTTAGCCAAATATTGGGAAATATGCACAAAATAGGCTTTAAAACCTGCTGACATACCGTGGTGTAAGCGCAGAACTTTCTCGACCCCTGCAGTTTCAGAGGCCCAGAGGAGTTGCACCTCAGAGAAGTTGCCTTTTGCAGTTGTATCCAACCTCACATGAGACACTTTGAGTAAAGCTGAAGTTGTTTTTGCTCGTTTTACTTCTGGCTACAGTGTTGCCTCAGGATCAGGAGCTAAAAATAGTTTTGTGAACCAACAGGTCCAGTGCGAGGAACTTACATTCATATCATCACTGGTGTCTCCTGCCACTCCATTGTTGCACTGAATGTGGGGTGCACAGCCCTGTGGTACACCAGTATGCAATTGCCTCTCAAGAAAATGAGATGTTTAGTTCAAGATAGCGGTGTGCAGTGAAAGGTGTGTGTTAACTGGTTTGACAAGAATGTAGATTTGGAGTCAAATTATCTAAAATACCCTAATCCACCTGAGTCCAATGAAGTTACTAATTACCAGACTGTCAAACTTTTTTATTTTACCCATAAAGTTCCAGTGCTACTTTTGTATCCATCCCCAAATGATTTTTTTCCCGCATATCTAATCTTTTTTAAGTGATTTAGCACCATTTTTTATAATATTATCTGCTCTATTTTGCATTTTATCAGGACAAATCAGGTATCTATATTAAAAAGCCAAGTGGCCTGTGTGTGCGTGTGTGTGTGTGTGTGTGTGTGTGTGTGTGTGTGTGTGTATGTGTGTGTGTGTGTGTGTGTGTGTGTGTGTCTGGGTATTCATACCAAATCTGGAAAAAGCTGACTGCTGCAGTTTGTCATACTTATGTATTTTTGGTCAAAGAACAACCCAGCAAAAACGGCAAGTTGATGGGACAAATACTTTGGGAGATATTAGTAATTTTGGATAGCCTCAATAGCCTCATAATTACGTTGCTATGGCAAGAACATTTTGGCTGTGACTACTGGACAAAAGTGGTACAGCATGCACAAGTATACAACTGCATAAAAACTACCACATCTAGAACCCGTGGATCCACACAGGTCAATGTGCTAGTTCTCCTTGATTTTATTCACTGATCATGTAGATCAGGGGTCACCAACCTCTTCTCTTCTGTGAGCTATTTTTACATAATGAAGTTAGGGCTACTCTAATTTAGCAACATTTATTTATATACCTAATTTTCATACATACGCATATTTTGCATAATACGTTTGTAACATTGTTTTCTTCATTTATAATTTTATTTATTTATATATCTTTGTTTTAACATTTACAATACTTAAAAAGTGTTAATATGAAACTATTATTTTACTTTTATTAAGAAAATCAAAAGTAGAAAAAAACAAATACAAGCATTTGCATGCTGTGTTCCTAAATATCTTAATACTATGTCAAATATTATGAAATGGAACAATCCTGCATATTTTTATAGAATTATTAAAAACTAATAATACACACCTGTATGTGCATTTTTAATACTTTGAAATTGTGAAATGGAACATTGTCACTCACACAATAAAACTTCACCAGCATGTGCTGCTGTTTTTCTGAAGGATTTGACCTTTTCTAAATTCATATACGCTGTCAAAACATATAAATTAAAACCACAACTTCGTGTACATAAATCCACCATCCCCCGTCACTTTTACAGTCATCACACTGGAGTCAAATGCAGAGGCACCTGTTCAGGTCCGACTCCAGCTGTCTGAGCGCATGCGCACATAGAACACATATGTTTATGCTTATCTAGATGTGACCCACTTTACTGATGCCTCTGTTGAAGCGCTGGTCTTGGTCAGTTTAGTGAACATGGACTGTTGGTTTTGGGGTTCAGTTTTCAGTTCTTTTACCTTCTCTTTACGGAAACTGATTCCCACTGAAGAATCTCCAGAACAGTTGCTGTGAACTATGGTGAAATTCCCCTCCATGTTGCATCTTTTACCGACTGCCAGGCTCCGCCCACAGATCAGACACACCCACTCGTCTTTCACATTAGTCAAACAGAAGTCTGTGTCTTATTGTTGTGTAAATAACTCCCTGACTAAACTCCGCCCACATCGTTGCGGGGTTAAACCCACTACCTGTCTGGTATCTGGCTAACCCTAACCTGGCCCCACCCCTCTGCAATGACAGACAGCAAACCAGCGCTAAAGTTTGATTGGCAGATAGCTGACAGTTTCATCTCAGGAGGGGGGCAGGACACTTATAATTTTAATTGGGTGGAAATTTAGACCTGTTCAACCAAATGACGAATCAACTTTGTGTTCTTATATTAGTGACCCTTGGCAGCTACCGGTAGATCACGAGCAACGTGTTGGAGACATCTGGACTACTTCTATTTTTAGAACAGGCCTGCGGGCGACTCATGTGGTCCTTGCGGGCGACCTGGCACCCGCGGGCACCTGGTTGGTGACTCCTGATGTAGATGTTCATAAAAGCTCAGATTAAAGTTGAGGGTTGTTATATAAAAACGGACAAAACGGAAGAAAAAGTGACTTTTTCTGTAAAATCTATCATTAACTGAACATAAACCAAGTGTCTCCATCCACTGTCATTGATCCAACTCCATGGGTTTTACTGGTGAATCAATGTTGTGGAAGATGACGGTGTTTCCACAGTAACTACGGAGCCTCTGAACGTCCAAATGGGTCATATCGGATGACCATGAAAAGATGAAAAATAGGACCAATGGCCCTGTAGCTTACCGGCCAAAAAAAAAGCTTTGGGAAATGTATCCAGATGCCATTTATTTTCACCCAGTTATGTGTATTTATTATATTACAGAAATAGCCCATGTTTTGGTCATATTCCAATTAGATCTGTAAAAAATTCAAATTCCAACTTGATATCATTGATACTTACTGATTTATTGGATCAATCCACTTCCTATCTGTTATAATGGGAAAATTTTTCAAAGTTGCACCAAATCCAGAATCAGATCCGGATGGATATGGTATTTTACACCAATTATTTACATGTTTTGATCAAATTAGTGGATCAACAGGTATTAAACATTTACATCAGTAGATGGTTTTGGTCGGTGGTGGATGTTTGGGTCTTTATGGGTTAAAATGATTCATACATGAATGTTTTATCTGAGACGACTTTGAAATGGTTCTTCAACTGTCAGTGAAATTTGTTGCTAAAGAAAACTGGGAATGATTACATGTGATTTTATCCCGAGCTTCATCTTACACTGCAAAGGTCCTGAGGGATCTGGACCATAGTCAGTAGTTATGGTGGGACAGACAGACAAACAGATGAAAGGGGACACACATATTTATATATCCAACCAAAGACACACATACAATCTAAGACTTAAAAATGTGGAAGTCCCACAACAGTTTTTATCAAAGTAAATTACCCAGAAATGTTTGTTCCCATGGGGACGTGTGTCTGTTTTAATAGCAGTGGTTCATGATCAGTGAAATACTGGACATCCAGGACCGTGCAGATTCATCAAGTCCTTTTAAAACAGTTTAAAATATTAAGATACTGATTAAAATTAGTAAATGTAGTGGAAGATAAAAAGAAAATATGCAGAATTTAGATTTTTATGGGTGCTCACATGTTACTATTAAGAAATTAGATGTAGAAAAAGACCATTTAACATTTAACGTTGTGGTCAAAAATAAGGCCAAAGCCGTTCAAACAGAACTCATTTTGGGATAAATGTCCCATGAGCCGCACAACTGGCTCAAAGTGCATGGTCACTCTGCAAGATAAAGTGTAATTATGGAGAACCTAATGGCTGAGGGAGGGATCCTCATTATGGCTGCATGTCAACCATGTAAATGACCCCTGAGAACACAACCATGTACTGTGGCTTTGGACGACCCAGTGGAAGTGGACAGACCCTTCAGCACTGCTATATTTGTCTAACAGATTCCAATTTTTACCACGTAATCAAGGCATAGCGTGTGCTTTTCACCCTGATGTGGTGTAATACTCCTTCTTTTTAGAGGTTTTTGTTCTTTATGCTAATGCAATCATTCTGTTTGGTGCATGGGAAGTGCTTTAGAAAAGTAGTTTTTTTGCCTATATCATGAAGAAGGAAAGAAGAAATACATTTAATATGGAGGTGTTATACAGTTGTGCTCATAAGTTTACATACACAAGCAGAATTTATCATTTTTTGGCCATTTTTCAAAGAATAGCAATAATAATACAAAAAAATTTCTTTCACTCATGGCTAGCGGTTGGGTGAAGCCATTTAT
The DNA here is from genome assembly GCF_902148855.1 of Sphaeramia orbicularis. Classification (NCBI taxonomy): domain Eukaryota; kingdom Metazoa; phylum Chordata; class Actinopteri; order Kurtiformes; family Apogonidae; genus Sphaeramia; species Sphaeramia orbicularis. The sequence goes on along the minus strand of NC_043974.1, from coordinate 13,638,019 downwards.
TATCAAACAAATGTGTTTGCTCTTTTTAAATCATACTGACAACAGAAACTATCCAAATGACCCTGATCTAAAGTTTACGTACGCTAGTTCTTAATCCTCTGTATTGGCCCCTTTAACATCAATAGACGTTTTCCATTGACCCTCAAATTGCAGGTGTAACTTGTGCATAAAAATGTACCTAATGGAAAAATGACAATTTTGCCCAACTCTTGTTTTTTGATTAAAAGTGCTTATGCTGGCAGAAGGTGGTTTTTCAGGTGAAGTGCAATTGGTATATCACACAAAACTGCGATGGAAAGACCGTTTTCTGCAACTAGAGTCACATGAATGAAAAAAAAATGGATGTTGACGGACATTACAACAAGCGAAGAAGAAGAGTTTTAATAGAAACACGGTGCAGTATGTGTAGACACACCACGGAACCAAATCATTTTTTAATTTAGTACGAGATAGAAGGGTAATACAAGATGTATCAAAAAAATCTATACATTTTGAAAAATTACCCCCAGATCTGCATCTGATAATTTTTGGAATTTTCTTTTCTGGACGTCAGTAGGTAGGGGACTGGTGGATATTTGTCCAAATTGACAGACCCAGGTTTTCATGTATGAGTGAGCAGGGGCAAACTGCACAATCCAAGTTAAAACTGGTTTGCACGAAGTATTGGTGGGATTTAAATCCAATCAAAGGTCATGGGAGGGGACAGTGGGCATCCATCTTGTTTTCGTAAAATTGCCAGGTTACAGCATTAACACTTTGGCCACCATGTCAATTTCGTTTCTTTATCCATGGCAGCTGTTCCTGCCTTTCAAAGTTCATTCAACTTGATTAGGCCTGAAAATGTCACTGAGGACAGGACAAGTTAGGGTTAAGGTCAGCCCTAACAGAATGATAAAACATAGTGTGTGGAGTGATGGGTTTTAGTTTATAAAAAGGGTTAACCCTAACCCTAACTTGGGCTACCTACCGATGTCCATAAAAGAAAATTCCAAAAATTATCAAATGCAGAACTGGGGGTAATTTTTCAAAAAGTATAGTTGTTTTTTGTTTTTGTTTTTTTAAATCCTGTATATAATATTAATGAATATATCTGAAAATCAACACGCTATTTTTATTCGTCACCATGCTTATGGAATGACTTCTCGTGTTATCTCGTGATAATAAATATACAAATCATTGCATTTGTGATTGAATGGAAAACCTGACATTATGCACTTGTTTTTTCGACATTTAGTAAATATCAGTAAAGTTTTGCAGATATGTCCAATGGAAAAGCAACTAATGACAGCTTTAAATCTTTTGTGGTCGTTGTGGATGAGGCTCTTTATTTTTTCAGATGGTAAAGCTGCCCATTCTTCTTGACAAAACACCTTCAGTTTTTTTTAAGACTTTGGGTTTTCTTGCATGAACTGCATGTTTGAGACCTTCCCAAACTGGCACAATGATATTGAGGTCAGGAGACTGAGATGGACACTGCAGAACCTTCACTTTTTTCTGCTGTAGCCACTGACAGGTCGCCTTGGCCTTGTGTTCTGGGTCATTGTCACGTTGGAACATTCAAGACCGTCCCATGCGCATTCTGTCAGAGTATGTAAACTTCTGAGCACAACTGTAGACTCTGGTTGGTCTCAGAGTCTTTTCATGCGCTCACAGGGGAGAAGGGGGGGGGCATAAGAAGAGGGAAGTACCAGATCCTCAGAGGCAGATAGAGTGGTTTGTATATACACAAGTAGCAATACAAACAGGAGATGCTGGTTTGATAAGAAAATTAAGGAAAAGGGTGCAACTCAAATAAATCAAGACCGTTGGAGAAACGGACCAATGCGACTCTCTCACCAGATCTTTCTGTTTTTTGCTCTATCCAAACTGTCATTTAAAGACGAAGAGGGATTGAAGTCAAAGGGTGGATGCAGACGTACGTCATTTGGTGATTCAGATGCAGACCAGTGTTACAACGCTCCAAAACTCGTTTAAAAAAAGAAGTTCTTTTTTTGGACTGGCAGACACACAGGACAACAGCATTAAACTCTACTCGACATTTTCAATTTGAAGGACAAACACTGCACGCAAAAGCAATTGCAGGTTACGGTGTTGTGAGAACACCCAGGGGTGGTTCAGAGATTGTGATTTGGATGTGTGAGTTATGCACTTCTGTGGTCGACAAGTGAGGAAGAGCATCCACAGACATTCAGATGCATCTACAGCGTGTGAAAGGAATCAACAGTGAGACCAACAGACAAGGAATGAGTCGCGTTTCCTGCTGCGTGGAAAAAAAATATGGACTTAATCAGATCCAACTGGACATTTTTTGCTTTATTTGAATTTGAGGAACGTTTGGAGTAATCTCGACTCAACAATGATACAACTGTGACCTGTTTTATTGAGTTAACACCCCTGGATATCAATCAAGGACATCTTTGAGAGACTGATGAAGGAGTCAGACCAGACAAAGGATTACACCCTGACCTGGGATTTAGACCCGTCCTGGGGTTCATTCCTAAAACCTGCTGCCCGTCTCTGCCTCAACACCTTGGACTTCTCAGACCTGTGGGATGAAGAAGATCTGGAGGCAGACAGTACAGAAGACGAGGGGTCCGGTTCAAACAATGAAACACCGACAAGTCTACCCGGACCCCCAGCACCTCCTCCACCACCCCCTCTTCCTCCACCTCCACCTCCACCTCCTCTTCTTCCCCCTCCCTTTCCTTCATCATCCCACGAAGATGCGACAGTTAAATGTCACACCTTGAAGCTGCATTGGAGGGAACTGCAGAGTTTACCCCCCCTGCCCAGGATGACCCGCTTTGGGACTCAGACGATCTGGGCTGGACTGGAGCCGGTTCAGTTGGATACAAATCGACTGGAGTATCTATTTGAGTCTAAGACCAGTAAAACCTGCTTTAATGTGGTTTGCGGACAACGGGTAAGAATGAGGACACAGGATGATGCCTCAGGAATGTAGTGGGGGTGTGATCGTTACTCCACCTATATTTTGTTGCATTTTTATATTGATACGTTCATAAAAACTCAATATAAACAATTAACCCTCCGGTATCCCGTCCAGCAAGGCCCTTACTAAGCACCAAGTGTGCCTTTTTCGCACACTTGTGGAATAATGTCAAAAAAAAATTTCATTCAGTTTGTTTTCAATTCCTTTACACTTTTTTTTTATTTCATCAACTTGAGCCGTAAATAAAAATACCAAACCCTTTAAATGCCATGTTTGTAATGTAATATACAATTTTTGTGGAGACAAAAAACAAAAAAAAATATTTTTTTTCAATATACTACATAAAAAGTGGATCACATATTTGATTTTTCATCCTGGCATATGTCAATGATTAACTCCAACATTGGTTAATTTGCATTATTATTTTTGGCACTAGGTCAAATGTTGAAAAATGCTAGCATCTGTCACCGAGTGTGCATAAAATGCACACCTATAAATCAAACTATTAAATATTATATATTGATTTATTTTTCTGCTCTAATTTGATTTTTTTAATTTGACACACACTTATTAGGAGCATTTTAAGATGACAAAAGAAAAGTGTAAAAATGCCACATCATACAGTATAGCTTTAACCCATAAAGAACCAGTGCTACTTTTGTGGAAGTTCCCAAATTATTTTTTCTTTATATTTAACCTTTCTTAAGTGATTTATTATCATTTATTGTAATATTATCCTCCCTATTTTGAGTTTTTTCAGTGTAAATCATGTAGCTACATCAAATCATTTATTGATCATATAGATGTTCATAACAGCTCAGAGTAAAGTTGAGGGTTAATTATATCAGAAACAGCAAAAACTGAAGAAAAAGTGACATTTTCAGCAAAGATGTTGGTAGTTGCTTTTCCATTGACCCTCAAACTGCGCAAATATAACTTACGCATAAAAATTAACCTAATGGAAAAATGACAATTTTGCCAAAACTCTCATTTTCGTTTAAAAGTTTTTACACTGGCAAGAAGTACTTTTTTGGCATAGCGCAATTGGTATATCATGCAAAACTGCAATGGAAAGACCTTCTTCCAGTCATGAGTGTGAACTGTGACGTGGAACGAAATGTAGCCAATCAAGAAGCGAGCTGACTGAGGAACAAGGAAGCAGGCATAAATAAAAACAAGCATGGCCGACCTGATCTGTTTCTTTTTTTAAGTTCAGGATTTTTCCGTCAAAAATAGTCCCAAGAACAAAATCATTCCCTCCACTCGTATGTCCTCTTCAATGTTACACATTATGTTTTCTGGTTGTTGCTATGTTTCTTCTTTTTCGTTTTTGTTAGATCACGTTTGATCACGCAAGACTTCTGGCTTGGAGGATTAGATTCTAGATCAGTGGTGGGACAGAATAGTTTTGTGTGTGCTGTGTTGAGATTATTGGAACACACCACGCACAGTACGATCAAAACTGTTCAATGCCTGATTTTTTTATCTTCGTGTGGGGTCTGTAACAGATAACGACTCTGTTCAGATTTAGTAAAATCCTTATATGTGTACCCCGCTTTCGTCTATATTATATATTATATATTTAAATTGGGCTTTTTTTGGCCCCAGTGGCCATCAGTGGTATTACAACTTTAAGATACTTTAACTTTATGTTCATTACTTTGAACTTCACATAACACAGTTCCTCCTGGGAGATCTAATAATGTGAGAATATAATTTATACAGATAAAAATGTGGGGTCTGTCTTGGATGATATAAACTACAAACCGTAACTGACTCGTAATAGTAACAGTAGGTTGATCTGAAATTCCTGAAGACACAAGTTGCTTTTCCATTGGACATCTGCGCAAAACTTTACAATATTTACTGAATGTCGAAAAAACAGAAGTGCGTAATGTGGGTTTTTCCATTAAATCACAAATGTGATGATTTGTTTATTTATTATTGCGAGATGACGCGAGAAGTCAATCCATAAACATGGCGACGAACGTAAATATAGTGTTGATTTACAGATATATTCATTATTATTATTATTATTATTATATATTACCCCTCTATCTCGTACTAAAATAAAAAATGATTGGGTTTCCTGGTGTGTCCACACATACCATGACATGTTTCTTCTTCTTCTTCTTCTTTGCTCTGTCAACATCCGTTTTTTAAATTCACCTGACTCTAGTTGCGAAAAAAGGTCTTTCCATTGCAGTTTTGTATACCATTGATATACCATTTGCGCCACACCCAAAAAACCACCTCTTGCCAGTGCAAAAACTTTTAATCGAAAAATAAGACTTTTGGTGAAATTTTCGTTTTTCCATTAGGTAAATTTTGTGCAAGTTATATTTGTACAATTTGAGGGTCGATGGAAAAGCGACCACTGTCAGTTTATGGAAACTTCAAATTGTTTAAGGTATGAAGACCCAGTGCTACTTTTGTGGCAGTTCTTAAATATTTTTTTCTCTACATTTAGCCTTTCTTAAGTGATTTATTATCATTTATTATCATATTATCCACTTCATTTTGCATTTTTAAGTGAAAAACATGCATTTTCCTGTATTTAATTTACTGATCATGTAGAGTCAATTCAAAGGTTGTTACATCAGAACAGAGAAAACTGAAGAAAAAGTGACTTTTTAAGCTAAATCTATCATTATCTTAACATATACCCATAACCCATAGACCCAGTGCCACTTTTGTGGCAGTTCCCAAATGAGTCTTTCTCTCTATTTAACCTTTGTTAAGTGATTTATCCAGGCGACCCCTGTGACCCTACTGAGGATAAAGCGGGTTCAGAAAATGAATGAATGAATGAATGAGTAGAAAACTGAAGAAAAAGTGACTTTTGCAATAAAATCTATCATTAACTGAACATAAACCAAGTGTGTCCATCCACTGTCATGATCTAACTCTATGGGTTTTATTGGTGAATCAATGTTATAGAAGACGACGGTGTTTCCATGGTAACTACGGAGCCTCTGAACATCCAGATGGGTCATATCTGATGACGATGAAAAAATGACAAACTGTATTTTACACCAATTATTTACAAGGATTAATAGAATTAGTGGATCAACAGGTATTAAACAGTTTAGATCAGTAGATGTTTTTGGTTGCCTGTGGATGTTTGGGTCTTCATGGGTTAAAGACATGATGAACTTGGTGTAGACACAGTTTTGATCCTCTGACACAGTAATTGCAGAAGGAAACACATCTACAAATTAGATTTTCTGGTTGCCATCATAAACCAACCCTTAAATGTCTTTGTCTCACATCTGTTTTCTTCATTTCCCACCGCAGAAGCAGCCCTCCATCTCAGTGTTGGGCATGAAACGCAGTAACATCATAACCATCGCCCTGAGCAGCCTACCCCCTCCCCGCCTCCTCCCCCCCGCCATCTACAGCATGGACAGCACCGTGCTCGACAGAGAGGATGTTCAGGTACAGTAGAGGTCGTGTCCTGCAGAATTTGAGTTTCAGGATTAGATTAACAACCAGTGTTGCTATTGTTATAGCACAAAGACACCTGAGAAGGACGCAGAGGATATACACAAGTACAAAGAGATCCAGTGACAGTCGTGGCTCGGCCTGCATTGTGACAACTCTTTTGTAATTTTCCCTTTTAAAACAGAGGCTTCAGACAATAATCCCAACAGAAGAGGAAATTAATCTGATCAAAGAAGCCAAGGCCCAGAACCCTCGTTCCCCTTTAGCTGCAGCTGAACTCTGCCTTCTCACTTTGGGGGAAATCCCACATCTGAGCACCAGGCTTCAGCTTTGGGCCTTCGCTTTGGACTATGACTCTTTGGAGAGGGTGAGTGAAACTGCAGATGGATGGAAGAACTTCTGATGTATCCATTATTACACAGGTGTCAAACATGCGGCCCGGGGGGCCAAATTTGGTCCGCCAGAGGGTTCAGTCCGGCCTTAGGGATGAATTTGTGAAATGCGAAATTTACACTAAAATATTAACAATCCTTTTAGTTCAGGTTCTACATTCAGACCAATTCAATCTCAAGTGGGCAGGACCAGTAAAATACTATCATAATAGCATATAAAGATGGAAATTAGCACTGTTGCTGCAATCTGGCATATTTACAGCTGCAATTGTTGTAGATGTTCATTAATATGCACTGTCCCTAATAAATATATACATACATAAAAATAATGACAACTCCAAATTTTTCTCTTTGTAAATGTAAATATATTCATATATTTCCACTAAAACAAAGTATAATTTCACAACAAATGCGAACAAACTGAACAAATATGAACAACCTGAAACGTCTTAAGAGAAGTAAATACAATTTTAACAATATTCTGCCTGTTACTAAATGTTTTGTGTATTTGTAGATCCACTGTGATCTGTAAGTTATAATGTACATGTGTAAATGATAAACTGAGGCAGAATATTGTTAAAATTACACTTATTTTTTTCTGTTTGTTAATGTTATGCACATTGTTTGAAAGGATAGTTTACAGATGTAAACTTTTTCATAATGTAAATTTACTTTTTTCGCTCGAGAACATAGAGAAAATTTTGGAGTTGACATTATTTATGTATTATTATGTTATTATTTTACTGGTCCGGCCCACTTCAGATCAAATTTAGCTGAATGTGGCCCCTGAGCTGACATGAGTTTGACACCCCTGCTTTAGGTGATTCTGTTATTTTAAGTGTGATGAGATATTTGGACCAGAAATGAGAAAAATGCACTTGGTAAGACTTGGATTTTTTCCAGCGTATTGATCGGAGTATTGGTGTGCATGTAAACAGGCTCATTGTAATGTACTGTATTAACCCTGTGAGAGTATAAGTATGTGACCACCAGGGACACCTACACAAACATAATCACACAGTCACATCATATACTGCCCACATTGTCTGAGTAACCGGTTTTATCTATAGGGATGCAGTTCAATAACACAGCTGAAATGACTTTGCATCAGCAAAGATGTCATCAGACTAAAAATAAATAATGGATATGATGTCTCACCTCGACTGTATGACTCATCACGCTGTCCTTTAAATGTCTCCTTTCTCTTAACAGGAAATCGCCGAGCCTCTTTTCCATCTCAAACTGGCCATGGAGCAGTTAGCTGCCAGTCAGACCTTTAGGTGGATCCTGGCGACAGTCTTAGCCATCGGTAACTTTCTAAATGGGTGTAAGGTGAGTGTGACATGACCCTGTAGCGTTTGCGTCGTTCACACATGTGGAGGTCTTTCGGATGTTAGTGAGTTTTACTTTTTCCCACCAAGGCTCGTGGTTTTGAGCTGAGTTACCTGGGGAAGTTGTCGCAGGTGAGGGATACTCACACTCGTCAGCCCCTGCTGCACCATGTCTGCGTCCTGCTGCTGCAGCTCTACCCACAATCCTCTGACCTCTACACTGACATCACTGCTGTTACTAAAGCTGGCAAGGTGCGTAACTGCATCACTGTTTGTCTGCTGACCCTGGAGCTCAGCCTACGTCAGGATTTCTTTTTTTAATAGTGCTCACGAAGAGATTACCAAGGTTCTTTGTTCATATTTTTCTTCCATTAAGATAACAGCTACTGAAAGATAAACACAACAAAAGACAGTTCAACACAAATAGATGAGAGGAAAATGTTAGTGGTTATAGCAGCAGAAAGTAAAAATATAGAGCTGTACGAAGGAATCAGGTTCAAGGACAAGGGTATGACAAAGTAAAACTAGAAAAGCACTCGGAGAGCGTAGATGCCCCCCCCCCCCCCCCCCCCCATCACCACCAAAATCATTTGTTCCTTGTGCCAGTATCAACATTTCCTGAAAATTTCATGAAAATCTGTCCAGAACTTTTTGAGTTATCTTGCTAACAAACAAACAAACAAACAAACAAACAAACAAACAAACAAACAAACAAACAAACAAACAAACAAACAAATCCTGGCAAAAACATAACCTCCTTGGTGGAGGTAACCAGATAGAAACATATATAAACCAGCCAACCAGCAGTAAACCACATAGAAACATATATAAACCAGACAGAAACATATGTAAATGAAAAATGTGTCGTAAATGGGATTTTCAATGTTAAATTGAAATGTCCACAGAGTCCACATTCCACAGTGGATGTGGACAATTTTGTCCCAGGTACAAGATATTGTTATAAGCTATAGGTGGATCAAATTGGAGGCTAATTGGAGTCGTTTTGAATTTTTTATGAATTTTCAAAAATTGCTCAATGATGACAGATAGGAAAATTGTAGATTTTGTGACCTTGCTGTGACCTTGAACTTTGGCCTACTTGGCCCAAAATTTAATGGGTTGGTCCCAGGGCCTAGGCCTATCTGTGGGTACAATTTGGTAAAGATGGTTGGAATAGTTTTCCCGTAAAGTTGCTAACAAACACACAAACAAACACACGAAGCAAAGTGATCACAATACCTCCTGGTGGAGGTAAAAGGGCTGCATCCTCCCAATATTGGACAAGTATAATAATAACATATACAGAGTCAGCCAAAATAATGTATACACACATCAGAAAAAGAAAAACTTGCATAAATATTTCAATACCAAATTTAGAAGAATACAAGTTTCCTTTGGCCTCTACGATTACAAGAGGTGCTCAAAGTGGTGGTCATTGGCTTCCAGACATTTACGTGTACGATGAACTACTGCTTGGCTAACGTCGGCCAAAGTGTCCACTGGGATTGCTGCACATGCATTTTCAATTTCTTGTCTAAGGGCCACTAATGTGGTCGGTTTCCTGCGATACACAACATTCTTTAAGGTCCCCCATGAGTAAAAGTCTGCAGGTGTTAAATCAGGGAACTCGACTGCACCTCTTCATCGTAGCCAGTGTCCTTGCAAATTCTCATCCAGATAAGCTTGCACATCTCAGTGGTAGAGTGGCAGTGCACCGTCTTGTTGAAAGAAAAATTATACAAATTAAATATTTATGCAAGTTTTTCTTTTCCTGATGTGTGTATACATGATTTTGGCTGACTCTGTATATAAACACAATATATGCATAATGTCAATTCTAAACTTTTCTCTATGTTTTAGAGTACGGTAAACAAAGTACAACAGCCTATCAGCTGGCAAGCTAAAAAAAAAAGTGAAATTCATTCAGAAAAAGAAGTGCAATTCTAACAATATTATGCCTCAGCTTCTCATTTACAAATGTGCATTACAACCTACAGATCATAGTGGATCTACAGATACACAAAACATTTAGCTACAAGCAGAATATTATGAAAATTGCACTTACTTCTCTTAAGATATTTCATGTTGATCATATTTGTTCAGGTTATTCACATTATTTATGAAAGGATAGCCTGTAAGTGTAAACATTTTCATGTAATTTCACTTTTTTTGGCTCTGAAACAAAGAGAGAATTTGTAGTTGACCATATTTATAGGTTATGTCAGTATTTTACTGGTTTGATCCACTGGATTTGAATTGTGATAAATGTGGAACCTGAACAAATGTGAACTAAATTTTTGCATTTCACAAAATCATTCCATGGGCCGGATTGGACCCTCTGGTGGGCCGGTTTTGACACCCATGCAATAGATAAACGACAATGAAACTAGTAAAAGTCAAATATAGAACTAATCTACCCAGACTCTGTCCTGTTTCATGTTTTCAACTCTCTATAGAACAGTGTGTTCAAATGGAATGTGAAAAACAGCCTGTCAGTGCGTGTATGTGTAGGGATTTTACTGGAGTTGCTACTATGTGAGAACTTTACTATAAACTCACCTCTGGCTGACGTTTAAACCTAGTCTGAAATCATATTCTATTATGCACTTTGCCGTTATTTATGCACCTGCATCCGACTGGAGATCTATCTATCTATCTGTCTATCTATCGTAACCAATGTTCATTTATTAAACCATTTTTCTCTCTCTTTCTCTTCTTTAAGTGTGAGTACTCCTTAGTCCAGTCCAACTTCACCCAGCTAGAGGCCTTGTGCAAAGCATCATGGGAGCAGCTTAAAATACTGGAGAAGTCTGAGGAGAAGAAGAAAGTAGGGAAGGCGGATAAAAGGAGAGGTGGAGGAGAAGATGAGGTCTCCACTCTTGAGGGTTCACTCCGGCACAAGCTGCCGAAGCTTCTGAAAGAGTGTGAGGAGAGGCTGAAGGTGTTGAGAGCGGTCCACAGACGGGTGGTCAACAGGTGGGTCGACCGGTTGAGCTTCATGGAGTTGGGCTGTGACTTTGGTTAAAGCTTCTGTGGGTTTTATCTATTTAAAGGTTTATTTATTTATTTATTTATTTATTTATGTATTTATTTATTTATTTATTTATTTATAACATTCCAAGAAAAAAATAAAACAAAACAAAGCAAAATAACACAAAAACTAAATAACATTTAAATGAACAGAATCTATCTTCAAGTACATGTCTGAATTTACATGATCAAAAGGAGTAGAAAGAAGTATAAACTTATTTATTCCTACCCCTCAAGTGCTTTTACACCTTTATGACTAACTTAATACAAGAATCAAACAATACTATTTTCCTAATTTTAGCATTCAACCACAACTAATACATAGTGCAGAAGAAATCTTTCCATTCTCTGTTCGGTCCAGTTTTCTGACTGCGACTGTGCAACAGGTTGAAGCGTAGTAATGCACAAGGTCACATGATCCAGTCAATCAAGATATGCCTTCTCAGATATTATATCCCGCATTTTATTTGAACTGGATTTTTATTAGGAATATGTGTGGTGTTTTAATTATCACGAAATATATATTGAACCATTAAAAACATTTATTATTACTTTTTTTTTTTTTTTAATTTTTAATCAGTACTAGAAATTTCACGTGACCCCATATGAATTTCAGGTGACCCCACATGGGGTCCCGACCCCAAGGTGGAAAAATACTGTATTAATTGATCCTGGATGTTGTTTCTTACCAGTTCTCATCACTGGTGTTAGCTTTCCTCAATCAATCAATCAATCAATCAATCAATCTTTATTTCAGACTCAAAGGTCCGTATAAAAAACATGTAAAAAAAAAAAAAAACATAAAAAACAACCACAAAAATACAGTAAAATGTAACCTTACAGCAGTGTTTTTCAACCTTGGGGTTGGGACCCCATGTGGGGTTGCCTGGAATTCAAATGGAGTTGCCTGAAATTTCTAGTAATTGATTTAAAAAAATTAAAAAATTACAAATAAAAAATATATGGTAAATTGAGAGAGCCAATCCCAATCCATAAAAGACATGACAAACACTGAGTCTGAAACTGCAGCACTGTGGTTCTGTTTATCTGTCAAATGTTCATTGTGGTCAGTTTCAGATGCTGCAGCTCTTTCATAATTCATAGTTTGAGTTATTGTTTGTTCAGTATTACTTGTCAGTCTTGTAAATCCAAGCTGGACTGACTGTACATATCCTGACCAAGGAAAATCAAATTCTCACTTTGTGCAGTAATCTACACCTGACTTTTCTGTCTCTGTCCATAATAATGTGCATTATATAGACTAAATGTTGTCTAAAATCAACATTTATTTGCAACATAGTATAGCAAACTATTACATGATCAAAAACAAATTAATTTTAGCAAAAAAAGTCCCCTTTTTTAATGTCTGTGGTCGCCAGAAATTTGTGTTGTTAAAATGGGGTCAAGAGCCAAAAAAGGCTGGGAACCACTGCCTTACAGTCTCCATTAATCATCATGGAAGACCCACAGTGACTCATTACCCCCCCTAGTGGTCACATACATTCATATTGGCACGTCACATTATGTTCATATTTCTGCCACATAATACATTTCAATCTTTGGCATGACATCAGAACTGTTTTTTTTTTTTTTTTTATTTGTTCCTCCAGGTTCCACTCTTTCCTGTTATTCCTCGGCTACTCCCGAGCGATGGTGAGAGAAACCAAAGCAGAGGACTTCTGTAAAACCATCAGTAACTTTTCTCTGGAGTACAGGACCATGAGGCAGGCAGTCCTGCTCCAGAGGGAACGGGAACGACAGAAAAGTGGAGCAGAAAGCCCAGGCCCTAACACCCCCGTAGGCAGGAGGAAACACAAGCAAACTCCAACACAGGTTTATGTTTCAGATGTTTACAAGACATTCATTCCAAAGAAGCCATGGTTTTTCAGGATTTAAGTGCCGATTGTTTCACCAGGAATGTGACGAGCAGAGTAGACTGGAAGAGGTGCTGAGAACGCCAGAGTCCAGTTCAAGACTGGACGCCACGCTGCCTCGAAACCGCAGGAGGATGGGCGACATCCAAGGTGAAAGGTTTCTGCTTAACCCATAAAGACCCAGTAGGACTTTGGTGGCAGTGAGAGGTTCAGTTTAACTGTCATCACTGCAAAAAAAAGGAATGTACAAAAATAGTAACATTAAATTCATTATTGGGTTAAAATATAAAAGTATCTACCAGTGCAGTAAGGAAATTATACTAAATTGTACTCAAGTTTTCTTAACCCTTTCATGCATGAATTATGAGAACCTTAGTCGAGATTTTTTTTTCCTGAATGTTTTTATTCCTCTTTAGGCATGAAAAAACAATGCAACTGAATTTTTTTTAATAAACCTGTTTTTTATGGAGGTAGATTTGTTTCTTTATTGCTTTAACTAAAAAAAATTCAATTAAAAAAAGTGTTTGAATGAAAAAATAAAAAATCTACGATCCAAAAAATTGCATTTGAACACTTTTTTTCTTTGATTGAAGTGAAAAAAATTTTTTAATTGATTTTTTTTTTTTTTTAGATGAATTTTTTTTTTTGTTTTTTTTTTTTTGTTAAAGCAATAAAAAAAAAAAAAAAAAAAAAAAAAACATATCTACCTTCATAATTTTTTGTGGAGTTCCAAAAATGTCCACTCCGCTGGACACCATGTGTTTAATTTTTGAATATCAGAAAGTGATATACAAAACCAAAACATTTTTAATGCAGCTAATCTGATGTTTTCTCACATTTTATCATATGTGCAGTTTTTATTAGCAATTTATTTACACTCAAATATGTCACTGCAGATCAGGTTTACCAAGAATAGCCAAGTTATAGTAATGGTATGAATGTCAGTGTATGGGATGATGCAGAAGTGTCCACTGTGTTTACTCATATCGAACTAAAACAACAAAACCCATGAATATATTCGAGAACAGATGTAGAATAGCTGTCCACTGTAGTGACCAATAAGCATGAAAGGGTTAAAATAAGAAAATATTATATGTGTCATGGTTTAGGTTAGGACCCAAATGCAGAAATGTCTTTATTGAAGACACACAGCACAGAAATAGGAATAACAGAGTGAGCATAATGAGGAGCAGGCGAAGAGATGTGATCCAGAACAAAGGCAGGCAGGTTACCGGGAGACAGGCGAAGAGATGTGGTCGGGCCAGGCAGAGTTGAAACCAGGAAAATCCAGAAATCACTAAACTCAGGGTCACAGGCAGAACACAGGTCAGGTTAGCAGGACTGAGGCGAAGACACGTGGTCAAAATCAGGCAAGGGTCGGAAACAGAAAAGTGAGAACAGATGAATGCTGGAGAGTCTGTCAGGTTCCTAAGACAATCTGACAAAGACGACTTCTTCTTCACCATCATCATCATCATCTTCTTCTCCTTCTTCTCCTTTATCTTCTCCTTCTTCTTCTCTTTTATCTTCTTCTTCTTCATCAAATCATGTATTTTCCTGTATTTAACCCTTTCATGCATAGTGGTCACTACAGTGGACAGCTTTTCTCCAGCTGTTCTCTTATATATTCATGTATTTTGTTGTTTTACTTCCATATCAGCCAAAACAGTGGACACTTATGCATCATCTTAAACATTGAAATTCATACCATTACTGTAAATTTGCTGTTCTAGATAAACTTGATCTGCAGTAACATGTTTGAGTGTAAATTAATTGTTTGTTATTGTTATTAAACTGCAATTAAAAGTTTTTTTTAATTATTATTTTGCATAATATCTCCATGAAGTGACTAATGACTATTAGAGTATGTTAAAATGTGAGAAAACAACAGATTAGCAGCACTAAAAATGTTTTTATTTCATAGTTTTCACATAATATATCAGTAAATACATGTTTCTTTGCTTCCAAAATTAAACGCATGGTGTCCAGCTGAGTGGACATTTTTTGGAACTGCATGAAAAATAGGTTCATAAAAAAAAAAAAAAAAAAAAAAAAAAATTCAATTGCATTCTTTTTTTCATGTCTAAAGAAGAATAAAAACACTCAGGAAAAAAAATCTTGATTAAGGTTCTCACAATTCATGCATGAAAGGGTTCATTTACTGATTATGCAGACTAGCGGCATTGTACCCGTGGTGCCATTGTACGATAGCATGAGAGGCTAAAATCACCCAGCATACCTCACAACATTTGAATACGGACATAAAATTGTGCCTTGTAGATAGTCAGGTAATGTTTCTATTCATTTGGTGACTTTGGCGGCGATTGGGTCTGTGAAGGCTGAGGAAAATCTGGACAAATGCCCTCCTGTGCTGCAACATCGGGACATCAATTGGACGGACAGACACAGAACGTGCATTATATAGTAGGATGTTCATAAAAGCACAGATTTAAGTTGAGGGTTATTATATCAGAAACAGAGAAACTGGAAAAAAAAAAGTGACTTTTTCAACAAAGATATCAAAAAATGAACATAAAACAGATGTCTCCATCCACTGTCATTGATCAAACTCCATCAATGTTGTAGAAGATGACGGTGTTTCCACAGTAACTACGGAGCCTCTGAATGTCCAAATAGGTCATATCTGATGACCATGAAACGACGACAAACTGTATTTTACACCAATTATTTGCATGTATTGATAGAATTAGTGGATCAACAGGTATTAAACATTTTATACCAGCAAATGATTGTGGTAGCTCGTGGCTGTCTGGGTCTTCATATGGTTAAACACACTTGTCGATCAGCTGGACTCAAATATGTCAAACTAATCCTATGTTTGCTTTTGTTTCTCAGGTCCATTCTCGAGGAAACTGACGTGGTGACTTTGCTGATTTCCTGAAGCCTTTCAGTCACTGGTGTAGATCAAAACTGTTTTGTTTATATTATTTATGATCCTTTCGCTTTGTTTATTTTTTTTCCTTATTTACACTCATGTAGAGACATATAAACACTTGTTAGTTACGTAAGAGTCCACATCTCAAGTCATACTAAATCTGTTTGAATTCAACACATAAAGTACATTTAAAAAAAAAAAAAAAAATGATGATGGTGGTATTTATTCATTTAGTTTTTGCAAACCCAAAACTGGGTTCATTTTGGTACCTGGTACTTTACCAGCTTTTTAGACCCAATAATAAGAGAGAAATTTAGACATATTTCCCCACAGGATGTAACTAATGATGACTTCAGATAAATGCATTTTTAATAAAATCTTACGAAGTGTATTTTTCTCATTTCTAGTCAGAATACCTCATGAGACTTAAAGTAAGACATAATCACCTAAAGAGTAACTTTTCAGTGAGATATAAGAACTTATTTTTAGACAGTAGATCTGGAAAATCTCATTTCAAGGCAGATTTCTTTGCTTGAATTAAACAAAAAAAATCTGCTAATGGAACAGGTGAAAATTATCTTGGTAAGATTTGTTGAATTAAGATTTTTTGATTATGATTTTTGATTTGATTATGTCTTCTTTTAAGTGTGATGAGATATTTTGACTAGAAATGAGAAAAATACACATGGTAAGATTTTGATTTTTTCCAGTATACTACATCAGAGTCCTGTGATGAACTGGTGGCATCCAGTGTCATCAGTTTTATTACGTACCTTTAATAAGTGACGTGGTGGTACATCATTAAATATTTATTCCATTACTCTGATCTCAGGCTCTGAATACAGGCTTTGATTGACAGGTCTGTATGACAGGTCACCTGCTGACCAAGTTAGACTTTAATTTCAGAGTTCCATTTATTAAATGAAATACTTTTTTTTTTTTTTTTTTTTTTTTTGTACTCTTACAGACAGCTCCACTGTAGTTATGGTTACAAGACTGTAAAATGACTTTTTTTTTTTAACCTACTCATGGATGTAGCATACCATTTTACCAGGAGATCACTTACATCTTCTGCAACTACAGTAATTTGTAGAAGGACTAGCTTTACTTTTTTTTTTTTTTTTAAATAATATTTTACTGTAAAAATATAGGACAAATACAGCAAAGAATTACAGTATTCTTTCTTCAAGTTACACAATTTAATCACAATGCCACTAGATTATAACTTACAACCCAATAAGAATTTACTGCCTCTCTGAAATTCCACATATGAAAATTAAGTTTTCAGGCATTTTGTATTATTATTATTATTATTATTATTATTATTATTATTATTATTATTATTATTATTATTATATAGCCTCCAGCTTATGCAAACATCAATATGCATAGGACTTTCCATAAATATGGATACCCTGAAATGGCACATTCTCTACATTTGCTTTTAATATGTTAAGTGTATTTGAATGCCAAGACTCTCTGCTATTATGATATTCTACATTTCAAACCAGTTTAGTAGTTTTCTGATGTAACACTCTAGCATTAATTGCATTTCATGTTAGGTAACAATATATTCAGCATGCTGTCTGTTGTGTCTGATGTTACTGATATGAGGAAACACATGGATTTACAGACAAAGCTGCAGACTGCTTCTTTTAAACCAGTGGTTATCAAACTTTCTACAGCAGAGTACCCTCTAAATATACTTTTTAACAAGTACCCCCAACACATTTTTGATTGAAAAAATAAGGCAAAATTTGTTCCTGTGCCAAAGGTGTCTGGTTATATTTTCAAAACTTTGTAAACAAACAATATAACTTTAACCCTTTCATGCATGAATTATGAGAACCTTAGTCAATATTTTTTCTTGAGTGTTTTTATTCCTCTGTAGGCATTAAAAAAACAATGCAATTGATTAATTAATTAATTAATTTTTTTTATGAACGTATTTTTCATGGAGTTACAAAAATGTCCACTCAACTGGACACCATGCATTTAATTTTTGAAGCAAAGAAACATTTATTTAAAACCCATCATCAGAAAGTGATATACTGTGTGAAAACTATGAAATAAAAACATTTTTAATGCCACTAATCTGATGTTTTCTCACATTTTTATCCTACTCAAATACTAGTTATTACTCATTTCATGGAGATAATATCTTCCGAGACCCAGGAAATTAACAATTTTAGCTTTTTTACTCTAAAAAATTGTCTTGATTGGAAACTGCATAATGCAACAGTTTTTTCAGATACATTTTTAAAATAATTTTTATTTATTTATTGATTTTTTAATGGAATGTCCTTTGCAATGGGCAGCATTTTAGTTAAACTGTCAAACTTTTGTCCCCTATAGAGGACACAATGCATTGCTGGGTCTCAGGAGGATATGCAAAAAAAAACAAAAAACAAAAAAAAAACTTTTTGTTTCAGAAAACTGTTAATTACAAGTGTCATAAAAATTAGCAATTGATTTACACTAAAACATGTTACTGCAGATCAGGTTTATCAAGAGCAGCAAAGTTACAGTAATGTTATGAATTACAGTGTATAGGATGATGCATAAGAGTCCACTGTGTTGGCTGATATGGAACTAAAACAACAAAACCCATGAATATACAAGAGACCAGCATGAGAAATGCTGTCCACTGGAGTGACCACTATGCATGAAAGGGTTAACTGTATACATATATATATATATATATATATATATATATATATATATATATATATATATATATATATATATATATATATATATATATATGTAAGAAATTAATTAAATTAAAAGTAAAAGTAAATCTCGTGTGCAAAACATAAACTGAAAAGTGCCCTCTTTCATTGATAAGAAAAATAAATAAACTGGTCATTAATTAATAAATTAACCTTTCATCGACAAAAATAATATAAAATAGAAATGTTCTTAAAATGATACCAAAGTTTAAACAAATAAAGTCAAACTATTATATAAACATATGTTGCTTTATATTTCAGCATTAATTTTCATTATTTATTCCAGGCAAAGTAATTATAATTTAAGGGGAACTGAAATCTACAAGAAAATTAAGTGTAGAACAAACAGAAAAAGCCAGTGTATCTCTGTTAGAGGGGTACATCTGTGGAATAATCTGGAGCAAAACTTAAAAATGTCTTCTTCAATCTGTGCATTTAAAAGGATGTATAAATCCACTATAATAACAAAATATAGAACATTACAGTACGCATAAAATAAGATATTATAGTTAATTGGTTATCATGATAAGAACATACCATCATATTTATTGATCATTGAATTTGGAGTAATATTTAAAGTGTAAATTTTTTTTTAATAGTTTATATTAAAAACGGTTGATTATTGCAAATCTGATTGTGTATTTATGAATGGTTTTTATGGATGTTTTGTGTTATTGTAAAAAATATATATATACAGAGGAAAATGTGTGTTAACAAAGCAAAGGAAGCAGATCTAGTTAGATTATTAGTTTGTAAAAAGGGGGTGGGAGTCAATAAGTTATACTTCTTCCCACTCCTTTTTGAGCGCAAAAAAATTAGATTTATTTATTTGTTTTGACCATGTTGTATGATTCTTTGTTATCTGATGATTCTATGTGCTCAAAATAAACTACTACTAACTAACTAACTATATGATGACTTATTTAATGTATCCCCCCCCAAAAAAAAAAAAAAATTAAACTACCGGCTGGGCTTTTTCCAAGTACCCCACTTTAGAAACCCCTGTTCTAAACGAAAAAAAACCCGTTGCTTTTTATACATAACAGACATGACCGTTGTTTGGGTTCAGGCTTGTGTTTCCTCAGATCAGCCTAATGTATGCGCCGTGTCGTCATGCAAGAGTTGACCGACGTGCGTATCCACCAATCAGCGTAACGTATACGGAAACCAGGCAACCAAACCATCCTATCACAATTTGAGATACTGAAGTGGGCGTGTGCTTTACGTCGTACGTGCTTCGTCGACGCCATTTCGTGTCCAGTGGTTTTCAAGGTGATACGATCAGCCTCCTGAGCCGTAAGCGGACCTTTACCTATCCGAGTCAAAACAGCGCTGAATTTTACTCATTTTTAGTATTAAGCTCCTGGTGAGTATTTTTAACCGAGAGATTTTTCCCTATTTTTGTTAATTTTTTCCTGACTCTGAGCCGTCTTGGGGACTTTTTTTTTGTTTTTATTTTTAATGCATTTTTCCTGGCTGGTGTTCCTCAGACTGTGTTGGCTGTAGTGGCGTTCATTTTGTGATGGCGGTGTGAGAGCTGCGCAGAAAAAAAAGCAAAACAAAACTAGTTTTAGTAGCTTCCACGTCAAGATTTTTGCTTTGTTTTTTTCCCATGAAACGTCCATTTTTCAGGTGCTGCGGTGTTATTTGTTATATGAGTGTGGTGATATTTCCGAGGAGGGGAATAATGGAATCTTGTTCCAGTCTTTTGTGGACTGTAGTGTTCAAACCGAGTCGCCTTTTTTTTTTTTTCATGGAAATCTGTTTTTTTTTTAACGGGGTTTTTATTCTCTCTCTTTGCTTTACCCCCACCTGTAACGTGAATTGCAGTCGGTGACATTGACTCAAAAAAAAAAAAAAAAAAAAAAAGACCAGTTTTTCTTGTTTCTTCTGTGATTCTGTCAGTGCTGAGACAGTATTATTTTCTGCAGCATATCACTTGGGAATGATGTAATTTTTCAGGGAAGATGTTTTTCCCCAGTTGGAAAGTGGGGGCGTTTTTGAAGGAGCATGTACACAACAGTGTTTTGATGTGTTGTGCAGTCAAAGACTTGTGGAATTCTGTAGCATTGGGCAAGACATGATCTGTGCATTTGGTAATTCAGAAAAAAACAAAACAAAAAAAAGTGACCCATTCATTCAGTGCCAGTACATTCTGAGCTGTGGATCTGACCCAGGATGGAGGCCCACAGCAGGGCCAGGCCTAGACCTCAGTATTTGCTGTGATCTTTACTCATCACTTTTCCAATAGATGCAAACATATTTGTAATAAAATCTCAATACAGGTTAGAGATTAGGTTGATGGTGCCCCTCCCCACCCCCATCCTTATTCCCACTCAAACAAAACAGAACTGTAAGATCCCAGTTTGACACCCCCCCTCCCCTCCCCTCCCCTCCCCTCCCCTGATTTGTCCCCTTACTATGCCCCCCAAATGTGTCCTCTGGAAGTGTCCTTGAACAGGAGTCTGTCCAGGCTCCAGGGGCGCTGTTTTTGCAGCACACCCCTCACTCTGACACCTGTAGAGGAGGAGGAGGTGGAGGCATTGGGCCCCAACATAAGCCCCCCCCACCCCCCCCCCCACCCTCTGCCCACCAGACTGGTGTTGCCTTGTGCACTTTGAAGCTGACACCACTCTCTGAAATGTTCCGAACATAAAACAAATGTCATAGTTGACTTTCTATCCTAGTCTGTGGACACATAAAACATACATCCAGCAGTAGCGATTCAACTGAAATACAGTAATACTTTATTTTTGGAGGGTATGTAGACCCTTATTTAAAACAATATTTTTGTAGTTTAAAGTAGCTCCAGATGTTTCAGCTGTACATGCAAAGAAATATCCAAATTTGTGATTAAACGAATGTGAAGAAAATCCATTTAGGCTTGAAATAAGAAATTAATTGAAGTAGGTATCATTTGACTACCACTACATTTTCTGTTACAACACCAGATGTGTGTTAATGCCTAAAAAATGCAGGCAAAAAAATGTTTTTATTCATGCATTAACTGAAGCCACTTCTGTCATGTTACTTTGCTAATTTTATAATGCATCTTAGTGAAAAATAAAGATATAGCATTCCAGATTTACATTCATCACTAGGTATGACATGATAAAAGAACACAAGTCACAATATACAAATACAGTTAGTAAGAAATAATACATTGTGCAGCAGAACATGTTAAAATTGATCACAGATTGAGTTTACCTCAAGTTATTGTCATTTGAGCCATGATAGATGTAGTTTACACTTGTAAAATAAGACAAAAGTGAAAATATTTATCTTGCAAACAATTTATGTATTGTGTTTTAGATAGCTTTGATCAACACTGGTTTTTGTGTGTTATATATTTTAGAATATTGTTAGTCTCATTATAGCATAATTACCTAAATCATACACTATTTGGACAAAAGTATTGGGACACATTGAATTCAAGTGTTTGTTCTCTGACAGGGGTCTGGGATGCAAAACAATCACGACCAATATCATAATATAGTTTTATATTATAATAAGTATCATATTGATTATTAATATTGATGTTTATATGTCTGTTTTACAGCTGTAGCCATGATGTGTCCCAATATTTTGGTCTATATAGTTCATAAATATAAATATTTCCTTAAAGTGTAATGGGAAATTTGAAGAAAGTAGATAGTGAGTTGTGATAGAAAATTATTATTTATAGTCAGAGCACGAAAAAATAATTTAGAAATTTAGAGGTAGAACATTTAAAATCATAGTCATGGATTAAAAAAGAATTACTAAAAACACTGTTAAGAGGAATTAAGTAAAAACCATCTCTGATGCAAAGATAACTCAAATCAAACTAACCAATGCAATGATATGTATGACAATATAAAACTATATTATGACATTTGTTGTCATTGTTTTGTATCACAGACCCCGGTTAGAAAAGAATTCAGTGTGTCCCAATACTTCTGTCCGTGTAATGTATGACTTTAGGATAACCATATGTAACTGTAAATCTTATCTTTATGAATTTAGGAGGTCGATCCACCACAGATGTGTGTTTTATTGTGTAGTTATCAAGTTCATTTTCCACATTCAGTTCCTGCTGTGCTTTGTTGTGCTTGTTGTTGTTGTTCCACTTCACAGCGGTTCAGTTCTAACGTTACCTTTTTTGTTTCCCCCCTGTTTAGTTTTTGAAGCCACTTTTTTGAGCATCGACAAATCGTAAGTTTGTCTCAACCCTTTTTTTTTTTTTTTTTTCGTTTTTACCTCAACTTTTGCAACTTTTACACACAAAAAAAAATCTTTTGTTTTCACCCTTTTTGTGATTTATCCCATTTCTGCTCCTTTTGGATTTCCTCTAGAGCAAGTAGCATGTAGTGTTTTTGTTTTTTGTTTTTTTTTTGTGCTGTGGTAGAAGATGAAACCTAATTTTCAACCTGTTTAACACTGATACAACCCCCTTACATTTCACAGAGGATGATTACCAAATGGATCCTGTCAGTGGTCATTTTAAGTGGCCTGATTTGTTTTAGCTAACTGATGAAGAGCGCTCCCACAGCTCATCCCCTTCATCCAGTCCCCAGGTTAAGGACTGGGCCTTTCTTTTTCTTTTTTTTTTTTTTTTTTTTTCTTCTTTTTTGCAGCCTTTGCTTTTTTATGTGAGTGTGCATGTCATTAGATTCAAAACTGGCCTACTACCCACAGAAAAAACAATGCTTTGTGCTATTTTTGAGGCATTGCTATTGGAATTGACAGCAACATTGGGTTTGTAGTGATCCCATTAAATGAGCATGCCTTTACTCTATACCCATTGATTACTAACTGGTTTTTTACTCTTTATGTAAGTATAGATGGTAGCCACATTAATCAGTCACATTTTTGTTATATTTCAGTCATTCTGAAGTGATTTAACTTCAAACACAGGTCTTTCTCTCACTCTTTCTCTTTTTTAAACCATTAAATCTATTAAAATCTCCCCACAAAATCTGCACCCACAGCTGATTGTCGCATTTGTCTTCAGACATGAATCTCAAAAGCTGCACTGGCAGTCTATCACTGTTTAAGCACAAACACTAAAATCGTACATCGATGTGAATGAACCCACTCACGAAGCAAAATTAAATTATACATGCAGTAGTTTTCTCATTAGTCTTAGCAGCACTTGTACAGTAAGCCCCAGATAAGGATGAAAAATGTTATAAGGTGGAAATCTCATGACGGTGTTAATGAACCAGTGACCTGAACACAGTCACAGTGTCCTCATTAATGTTGCATTTTGAGCAGAAATAGCCCTGCAATGAATCAGTTGAACCCATATCCTCCTGAGACCCAGGAAAGTAAAAGTTTTGGCTATTTTACATTAAATGATTGCTTTGATGGTGCAACATTTTTTCCTGATACATTATTTATTTATTTTATGCAATGTACTTTGCAGTGGACAGCTTTTTTTTTTTTTAATAAAGCTGTGAAACTCTTGTCCCCCACAGAGAGGGAAAAAATGCATCGCTGGGTCTCTGGAGGATATTCAGTTTGTGCCTTGCAAAACTAAAAAAACAAGCTGACAGTTGCTGCCAAGAGCTGTTTAACATTTGGTAATTGCTGTTTTCATGCAGTGGAGAAATAATTAGATGCCATATGCTAACACAGGAGACTTAAATGGGCAAAACAAATAATATTTAGAAGTGGATCATCGTCAGGCTGAGTGATACACAATGATGTGGGTTACCTACATATCAACACAGTGTAAAACAAGTGGTGCCAGGCACAATAAGCCCCGCCCCTGGCATGTATTGTAGCTTATTTTGGCATCGATCCAGCTGATGTCATCATGTCTATGCATGTGGTGATGTCAGCATATCAATTGCCTCTATACATGTGGCAAGTATGAAGTAAATTGAAACAAAATTGATGTTTTAATAGACATCTGAAATTTTGCCTTTTCTTAGTAAATGGGAAAAGAAAAAAGATTTAAAGCTGCGTATGTCTTTTGTCACCAATTTTTCATTAAATCTGTAAAGCCCGAGTCATAGCCTAAGTATCACGAATCTGCAAGTCTTTCCATGATTACACACCTGAATTTCTTCCCTCATGGTGAACAATTTCATAGTGTACTCCATCAGAAACACTGTATGCACTGAACACTGAAAATGCCAGAGTGACCTACCAGCTCTGTTTGTAAAGAAATGGATTTTTTATGGTGGAGTACACTTTGAAATTGTTCACCTAGAGGGAAGAGATTCAGGTGCGTAATCACGGAAAGATTTACGGATTTGTGATACTTAGGCTACTTGGGCTTAATGAAAAATTGGTGATGAAAGTCACATGCAGTTTTTAAAAAAAATTGAATTTGGACCTACTGTTCCCAAAATGTAACCTCATCTATTTTGGTTCACTGGCAATCTATAAACCCAATTTGGTATGAATTCAACCACTAGTTTTGCTGCTAGAGCGTTAACAAAGAAACAAACAAATCAAACCACAAACAATACCCCTTACCTCCCCTTCAGGGGGTGGGGTAATTAACCCATAAAGACCCAAACAGCCACCATTGACCAAAAGTATCTACTGATCTAAACTGTTTAATACCTGTTGATCCATTAATCCTATTAATATATGTAATAATTGGTGTGAAATTCAGTTTGTCGTCTTTTCATGGTCATCAGATGTGACCCATTTGGACCTTCAGAGGCTCCGTGGTTACCGTGGAAACACTGTCATCTTCTACAACTTTGATTCCCCAGTAAAACCCATGGAGTTGGATCAATGACAGTGGATGGAGACACTTGGTTTATGTTCAGTTAATGATGTTTTTGCTGAAAAAGTCACTTTCTCTTCTGATATAATAACCCTCAACTTTAATCTGAGTTTTAATAATCATCTACATGATCAATAAATAAAATATAGAAAAATACATGATTTACAACAAAAAACCCAAAATAAAGAGGATAATATTACAGTGGTAGGAGTTTGTGGAGTAATGATTTTTTTTTTGCTGTGAGCTGTGAGTCAAAATCTGAGTTACGAGCAAGCTTCAGATATGCAGCCGATGTTGTCATAGCTGCTGTGGCTCCCTGTGGCTTTGGAAAATTAATGAGTATTTAATTTTAGTTCATTAGCTTTGTCAATGTAATTCTAAATTTGAAGATTATGGTGATATTAGGTATTACAGGTTTTATCTCCTGCTGCATAACAAAGTCCGGTCGCTTTCCGGGGTGGGGGGGTGGGGGGGTGCAGAAACGCTTTGCCTCGTGTCTGGAAGAGGTGAGAAGAGGTCATCCAGAACACGTCAATAAGCGTTGGTGATAAGTTCAATATAAGTTACAAATAGGTTCAAAATGCGTTACACAGGTTATAAACAGGTTTTGGATTCGCTAGACATTATCTCGATCTATTTCAGCTTATGGATCTAGAACAGATTAATGACATTTCAGTTAATTTCAATGGGGAAAATTGATTTGATATACGACCAAATTGAGTTACGGGTTCGGTCACGGAACAAATTAAGCTCGTAAGTCAAGGTTCTACTGTATAAAAAATGGTTATAAATCCCTTAAGAAAGGTTAAATAGAGAGAAAATTTCATTTGCGAACTGCCACAAAAGTAGCACTGGGTCTTTATTCGTCATAAGATTATGTAATAAGACACGTTTGTGGAACCCATGTGTCAGTAGTAGTGTTTTACACCACGAGTTCATGGTCAGTGTCTGCCATGAACCCCACTTTGAGTTCATGTGTTTAAACCAGTGTTTTTCAACCTTGGGGTCAGGACCCAATATGGGGTCGCCTGGAATTCAAATGGGGTTGCCTGAAATTTCTAGAAATTGATTTAAAAAAAAAAAAAAATGCTACTAAAAATATATGGTGAGTTGGGAGAGACAATCCATAAAAGACATGACGAACTGTGAAACTGAAGCAATATGGTACTGTTTGCCTGTCAAATGTTCATTGTGGTCGGTTTCAGATGCTGCAGCTCTTTCATAATTCATAGTTTGAGTTCTTGTTTGTTCGGTATTAATTGTCAGCCTTGAAAATCCAAGCTGGACTGACTGTACATATCCTGACCAAGGAAAATCAAATTCTCACTTTGTGCTGTAATCTACACCTGGCTTTTCTGCCTCCGTCCATAATAATATACATTATATAGACTAAATGTCGTCTAAAATTAATGTTTATTTGCAACATAGTATAGCAAACTATCACATGATCAAAAACAAACTAATTTTAGCAACAAAAAAAAAAAAAAAAGTCTCTGTTTTGCATGTCTGGGGTCGCCAGAAATTTGTGATGTTAAAATGGAGTCATGAGACAAAAAAGGTTGAGAACCACTGGTTTAAACCCTATATATTCCTGCTTGGCACAAACAATTATGAACATTCACTGTAGCGATATCTCATCCTCCTAAACACAGGACACACCACACTCTCCGCCGCTTTGCCAAGCAATAGAAACATCACAGCCAAACGACGCAGAGCGGAGCATTAAGCTTTGGGATGAGAGCCTGTGACAAACCATGTAATCCCCCACTAGCAGCCACTGGCCGGACAGGCACAGGCCGCCGCTACCGACGGGTTTAGCCCAGCTGGCAGCCCTGCTTTGTTTTGGCAGGTGTGATTTGGCTTTGTAATGGATGAAGTGGCTGATGAGATGCAGCTCTTGGGAATGAGAGTGAATTAGAAATGACTTACCGTGGGTTTTACGCGCCCTGTTCCCAAATGAATGTAAGTTTAGCTAAATGAAAATATATTTGTAGCAATGGTTGAGCAAAATTGGAGACATGCCTTATAAAAAAGTGGCCAAATTGATGCTCATAGAGGTTGTATTTTACTAATTTAGTTCCTTTTTTTTTTTTTTTTTTTTTTTACAAAAGTGACAAACCATCGTAGCCGAATTCATCAGAATCAGAATATTTTGTTAATCTCAAGGGGAAATTATTGGGTGTTACAGTCGCTCCATTCAAGTATAATAAACAGTAGCAGGAAAGAAATTATCAATACAACAAAAATAAACAAATATATATATACACACATATATAAAGCTCTAAATATGTACAAACATATATATATAGCTCTAAATAGATGTCCCAAATATACATATTAAAATACTATTAAAACACAAAATTAGAGCAGGAATTTGTACAATATATTATTAATATGATAAAGAGGTGTGCAAAAATATAATTGTGTTATTATAATTATGTGGTTATAAGATGAAAATAATTCATAATGTGGACTTATCTATAAATCACTAGAAAAGCCAATTTGTGCATAAATGAATATTTCTGACAGTTTTACTAACATTTTAGCTTTACCTCATGTTAAAGGAGTGATATTTTCCTTTTTTAAACAGAATTATGTATTTTCAAACATTTCCCTGTGGTCTACGTAAACTATAAATGCTATGCTTGGGTCTGAATTTTTCATTAATTCAACTCCACAGGTCCATCTTCAACCCTATTTCTGAGTAATGACACCAGAAAGGTGGTTTTGAGCGCTGGCCCTTTAAATGAGCCACCTCTAGCCCCACCCCCTCCTGGTTGTTGGCTGGGCTGCTGTGTCCCATTTAACCAACAACTGAACATTTTAGTTAATTGGCTCGAAGTTAAACAATTATGGCATACTCGGAGAAGTGTGCGTCGGAAGTCTTGACCTTATACATGCAAATGTAGTGACATAACTAATTATAAACGTAGCAATTTAAGGAGGAATATTGAAACGGGTTGTAGAAATCCACTCAGTTTTTGCCAAAATGAATATAAAGATAGCTTTGCAGCACCGGGAGGGTTCAAATTCAAACTTTATGAATGATTAGGGTCCAAATAAATGTACAAAAGACTAATAAAAGTGGGTTTAGCAAAACATGACCCCTTTAAGTTGAATAAGAAAAAAATGTGTTTGATAAATAAGAACTTGAGACAACTCATATGAGGTGCTTGCTTTCTTCCTCGCGTCATTAAAACAAACAATCCTTTCAGTCTTTCACACTGTTACCCATGAAGTTGTAATAATTTTATTTTCAGACATTTTTGTCTTTTAATTTTTATCTATACTCATCAGAAGTCATCTTTGACCTGGTGCAGTGAAGTGTTACACTTTATCTATTAGCATCAAGTCACACCGTCACAATCATTTCATGAGAAGAGGTAAAAATATTTAATTCCAACTTCATGGGAGATGGTGTATGTTGAATTCAGTGTTTCTGATTCAGTTCTTAGTTGGGAGAAGTTTACTTCATTGGGCTCAACAATCACAGCCTGGCACAACACAAACTGAAAAATACAATCAAATAAATCATAACCTTCTCAACATTAACCCATAAAGACCTAGTGCTTCTTTGTGTCAGTTCCCAAATGAAATGTTCCCTGTTTTTAACCTTTCTTAAGTGATTTATCAACCTTTAGCATTTTATTGTTCTGAATTTTGTATTCTTAAGTGAAAATCAGGTATTTTCCTATATTTAATTTTTTTTTATTAATTATTTTTATTTTTACTTACAAAATCAGAACAAGAAACAAGTCACCAGAAATAAAAAAGCAATAGGCAAAAACCAAAACAAAAAAAGAAGGGGGGAAAAAAAAGAAACTAACGAATAACAAAAGACAAGAACCAAGACAGTAGACAAAAATCAAGCAAAACGAAAGAGATATTAGACAAAATATACATATACGTGTGTGTATGTATGTTAGAACACAATAGACAAAAAAATGAAGGGACATTAGACAAAAAAAAGATTAAAAAGACGATATATTTTATTTATTGATCATGTAGATGTTCTAAAAGCTCAAATTAAAGTTGAGGGTGTTATCAAAAACAGAAGAAAAAGTGATTTTTTTCAGTAAAATATATCTTTAAATGAGCATAAATCAAGTGTGTCCATCCACTGTCATTGATCCAACTCTATGGGTTTTACTGGTGAATCAATCTTGTAGAAGATGACAGTGTTTCCACGGTAACCACGGAGCCTCTGAACGTCCAAATGGGTCATATCTGATGACCATGAAAAGATGATAATCTGTATTTTACACCAATTATTTACATGTATCTATAGGATTACTGGATCAACAGGTATTTAACTTTTTATATCAGTAAATGATTTTGGTTGCCAGTGGTTGTTTGGGTCTTTATGGGTTAAACATTGTGTACTGTACATTCAGGGATGTAAAGTAGCACAAAATGAGCAGATAATTGCAGCTTTAGGACACATTAAATTGCAAAATGCTTAACCCTTTAACCCCTGAGATGTTATTCCAGGTAAACGTTCTGAATTGTTATGATTTGTCATCTGTTTCAGTGTCATAAAAGCTGCTGTGAGTATGTGCTTGTGTTCCTTTTCTTCAGTGGTTTTGTTTTACTGTGTTTTAGGGTCAAAACAACAGGGTGGAATAACAGAAAAAGACTAAGAGAGGAATTAAAGTTTTACAGGTTTTTACTAAATAAAGCACTCAGAATGTACATCAATAAGAGGTTTAGGATGTTGAACCTGAACATTTGGACATTTGGGCTCTTTTTTTTCTAAATCAGTCCAGCTGCTTTTTGGAAAATGGTTGAACTCCAAAAAGCAGTTAAACAGCCAAATTTCTTTAAAAAATACAATTAAAAAAAAAAAAAGGAAATCACCACAACACTGCAAAGAGTAAAAACAAAAAACGACAAAGAAAACTGTGTAAATAAATAAATAAAAAAGCCCAAACTGTATTTTATAGCAAATTTGTCTCATTCGCTCCTCTTTGTATGACGCCCCCATTCCACAGGCAGTGGGGGGTACACTGAGCATGCTCAGATGTCTATGGAAAGCAAAAGGTCTATTCTATCAACACATTTTGATTTTTTTTTCCTATTGAGCAAACAGTTGAATTTTTATGAATAATTAAAATAAATCATACATTCAGAACGATCACCACAGATGCGTCAGGGGTTAAAGGGTTAAAAGCAGAATTCTAAATACACTCAGAAGTGTTAAATATAAGATAGTAAGCACTTGAAGTACAGTAGGAGACACAGTCTAATAAAACACTACAAATACAGCTGTTTGTAAAATTATCAGGACACGAAAAATATTCAGCGCTATGTGAAACATGCCTCTAGGAGTTCTTGGGATAGAGTTAATTTCACGACATAAAAGCCCTTAAGTATTTAGAGTCTGCTTACTTAATCATTTACAACGTCTCTGTGTTGTGCACATGTCGTCATGACTTTCCCCATGTTATATAACGCTGCATCAGTCCGACCTCGTAGCGCTCATTAAAACTGACACACTTTACACGGCTAATTGCTTCGACAGGGTAACATGACCTGCTTGTGCAGCTCGATGTCATATTCCACCTGAGTTGCCTTTGCATCAGTTGTCGGTATGTCGTACAGAAAAAGGGGAACATCTAAACGATAAAAAAACCAAACACAAAAACGCCTGCACATTATCTCTGTATTGACCAACATTGCTTCAATTAGGAACCAAAGGACATTTGAGTGAGTATGCAGTGAATACCTAAACTTTTACTAATATTGACCTTTAAATACATGAAACAGAATATTTGCCTCTAACAGAAGCTACACAGCAAGAAGCAGCTGTTATATAGAGACAGTTTTTGTTATAAATATGCATATATGTCATTTAAAGCAGTGGTTCTCAACTGGTCTGGCTTCAGGACCCACTCTCACCCCTCAATGACAAAACAAGACCCAAATACAGTTAAACTTCTCAAATGTATTTAATTATAAAAAGGTGTGTTTTAAACCTGAGATAATACAAATATCATAGTATTCAGACTTTATAACAGTTCCCAGTGACCCCCCCCCCCCCCCCCCCCACCCCCCAATATTACACCATGTACTGGTGCAGCCATGATGATGATGATGTATATATGTAAATAATATTTAATATTGATTTCAAATTCTTTATTTATATAAATATTTATATACAGTCGTCCTCAAAATTATTCATACCCCTACCATTTTTTTGGTGAATTTTTGGTTTTGTGATGAAATGAATGAGTTTCCTCAAGTTTGTATGTGACTTATATGTGATACACAAGTGAGGGAAGAACAAGAAATGACGCTTGGAGAAATACATTATTTAAGGAGTATTTTATTAGAGGATTTCCAAAAATCGCCATGTTCAAAATTATTCATACCCTTGATCACAGGTGTCAAACATGTGGCCCGGGGGCTAAATCCGGCCCGCCAAAAGTTCCATTCTGGCCCGCGGGATGAAAGTACAAAAATGAACCTGAACAGTCAAGGTTGTCAAAGTCATTTTGGTTCAGCTTCCACATACAGACCAATAGGGCTGCACGATTTTGGCAAAAAAAAAAATCCCGATTTTTTCCTCTAAAAACTCGATTTTCGATTTCGATTTCGATTTTTGGGTATAACTAGAAAAGGCAACAGCAATCAAGATGTCGTTTTCGTGAGCAGCCCACAATGCAAGCCACTGCTCTGACCTCAAAGCTGTGATGGGATCATGTGATGAACCTACAGTTTTGTTTTTTCTCTTCATTAAATCTTTGAAATGAAGTAGAGTATACAAACAATGTATACAACAAGAAAATAACATAAGTTTGTCAGGGGGAATACACTATAAGAAAATGTCCAAATCAGAGCAAATACTGATAGTTGTTACAACCTTTTTGTTTCCACATTTATCGAACAGCTTTAAATAAATTTCAACATCTTACAAAACATAAATAATATTTGGTTTTGTGTTACAGAACTTACATTTGTGAATGAAAAATTTAGCAAGTAAGAGGACTAAATTAATTATTAAAAAAAAAAAAAAGTTTTTTTTTTCTTTCTTTTCTGGGTATCTGGGCCCACAGCAGTGATACCAGTGTCAGTCAGTGACAGGCATCAGTCGTGTGTGCGTGGACCAGGTTCATATGAGTGTTCCACATGCGGTTCTATTTAAACTGGGGGATCCGTGCGTGGAACAGACCGACCCAGGACACACTGGAGGGATTCTATCCTGGAGCTGGTGGATGTGTGTGGGCAGGGGGCTGTGTGGGCTCCTCTGCTGAGGCTGATGACCCCGAGACCCGGACCCGGTTCGGAAGGAGACAGTACGGTACGGATCTGGGACAACGGAAGATGAGTGATCCGCAGCAGTTATATTTCAATTGCGGGATCCGTGCGTGAAGCCACGGCTTATATTGGTATAAGTACTGCGGGTTCATGAACAGATTTAACGTCCGGTCATTACACAGACTTCTGTGACAGACCGCTGTCACAGGAAGAGCCTACGGTAGCCCGCGGGCACGCGGAGGCGCGCGGCCCGGAGGCATGAGAGAGAAGAAATCGATTTTACGATTTCCCTTTTTTAAAAATTGTCCTAATTAAAAAATCCGATTTCGATTTAAAATCGATTAATCGTGCAGCCCTACAGACCAATGTGATCTACAGTAAAAATAACAACACAATAACCCATAAATATGACGACAAATTTTCTTTGTGAAAAATTGTGTGGAAAAAATTTAAGTGAAAAAAAATAACATTACACTGTGAAAATATTTACATTTACATAACTATTCTTTCACAATAAAATGCAAATAAATACATAAATAAAATAAAAACAAAGATGAACAACCTGAAATGTGCAATTTTAACAATATTCTGCCTGTTACCAAATGTAACATTGTGTGTAATGTACATGTATAAATAAGTCAAGGCATAATATTGTTAGAATTGCACACATTTTTCAAAAGAAATTTCTGTTTTTTCAGGTTATTCACATATTTTTTGTAAAATGTAAACATTTTCATCATTTAATTGGGGTTTTTCTTACTAAAACAAAAAGAAAAACTTGGATTTGTCATTATTTATAGGTTATTAAGTCATTATTTTACTGGTCTGGCCCGCTTGAGGTCTAATTGGGCTAAATATGGCCCCTGAACCAAAATGAGTTGGACACCCCTGCCCTAGGTTTACTCAGTCCAATGTCTTTTCTTGATAGACAATAGAATAGCCTTTGTTCTTGATAATGGTTCCTGTTAGTGTCCACAGGTTCTCTTGTCTCCTGTAGGATGGTGGTCCTCTCTTCCTGGACCAAAGCCTCCAGCAGGGTCTGGTTGGATGGTCTCCTACCCATCACTCTGGTCTTAAACTCCCTCCACAGATTCTCTATATGATTTAGGTCAGGACTTGGCCTGGGTCATGTCCTTGAACTACTGCACTACCTTGGTGGTATGCCTGGGGTCAGTGTCCTGCTGGGACAATCACAAAAAATGGAAGGGGTATGAATAATTTTGAGGACGACAGTAAATACCAGCTATTTTTCGCTATTTATTTTTCATTTTCAATTGTGTGGTTTTTCTCTCTGCGTTTGCTTGTTGTATGATGCTGCTGTTTACTGTGAAATTTCCCCACTTTCCCCATTTCACCCTCTTATCAGTCAGTGTATTTTTTGTAATTGGAATTTTTTTACGGAAACTAAACAAAAACTAGTGATTAATTGATTTTTGTTTTAAAGCAGAGAAGTTAAAATTTAATTTCAAGGTGTTTTTCTTTTTTTGTGTCAAAACAGATAAACCAAATTTAAAAAAAACTGATTGATTTTTGTTTTCTCTTTCTAATAACAAAAACGAAAGTTACTACCTGACAGAAATGGAAAAACGGATCAAAAACTGCTGGGTTTTTTTCTTTCTTTTTTTTTTTCATTTTCTGAGATTGGATGTTGTCATTTTCAAGGAAAGAGCGCTAATGCCTAGGTCACTAAAATTCTTACGAACGATGGGTTTGTAAAAATCTTCCAAGTCATACAAAATCTGGAGTTTGTAGACATTTGTGGAGGAAGGATGTCTGCGATGCCCAGATTTGTGTTTTTTCATTTCTGTCAGGTAGTAAGTTTCTCTTTGGTTATTAGAAAGAGAAAACAAAAATCAATCCATTTTTTAAAATTTGGTTTATCTGTTTTGACACTGAAAAGGAAAAACGGCTTGAAATAAAATTTTAATTCTTCTATTGTTAAAGGAAAATCAATTCACCACTAGTTTTTGTTTTGTTTTTGAAAAGAAAATCCAATTACCAAAAGATACACTGACCCTTATCTTATCTTATCTTACGAGGGCCGTTCAATAAGTTCATGGCCTCACCCAGAACAGAACAACACAGACTGATAATTTATATTTTATTTTTCAACATAATCTCCATTTACAGCAATGCATTTGGTCCATCGATGTTCAAGCATCACTATCCCATCACGAAAGAATGTAACATCCTGTATTATAACAACCAGTATTTCTGGGTGAGGCCATGAACTTATTGAACGGCCCTCGTATCTTATCTTGTCTTATCAAAACACAGAAGACTAGTTTAATAATAAACTAAACTGTACCAGCAGGTGGTTATGATAAATATAGAAATATTCTCTTTAACACTAAATTAGGTCCATTTTAACCAAAACCAGAAATGTGACCTCAGTTAAAAATTCAAAGTGCACTCAGTCACTTATTGAAGAATTAAACACACTGAGGTTTTTGTCCAATGTAGGTAAAACCATATCTGATGTAGTCATTGTCATACCTGAGTTTCACCATGATATGATCAGAAACTTTTAGGTCTTCTTTTATGCTGTAAATGTCTGGTGTTAATTATCATTACAGCGCATTACTGCCACCTACTGTTGGGGAGTGTGAATAGGTAGCTCTCAGCTCCATAAAAAAAAGCACAGGATTGGTTTATTAACATTATTTTTTGCCCAGACAAAGGCCCGTGACGCACTGAAAATGGGTTTGGGTCATGATCCACCAGTTAAGAATCACTGATTTAAAGTATATAATAATGAGTATTTATTCCACAGGTGTGCGACTGCCTTGGAAACACACTTATCCACATACACAGATGCTCACTCTTATTTTATTTTATTCATTGTTTTTGCTGTATTTATGTGG
Organism: Sphaeramia orbicularis; assembly: GCF_902148855.1. Lineage (NCBI taxonomy): Eukaryota > Metazoa > Chordata > Actinopteri > Kurtiformes > Apogonidae > Sphaeramia > Sphaeramia orbicularis. The sequence continues at coordinate 13,602,522 of NC_043974.1, read as the reverse complement.
ATAACCTTGTGTTTGCTTCTTTATTTTATTTTAATTTTCTTCTGTGGATGACTTCTGTATATGTTGATAATTATTCAACTTCCGTACATCCTGTTTTTTTGTGTCTACTGCTTTGTTATTTCAACACAACTTCAACATATAATTAATTTTTTATAATTCTTTTTAAAGTATTTTTGGTGCCACCTCCCGACACATCCCAGAACCTTTTTTTTTCTTTTTCTTTTTCTTTTGGGGGATAAGAACCCGGTGTTTTTGGGAGGTGTGCTAGGTATCTCCACACAGTCACTGAGTCCATGTCTCATAGCTGCTCGACGACCCTCTTCTCTCCAACAGACTCAGACAGGCAGGCAGACCTCCACCGACCCGAGTACAGACACAATGGAGTGAGTGCTGGATGCTTCATGACCTGATCACACTGTCTGTTCTGATTCCCTCCTAGACACACCCTGACTTTATTGTCAAAGTGCACACATAGCCGTTTAGCGAGTGCTTCCACATGACTGAACACTTCATTGAAAACAGCCGAATTTAATTAGCACCACACACTAATGTATTATGTGTTTGCTCAGTCATTAGTAGGGGTGTTAGAAAATATCGGTTCTGCAATATATCGCGATATTTCATTTCACAATACTGTATCGATATTAAAAAAACACTGTATCAATATTTTTTAGGTATTTATTCAAATACACAGATATTATGGAGGTTCATTTTTGTTTTTTGTTTGTATTTTGTTTATTATTATTTAACACTCTTTTATTAAATAATGTTAGTTCCTTCATTGGGATCGCACAAAAATAATGTTCTGATGTTAGTTCTGAACTAATAGAATATGAACAGGATCTTAAACTTTAATGTCTATAAAACATAATTTAACTTTTAACACAAGAAAATTTTGCGATATAGCATTAGATCCTGTTCTGATCAAATAAAAATGTGTTTAGTATTTGTGCAGATTTCTGGTGTAGTTCAGTTCTTTAAAGAAATAATCATTTTTAAAAAAGAAACAAACGAAAAATTGCCCTTTTAACAGTATCATGATATGTCGTGATATATCGTATCGTGATCCCAGTATCGTGATTTGGATCGTATTGCCAGATTCTTGCCAATACACAGCCCTAGTCATTAGTCACAACCATTTAGCCGAGATATATAACGGTGTGTATGGGCAAGAATCTGGCAAAATGATACAAATCACAATACTAGGATCATGCTGCTTTGTAATGTATGTGTGAACTAATGCCATGTAATGTGTGGGTGTAGCCATAATTTTTAAAATATTTCTAATTTTATGAATGCTGGTACTTTACATCTTACCCAGGGTCAGCAGTTGAAAACTAGCTTTTTTGCTAAGACTGGCACATTTACAGAAATGTTCATTAATGTGTACTGTCCCTGCTAAATAAACAAATAAATAAATAATACGATATGTATCACGATACTGTTAACAAGGCGGTATTTCTTGGTTTCTTTTTTTAAGAGTATTTCTTGGAAAATTTTAATTATGCCAGAAATATGCACGAATACTAAACAAATGTTTACTTGATCAGAACAGGATCTAATGCTTTTCATCTGTAAAAACTTTAACTGCAGGATTTGGATAAATAAAGTTTTAACATGCGGCTTTACCAGTGCAAAAAACACACACAAAAATTTAAAAGTTTAAGATCTTGCTCAAATTTACTTAAGCAGATGTTAGTTGTTTTGTTGGGATTGAGCAAAAATAATATTACTGTACACTCAGTAATATTCAGATTTTTCAGACAGTAAAAAGTGCTTTCAGGATGCTTGAAATAACCATTATTTAATAAAACAGCGATAGCAATTTAAAAAAAAAAAAATCTATGATCTGCCATATCACAATACTACTTTTGTAGAATAGCCCAACTGATATGGGATTGTTGGGACCGATACCGATATTGTGGGCTAAAAAAAAAAAGCAGATATCCAATGTATCGGCCAATATTGATATACTGGTTGATTACAGATATATTGACCGATATATGAAATGAGAACATTGATATACACAGTATATATAGTCTTATATTAGATCATGGTGGACATGCGAATTAACAGGTAGTGGTCCGTGATTGTCAAAGTGAAAGTGAAACTGAACACACTTTACTATTCCTCTAACTCTCCGGGCAGCACAGACACACAGGAGCAGAGCGAAAGAGTCTCAGCAAAAAAAAGTTACATATTGATCAATGTTGATTAATTGGTGACATGCTATAATCGGTCGGGGTCTATTTTGTAGTATACAAACAACAGAGCAAAATACCCATGTGAATATAGAAATAAAAGATAAACAAAAGACAAAGATGAACCTCCGCCATATCTGCATTTGAATACTAAAAAATATCAATACAGTACGTTTTAATATCAACAGTATCGTGAAATGAAATGTCGTGATGTATTGCGGAACTGATATTTTCTTGAGCTACAGTAATAAATCAGTAACATCCTTTAGTTTCAACTTGTCATGTGTTCGCATTAAATGTATTTCTCTGCTTTATTTCAGCGCACTTTAAAATCTGTCATGTTTTTGGGCTGCCGGTCTGACAAAACAAGCAATTATGATGACATTATGCTAATCATTCAAGACTTTACTTAAATTTAAATCTTCATGTTTGACCTTTTCTTATTTTGACTTCTCTTAGCGCCGTGGTTAAAAGCTACATCAAGCGATTAGACTGAAAAGGGTTAGTTTGGATTTTCTCTGAAGTACCAGTTTTGGAGAAGTAGATGCGAGTACCAAACCACAGACCAGGCAAAAACAAATCAATAGTATGTTAAATTCATGCTGTATTTGATGTATTTTCAGTGTTTTACTTTGTCAGCATGCAGCCTTTTCCAACAGGGAGCTGGAACTTTGATTAAGTTAGTTTGTTTTTGTGATGGTGGATCTTGTGATGGTGTTTTAATATGTTCAGATTAGGGCTGGGTGAATTTATAATCATAGTCCCATATCATCCACTGTTCAGAGGGATTGTAAACATTCTTTTCAGTGGAATTTTTTTTTTTTTTATTTTAAGTAAAGCTGTGAAACTCTTGTCCACTACAGAGGACAAAAATGCATTGCTGGTTCTCAGAAGGATATGACAGATACGAACTGATATAAGCATTTTTTTTAGATCAGTAATTCAGCTCAAGATCAAGTTAAATAGTGTTTTTTTTGGTGGTTTTGATAAGTGATTAGTTCTCAGTTGGAAAAAGCTGTAAATGCACTGAACGTACTGAAAATAGATAATATTTCTAGCTTTAACTGTACATTACTTAGCCTCTGTTACGCTCTAAAAACCAACCGCCGTCTACTGTAAGTCAATACACTGACGATAGACGAATAAATACATCAAATAATCTGAACTAAACCAATAAACATGACCCCCCCTACACCCTCTAGATAATATATCATATAAAGATGCACAGACTACAGATATTTCACTATTGGTGTCGCTGCCCCTTTTCTTTTAAACCCTTTCTTTTGTCTATGAACATCCTCTTTACTTCATAATGTCATAAATGTCATACCTTTACCCCCGCTAACTTGTCTTCTCCCTTTACCTCACTCGTCCTCCCCCCCTCCACTCCAGTTGGTCGTCGTCCTCCACCTCCAGCCTGATGGCCAGCAGCAACGTCACCAACAAGACAGACCCCCGCTCCCTGAATTCCCGCGTCTTCATCGGCAACCTCAACACCCTGCTGGTCACCAAGGCCGACGTGGAGGCCATCTTCTCCAAGTACGGTAAGATTGTCGGCTGCTCCGTCCACAAGGGCTACGCCTTCGTCCAGTACTCCAACGAGAGGAACGCCCGGGCCGCTGTTGCCGGCGAAGACGGACGCATGATCGTAGGACAAGTGTTAGGTGAGAAAGCTGCAAAGGTACTTTTCCTACTTGACAGCTTTTTCTGACCAATGTACAGTAAATATTAATCTCATTATCCTCATAGCATAATTGCCTAAATCATACTCTATGTTGGGGGTGTCAAACTCCTTTTAGTTCAGGGGCCACATTTACCCCAATATGATCTCAAGTGGGCCAGACCAGTAAAATAATACCAGTGAAAAGAGTAAAATTACATTATGATAATGTTTATATGTCTACATTGTTTCCTTAAATATCAGAATAATGTGAACAACTTGAAATGTCTTAAGAAAAACAAGTGCAGTTTTAACAATATTCTGCATCAGTTTATCATTTACACATGTGCATTACAACATACATTACAATTACAAATACACAAAACATTTAGTAACAGGTATAATACTGATAAAACTGCATTACTTTTGTCGAGACATTTCACGTTCATATTTCTTCAGGATATTCACATTTTTTGTAAAAGGATTGTTTGTTAATGTAAACATTTTCATGTAATTTTACTTTTTTACACTAAAACAAAGATAAAATCTGCAGTTGTCCTAATGTATAGGTTATTATGATAGTATTTTTCTGGTCTGATCCAATTGAGATCTAATTGGTTTATATGTGTATGTATGGAACCTGAAATAAAATGATTTTTACACTATTGATTGTTAGTATCTTCAGTGTAATTTTTGCATTTCACAAATTCATCCTACGGTCCAGATTGGACCCTTTGGCAGGCCAGATTTGGCCCCCGGGCCGCATGTTTGACACCTGTGCTATATGTGGACAAAAGTAATGGGACACGTTGAATTGTTTTTTTTCTATCAGGAATGTCTTAATATACTTTTTTCTTGGGATAAATATCATTGCATTGGTTAGTTTGGTTTAAATTGTTGTCTTTGCTTCCAAAAGGCCTCAGAGATGGTTTTTACTTAATTTCTCTCAACACTGATTTTTTTATCCCTGACTATGATTTTAAATGTTCTACCTCTAAATTTCTAAAATATGTTTCATGCTCTGACTGTAAATCATAATTTTCTACCACAACTAACCATCTACTTTCTTCACATCTCACTGAAGAAGAAAAGTATCCAATAAAATTTTAAGGAAATATTGATGTTTATAAACTATATGGACAAAAAATGTTGGGACACATCATGTCTACAGCTGTAAGACAGAAATATAAACATCAATATTAGCCCGTAAAGACCCAAACATCCATCACAGACTAAAAACATCTGCTCATCTAAACCTCTAATCCTATCAATACATATAAATAATTGGTGTAAAATGCAGTGTGTCAACTTTTCATGTCCATCAGATGTGACCCATTTGGATGTTCAGAGGCTCCGTAATGAACATTGATTCATCAGTAAAATCCATGGAGTTTGATCAATGACAGTGGATGGACACACTTGGTTTATGTTCAGTTAATGAGAGATTTTGCTGAAAAACTCACTTTTTCTGCCATTTTCTCTGTTTTTGATATAATAACCCTCAACTTTAATCTGAGCTTTAATGAACATGATTGTTCAGTTAAATACAGGAAAATACCTGATTTATCCTGATAAAATGCAAAATATAGAAGATTAATATTAAATGGTGATAAATCACTTAAGAAAAGTTAGATAGCCTATAGAGAGAATTTCATTTGGGAACTGACACAAAAATAGTGCTTGGCTTTTATGTGTTAATAATCAATATGCAGGGTTTCTGTGTGTCACTAAAAACCATTATAAGTCATTAAATAGATCATGTGAAAATTAAAGCCTTAAATGGGATTAAAAAGCATTAAATTCAATGTCCAGAGGCATTAAAAAATTAAATACACTTGATGGAAAAAAAAACATTGTTATTCATGATTAATTTTGATTATATAAACATTTAATAATTTTAATTGGAAGTACAGTGTGATGATTGACAGGCGGAACCCTTTAATTGTCTATTGTTTATGGCTGATACATGAAGTCACAACACCAGATGCTTGGAATGTAACGTGCTGTGAGCGTGCTCATGCTGTGGCGAAAGAGCGGAGGGAATATAAATAAATGTTGGAAAAATGGGAAAATGCAAGTTCCAGCAGAAGTGATTGGAGGAGGAACTATTCAGAACCTGGTTAAAGCCTGTCGACAATAAACTGTCATAAAACTATATATAAAACTATAAATCTGCAGTGGGACATGTGCATTAAATTAGTTTAAAGTGGCATTAAAAACATTAAATTAGATTTGCTGATACCTGCAGAAACCCTGATATGATATTTACAACAATATAAAACTATATTATGGTATTTGTCATGATTGTTTTGTATCCCAGACCCCTGTTAGAAAAGAAACATCTGAATTCAACGTGTCCCAATACTTTTGTCCATATAGTGTATGACTTAGGCAGTTATGCTATGAGGGTAACGATAGGTTAATAGGGGTGATGTTCAGGGTCGTAGATGAGGCCATACTCAACATTTCCTTTGTTCTACAAGTCAAGACTTTTGAGATAGAATAAAAAAGAAAATTTAACTTGGACAAAAGCAGATGATTAGAAAAATCCTCAGCAAAATGTTGTGACCTCTTCGGTGCTCCGAGCTGATTGACGTGAATGTAAGCAATTATTTTCAAATGCCACCTCATAGTGGTAAAGTCTATGATGATCATCCAAACTAATCCAACTAACATCCAAATACCATTAGGTGTTGACTGAAATTCCACACATCCTTTTTCAGTCCTTGACATTTTTTTCCTCTCACTTCCCATTTGATGTCTTTCGTCCATCCATGGTTCACCGTCTCCCTGTTCTCCGTCCTCCTCAGACATTAACCTGGCAGGCGAACCCAAGCCGCACAGATCGAAGACAGGGAAGCGTTCAGCTGGAGACATGTACAGGTGAGTCGGCTTTGATTATGTTTACGCTCACAACAGCTACAATAGTTCACCTTTTATTCAGGAATTAATGTACAAGTGTTTCAGTACCAAATCTCCACTCTCTCCACAGTTCCTCTTTCGATTTGGATTATGACTTTCAGAGGGATTATTATGATAGGTAAGGTATCTCTTCTTTATGCTCTATGAGTGTTTCCATTTTCTACAGCTTTGTACTTTAAACTCTGCTTCAGTGTTTGCTTTCTGTCTAATGCAGTGTCTGATGTCTAGATAATTTATGAAAAGAATAAATAATAACAAATCCAAACCTTTCTCTACATTATAGAGCGTAAAAAGCAAAATTACATGACTATCCTTTAAGAAACATCAATAACGCAAACAACCATGAACAACCTGATAAGAAAATTAAGTACAATTTTAACAATATTCTGCCTCATAGTTCGATTAGGTTCATTCTGTTTACTAGAACTTGGAAAGGTTTCTTTTTTGTCAGACAGATGGAAAAAAGTTAAAGATGGGGTATGAGATCTTAGAAAAATGGTTAGAGTAAGCTATGTTTTGAAAATACTCAATTCAAAGTCCAAACCCCTTTCTTCAGACATCACCCTGAAGCCACGCCTTCAGAATATTGGCACTAATGCTTGTTCTCAAGGGTTCACGACCACTGCACAGCAACGATTCCAGTGGCTCCGATCCATGCATACCTCATTCAATCTCCTCCAACACCCCCACTCTTACAGAACAGTCCCAGTTCATACCTGTCTGACTAACGTTACATTTCCTACTGATTTATGTTCGTGACAAAACAGTTTGCCGGTGAACCTTCCATTCTAATACAACTAATACACCCAAGCTCTGGCTCTGGCGTCATTTCCTGAACAAATGCTCCAAACCTCTGAGAACGCACGATTCATGCACGAAGAGGAGACACACAGAGGGGGAAGAGGGGAGGGACAAATGGCAGTTGAGTTTGATAGAAAAAATCAACGTTCAGTCATTTTGATTGGGCTCTTAAAATGATTGGATGGTGTTTTTTTCAGTCCTTTCCGTTCCACAGGTGACTAAATTTTTTATTTTTGTGTTAGAGCATTTAATTAATTGGTTGTAATCGGGATGTGAAGGGGATTTTAAGCAATATAGTAAAAAATGCTCCAGGAAAACATCTCCTCTTACCTTTAATTCTTTTACCTTGACATGCTTCAGCTACAACCTGTAGTCTTCCTCAGAAGGGTCACTTGATGTTACTGTGACATGTCATTGTCAGCTGTTTTATCCTGGTTTGCCAGGCAACCCTGATCCAGGGAGGCCATAGAAATCAGAAAACCTGCCCTGAGGGCTATAAACAGGGATAGGGGATCCTACACCTTATCCCACACCTTGGATGCTTTCCTCTGTGGGATGCTAGGCAGTAGGAGGTATAATCATCCCCTGTTGCCTGGAAAACCAGGATAAAACAGCTGACAATGACACGTCACAGTAACATCAGTGACCCTTCTGAGGATTCCAAAACATGTCAAGGTAAAAGAATGAACTTTTTTTCCATCTGTCTGACAAAAAAAAAAGAAATCTTTACAATATTCTGCCTCAGTTTATCATTTACTCGTGTATTATCACTTACAGATCACGGTGGATCTACAAAGACACAAACAGGCATAAAATTGTGAACCAAAACAGCCTGCATTTGGCTGTGTCTTGATGTACTGTATATTTGTCCTCGTCATGTATGTGGCTTCTGATTCTGATTCTGATATGACCTCAAAGTATCACAGGTGACAATAAAACACACAGAGACAAACTGACTGCACCATTTTCTAAACACCTTTATAGTTATAACAGGGTTTCGACGGGCCATTAAAAGTCATTAAATAGATTTTGTGAAAATTAAGGCCTTAAATGGCATTAAAAAGCATTAAATTCAATGTCCGGAGGCATTGAAAATTTAAATACATTTGATAGAAAAGAAAGCATTGTTATTCACGATTTAATCAGAAGTATAGTGTGATGATTGACAGGCGGAACCCTTTAATTGTCTATTGTTTATGGCCGATGAAGTCACACACGAGCAGAGGGAATATTAGCAAATGTTGGAAAAATGGGAAAATGTAAGTTTCAGCAGAAGTGATTGGAGGAGGAACTATTCAAAACCTGGTTAAAGTCTATGGTAAACTGTCATGTATGGGTGGCTGTGGCTCAGGAGGTGGAGCAGGTTGTCCAACAACTGAAGGGTTGGTGGTTCGAATCCCACTCTGTCATAGTCATGTGCTGTTGTGTCCCTGGGCAAGACGCGTCACCCTCGTTGCAACCAGTTTGAGATCCCTAGTATAAATAAAGTAGATAATAAATAAATAAAGTAACCCAAGCCTCAATGTGATGTAACCTGTTTTTGTAGAACTTGTTTTACCAAAGTCTAATATTCATACTGGTTTTGTATTATCTCAGGATGTACTCCTATCAGTCCCGGGTGCCTCCGCCTCCTCCACCCCTGTCCCGCGCCGTCATCCCCTCAAAGCGTCCAAGGGTCAGCCTGAGCGGCGGAGGCAGCAGACGAACCAAAACCAGCTTCTCTTCCTCCTCCAAGAGTAGCCAAAGGACCTCTCGCACAAGTACGTACAAAACAGTCGCCTACGGTTGTGTTCAATGTCAGAGACCCTCTGTCACTGAGGACGCCACCCCTCTACTCCTCTGTCCTCAGTGAAGGTAGACGATCTGCAGACCATAAAGAGAGAACTCACCCAGATCAAACACAAGGTGGACTACCTTCTAGACAGCCTAGAGCGCATGGAGAAGGATCACAGCAAGAAGTCAGGTGAGCTGAAACATCCAGTACACACTGGCCAATTTATTAGGTACACCTAATTCTGGGTTGGACTGCTTTTGCTTTCTGAACTGACTTAAGTCTTAATGGCAGGGGTGTCAGACTCATTTTAGTTCAGATAGATAGATAGATAGATAGATACTTTATTAATCATGAGGGAAATTCAAGTATTCAGCAGCTTTGCATACAGCACAAGAAAACAAAAACCAGACAGAACAAAACAGGTGGGTTAGTAACCACATTGACATTAAGGTTAGTATATACTCTTTAAGAAAAAAGAAGAAGAGGGGCCACATTCTCCCAATATGATCTGATGTGGATCAGACCAGTAAAATAATAACATATATATAAATATGATATATGAATAATCTCAACTCCAGACTTTTCTCTATGTTTTAAAGTGAAAAAAAATTAATTACTTGATGAAATGGTTTACATCTACAAACTGTCCTTTAAAAAATGTTAATAACATAAACAACTGTGAAAAAACTGTATTTTATTTAGAAAAATAAGTGCAATTTTAACAAATTATTGTTCCTCAGCTTTTCATTCCAACATGTACATTACAACTTACAGATAATAGTGGCTCTACAAATACACAAAACACTTAGTAACAGGCAGAATATTGTTAAAACTGCACTTCTCTTAAGATGTTTCAGGTTCATATTTGCTCAGGTTAGTTACATTTTTTGTGAAAGGATAGTCTGTAAATATAAGCATTTCCATGTAAATTTGAGTTGACATTATTTATAGGTTATTATGATAGTGTTTGACTGTTTTTTCTATGACAACTGAAGTGGATAAGGCTCTGGAGCTGATTCCAAATGTTGAATTTCTATTTGGTAGCTGTTGACTGGAATTCTAAATACGAGGTCCAAAGTGGTGGAGGTCATGGCCAAATCAACAAATTAACAGCACCAAACGACCACGGAAGTAAAGCAGATGATGATGGACGCAGAATGAAAGAGATGGTTGTAATTTCTAAATGGTTGATGCAGTATTTTTGTTTAACCCCTTGAATTTGAGCTGAAAGCCCATACTTTAATCACATCTTGATGGCTTCACTGTAAATGTACTATGGTGGGGGACAGGCAGCATTAGGCAATATATGTCACTGTCTAGAATAGAATAGAATAGAATAGAATAGTCTTTATTGTCATAGTGCTATTCTAATCAGTGCCACAATATTAACTAGAAGCACTCGGAGAGCGCAGACCTCTGCCAAGGCTGATCAGTGGCCCCCCCCGTGGGCCCCCCCACCCCCGATCACCACCAAAATTTAATCATTTCTTCCTTATCCCATTTCCAACAAACCCTGAAAATTTCATCAAAATCTGTCCATAACTTTTTGAGTTATGTTGCACACTAACGGACAGACAAACAGACAGACAGACAGACAAACAAACCCTGGCAAAAACATAACCTCCTTGGCGGAGGTAATAAAACACTAGTACTACAGAAAATAAGAATAGAGCAAATTTAAAATAAAGAAAAACTAAGATAAAAATAATTGAATATAAATTTTGCAATTTTACAGTAACATAAGAATAGAGCTAAGTAGAATAAAAAATTAAAATTGGACAAAATATGAATAGATGCAAATTTACAGTATTAACAATATGACAGTCTGTATATCTATGAACGATATTAACAGTATGTACTACCTATAAAATCAGTATGTATGTATGAAACAGTATTAACAGTATGTATACCTATGACCAAGTCTATATAAAAATAGTGCATTTATATTTTGACAATTGCACAAATATTGCACTGGTATTGCAGAACAGAAAATTATTGCACAATTTATTGCACATAATTTCACACTGATAGGATTATTGCACATGATAGGAAGTGATTTTGAGGATATATGTAAGATACCTTAGGTCATATGGAAACTGTACAAACATGTTCAGTTTAGTTTATGTATTTGCACATCTTCCAATAGTCATATATGTAAAAAGTTACCAAAGTAATCCCCATACTAACATTAGTGTAATTGCAGGTTATTCTTAAAAGTTGAGGAAATATATGATGTTCTCCTCACAACAGTTCCTTTCCGATGTGCTTTTCATTAAAGGATGCTTTATTAAGGCTACAGACGTGGACTGCAGTCGGGGGGGTGTATATTATTCCAAACAGCCGTTCTTCTATATTTCAATGACATCTAATTAGCAGAAGTCTGACAGCAGCTGAAACGTCTTTATCTCCACGGACTCAGACATGAAGAGCTCCAAAGCAGATCCAGCTGAGGTGTCTCCGCTCCACTCCTCCACCCCCACGAAGAAGGAGGACAGCCTGAAACGCGACAGAGAGAGGGACAGCCAGGGCCTGAACGACTCCGAGGAGGAGGGAGATCTGCTGGATGATGAAGATGAGGTGAGGAGGGAGAGAAGAGAAGAGAAGAGAGAATAAAATCTGAATTAACCCATAAAGACCTAGTGATACTTTAGTGGCAGTCCCCATATTAATTTTTCTCTATAGTTGACATTTCTTAACTTAACTTAACTTGATTGCTATTTCATAACTGTAACTAGGGATGCACCGATACCGATACAAGTATCGGGCATCGGCTCCGATACTCAGTGTGTGTACTTGTATTCGTACTTGTAAAAGATATCCGATACAAATGCACCGATACCACTTACGGTCGTATGACATTCACAGTTCAGTGCAGCAGGTACGCGGCGGTGGAATAATGTGTGTGGAATGTGAAGAGTGTGGAGATTTTTCAAAATAAATGATAAATGGACTGAACTTATATACAGTGATCCCTTGCCAATTCGCGCTTTAAGTTCCGCGGTTTTAGTTATTCGCGGATTTTTCAGTAATATTCATCAAAAAATAAAGAATCAAGAAAAAATCGTGGAAATTCCGCGAAAATCCACCTCACAGCAGATAAGAGGCCGCAGCTGCTAGCGAAATGTCAAACGATGACTCACGGCCTCCTGTAAGCAACACGAGAAACGCAGACGGCCCAGCAACCGCTTACCCCGAGCGAGAGAGAGAGAGAAAATGTAGAAATGTCAGTTCATGCATGCCCATGTACGTGTGTTTGTGTGTGTTGATGCTTGAGACCAAAGAGAGAGAGAGAGAGAGAACTGATTCGTTTCTTGTGCGTATGAGAGGAAGAGAGAGCTGGGAGTAGATGTGCATGTGTTCGTGTGTACGTATACGATTGATAAGCATCACGAATGAAGAGAGGAGAGAGTACGTATCAGCTGTTAGTACGTATGCACGTGTGTGTTTTGTTTACTTTCTACATTCTTTTCTTTCAGATGTTTTACAGTACGTACATGTATCCGATCTATATATATATGCATATATACATGTACTAATCATTGTTTTCTTTTATATATATCTCATTTATTTCATAATTATTACATTTGCAGTACTTATATACTATTTATAGATACATACATACATGTACCTAGGTCTAGGATAGGCTCGGGGGGCTCCGGCTCCAGTTCGCGGATTTTCGATTTTCGCGGGGGACGCCGGTCCCCATTAACCGCGAAAAATAAAGGATCACTGTAGCGCATTTTCTACACCTTCATGGTGCCCAAAGCGCTTTACAATTCCTCACATTCACCCATTCATACACACACTCATACACCAGCGGGCAACTGCTGTCCTACCGGGAGCAAGGACACTTCGACACGTGGACAGTCGGAGCCAGGATTCCAACCGCCAACCCTTTGTTCATTGGACAACATGCTCTACCAACTGAGCCACAGCCGCCTGCTGGTAAATGATGGTGATAAAAGTAACACTGACTGCAAGTAACGTTAAAGACACAGACAGATACGGACGCAGCATTCTGTCCATCTTCTGCGTACATTCCGTCCATTTTCCAGGTGCTTGCGGATGCGTACCCAGGCAGAGAATACCACCAGGAGAACGGAGCAGTGCAGACCGCTGGCGGCGGAAGTGAAAACAGAACTTATCACTCATTTCTCTTTTCTCTTCCTGCTGAAGCTAAGCTGTTAAACCTTACCAGTGAAAACACTGCAATATTAGTATCACATTAGTGTTACCTCTGTCATCTCCATGTTTGTTATTATTGAATCTCTTCTTCTTCTTCTCAAAAAACTTTACCCTTCTTTGTGGTATTTGTCCAGTATGGTTAATTAAGAGCGGCGCCCCCTGGTGGATTAAATGAGAAACACTCATTCCAACACATTAAATGTCAGTAGCAGCACTTTGTTCCAGTCAGACTAATGACAACGACAGTAAAGCCCATTTACAAAAGGAACACGGAACTGGAATGGGATTATTAAGTACTCATATCGGTACTCTGTATCGGCAAGTACTCAAATGTAAGTACTCGTACTCAGTCTGGAAAAAAGTAGTATCGGTGCATCCCTAACTGTAACCTAAATTATCTTTACTATTAGATTGTGACTATTATCTACTGCTGATTGTTGTTCTGTTCTGTATGATGAAATGATAAATAACTAATAAAAATTAAGTATAAAAAAAAAAAAGAAAAATACAGAATATTCACTCAAATTATGGCCTATTCTCGGGTATTTCTATCTGCAACTATTTTTCTGGCCCAGTGATATTTTTGTGGCAGTTCCCAAATTAATATTTTACATTTTTTAAGTGAATTATCCCTATTTATTCTACTATTATCCTCTTTCATTTGAGTTTTTTCAGTGTAAATTATGTATTTTCCTATATTTAATTCACTGATCATGTAGATGTTCATTAAAGCTTGGAGTAAATTCAAAGGTTGTTATATCAAAACTGAGAAAACTGAAGAAAAAGTGACTTTTTCAGTAAAATCTATCATTAGCTGAACATAAACCAAGCGTCTCCATCCACTGTCATTGATCCAACTCTATGGGTTTTACTGGTGAATGATTGAGCCCATTTACATGCACCTCAATACTCCGATCTTTATCCGATTTCTGGAGTTATCAGATTATTCAAATCATCATGTAAATAGTATAATCTAGTATGAAAAATCAGATTAGCATACTTAGATTTCTCCCCAAAACTCGAATGTCTTCTTGCATGTATTACAGGTTAATTTGATTTCTTTAATTTTTTTTGTACATCTGTGCATGTGTAAAAAAAAAAAAAAAATCTTTATAAACGGAAGTTAAGCAGCAACAACATGAGCTGGAGGAAAAAGGTAAATAAACAATGAAATGAAATGAAAGATAGCAGCAACATGTAAATAATAAAAATTAATATAAATAAATAAATAAATAATAAATAAAGTTGCAGCAGTGCTGTGATGGCGAGGTGAGGCAGCGGGGGCAATGGCATCAAATGTAGATAATTTGTACTTTTAATCTCAATTGGTCATTTTCATTCATTTATTTACTTATTTATGTTTATTAACCCCCATTTTCCTCCTTTTTTCTCTCTCCTTTTCCTTTTTCTTCTTCTCATTTGGTTTCAGTTACCGAGTGATTGTCGTTGGTCATGTCCCTGATTTTTATTCTTTTTTTTTTTCTTTCAGAAGCCCACATCACAACAGTCACACCACATATACATCTTACACACTCCACCACACACAGAACATTTACACAACCAGGACAGGACATTGATTTTTATTACTGACATTTTGTTTCTTTTGTATATTACATGTCATATATCATAACCCCCCCCTCTTCCCCCACATTATGGTGATGTGATGTAATGTACATATTGTATAATGCTGTACATAAATCTCTTTGTCACTTGGTGTCACTTCAATAAAGGTTTAAAAAAAAAATTTACATTTTAAAAAAGCAATGTGACCTATTTTGTAGTATTATGCTGCCTTTCCACTACATGGAACTGGCTCAGCTCGGCTTGACTCGGGTACCAGGTCCTATTCCTGGAGACCGTTTCCATTACAGGATACTACCCACTTTACAGTACCTGGTCGTCATAGCGGTGCAGCGCGTTACTTCCATGTTGCTGATAAACTCACTCATTTCGTGTTCTCTCATCGAGCTCATGCTGAATTCTTACATCTGAACCTTTTCGACAAACCATGGTGTAGTTTTCGGGCTGTCATCATGTGATTTAACCTACCGCTATATTTACTGTCAACTTCCGCATCTGTTTTTTGTGAAACGGCGGGTCACAGAGACGACTCTCTGACCAATCAGTGGTCTGCAGTGTTTACACGTCATGTTTTAGTATCTGGCCCCGGTCCTGGAACCTCAGCGGAGGTGATACCAAAAAAGTAGTATCGGGTACCAGATTCCAGGTCCTTTTTCGTAGTGGAAACGCAAAAAGGCCGAGTTGAGTCGAGTTGAGCTGATACCACATAGTGAAAACGCGACATTATTAGCTCCTCCCACATTAGGACAGCTAACGCTGACACCGTAGGTGTTGTCATGGTCGACAAGACAAGACTGGATGTATTGAAAATGACAGGAAGTGTACATCTTACGTCATAACGTATGCACAAACTCTGAAATAAATCAAATAATGGAAAACTGAAACACGTAAACCAGGGTTATTCGATTAGTGCATGTAAACACGTCACATCTGATTACGGCAATTAATTGGATTACTCCCAATTATCGGATTTTTATGGTCATATAAACGGGCTCAGTGTTGTAGAAGGTGACAGTGTTTCCACGGTAACTACAGAGCCTCTGTAATTGTTGTTTTTTTTTTTTTTTTTGCAGGTGAAAAGCAGAGGGAGAGAGGATGAAGAGGAGGAAGGTGAGCAGGAGGAAGGAGAGGACGACGGAGATAGTACCAATGGAGACGAGTCCTAAACACACACACACACACAGGAGTGTGTATGCTGGTATCTCCACACTCGACTTCTACACAGTGCTCATGTGTTCATATCTGCTGAATAACTGGACAGTTCATTGATTTTTCCTCCGTCGCATAAAACACTGAACACTTTATTTCCTCGAGTTTTCATTAATTTACATTTTTCTCGTTCTTCTTTTACTGCAAAAATGAACAAGCAGCTGAAGAAATACAGGTGTTATTTAGACAGATTCAGTTGTGTGCTCAAAGCTGTAAGTCAATCCAAGAGAAACAAAAATTTGGATGTAAACTGCAGTTATATGCAACTATATGTATGTTAATACCTTAGAGAAACTGATCCTGGATCATGTGGCTGATGTGCTGCTGGTTTCCTACCAGCAGATGGCAGTGTCTCCTAACAATTGTCCTGGCAAAATAAAAGCACACAAGAAAAAATGAAAACCTACACCTTCTGCTTGTCTAAAAATGATAATAAAAAAATGAAATGAATAAATAAATAAAACATGAATGTTGTTAAAGTCTCATGACAACCAGAAAAATATGAATGGCTCTGGACATAGTTTTTTTTTTTTTTTCTTCGTTCAGGGGAGGCATTAACCTTCAACCTTACCTGACCTTGACTTGTGTAATGCAGTGCGACTCCATGTTTGTCTGTTTCTGCCATGTTCGTCAATTGATTGCACTGTTGAAAGTGAATAAACATGTTTTCCAAATTCTATTCTGTTCAGTCTTTCCATATGTGGATGCGTTCGTGGTCAGAAGAAATGATGCAGGATTATGAACCTGCATCTTGCGGGTTTATGTGACAGATGGGGGTGTGAACCGAACACACTGAGGCTGGAATGGATTTTGAAAAATTACACTGAAGAAATTAATCAATGATGTTAAAATCATTTTAGTTCAGGTTCCACATACAGACCAATATGATCTGAAGTGGGTCAGACCAGTAAAATAATATCACAATAACCTATAAATAATGACAATTCCAAATATTTCACTTTGTTTTAGTGTAAAAAACTAAAACTAAATGAAAATGTTTACAATTTCACAGTATTTTCATAAAAATTGTGTCTTAACTGAACAAATATGAACAACCTTAAATATCTGAAGAGAAATGAGTGTGTTTTTACCAATATCCTGCCTGTTATTAAATGTTCTGGTCTTTGTAGATCCACTGGGATCTGTAAGTTATAATGTACATGTGTAAAGTGTGCAGAATATTATTAAAATTGAACTTATTTTCCCAAATCACTTTCAGTTTTTTGATGGTTGTTCATGTTATTCAGTTCCATTTTTGAAAGGATTGGTTTGTTGATATAAACATTTTCATAATGCAGTTTTACTTTGTTCACCCTGAAACAGAGAGAAAAGTTTGGAGTTGGCATTGTTTATAGATTAGTGCAGGGGTGTCAAAATTATTTTAGTTCAGGGGCCACATACAGTCTAATATGATATAAAGTCGGCCAGACCAGTAAAATAATATAATAGTATAAAAACTTTTGAGTGAAAAAAGTAAAATTCTGTAATGAAAATGTTTAAATCTGCAAACTGTACTTGAACATAACATGAACAAATATGAACAACATGAAAATTCAAAGTGCAATGTTAACATTATTACGCCTTAGTTTATCATATATATATATATATATATATATATATATATATATATATATATATATATATATATGCATCACAGTTTATCTACAAATACACAAAACATTTAATAACGGAGAATATTTTTCAAATTCGACATATGTCTGTTAGGACATTTCAGGTCATTCACATTTTTGTAAAAGGTTAGTATGTAAATGCAAACATTTTTGTGAAATGTAACTTTTTTTTTACACTAAAACAAAGAGAAAAATTAGCAGTTTTCATTATTTATAGGCTATTATGATGGTATTTTACTGGTCTGATTCACTTTAGGTTGAATTGACCTAAAATGATTCTAACATCTTTGATCGTTAATATGTTCAGTGTAATTTTTGCATTTCACAAATTCATTCATTCATTTGGCCGCATGTTTGACACCTGTGGATTAGTGGATTAGACAGGAGGAAGAGAAAAGACACATTTATTGTGGACATTCAAGGAGAAGACCGACACTCAGACGTGGGACAAGACAAAGGACAGCTAGTCTGCTTCTGTTAGATGTTTGCTCTAAAGTTTGGTGGATTCTCCTAATATTTTGTGGAATGGGATATCTTAGAGCTGTTTGTTATTATTATTGTTGTTATTATTATTTTATTTTGTGATTCTGAGTACAGTGTTAGTGTTTGTAAATAAGAAATAGTCAAAAATGGAAATAGGAAATCAGTTTTATCTTGAAAATCAATATCTTTGAAAAAAATGCAATTTTCTCATTTTTTTGCTCAAAATTCAGTTTTTTCCTTAAAATGACCAATATTCAAATGTTTATATCTCACGAACAAAAAAAGATAGATCAAAATAGTTTTTTGTCTTTAAAAGTTGAAGTTCTGTTCTTTCTTTTGATGTATTCAGTGTTCACATATTTCGAACACAACATTTTCGGTGAGCCTTCAAAGATTAGTGAATATGACCAAAAAGGCTGGCGCTGGTTTGCAACTCACTGGAAAATGCTCTGGCAGGGAAAGAGTTAATTGGTTAATCTAAATTTCTCATAGGTGTGAATGTGAGAGTGATTGTTTGTCTTTTTGTCAGCCTTGCGATGAACTGGTCACATGTCCAGGGTGTACCCCGCCTTCGCCCATAAGTAGCTGGGATAGGCTCCAAGCGACCCCCGTGACCCTAGTGAAGATAAAGCGGTTTCAGAAAATGAATGAATGAATGAATAACTGTCTATAGGGATGTCCGATATTGGCTTTTTTGCCAAAAACCGATATGCCGATATTGTCTAACGCTTAATTTCCGATTCCGATATCTACCAATACCGCTGCCGATATATGTGGGATATTAAACTAATTTTAGGTAACATCACATATCTCCTGTCATGGAATGAACACATCATGCCTAATTTCATTGTGATGCCCCATTGGATGCATTCTCAAATGCAACAAGGCTTTCAAAATGTAAACACTGTCTGTGCAAAGAATACATACTTCAACTGAAGTTGTGGAAAAAATGCCATATTTATTCATTTTCTCTCCCTCCCTCCATGAGTCTATCACAGTGTGGCAACTCTACTGTACAATTTTGAAAACTGCACATTTCTTTCAGCTACAAACAATGCTTCATTTACACGTCGGTAAATGCCATCGAAACCAAGGCATTATTTTATCGGTTTTAATGATAGCCAAAAAAAACAATAACGATATTCACCGATGTTACATTTTTATGCCAATATCGGGACATCCCTAATTGTATACATCAGGATTTTCAAGAACAAAAATATCGCACTGCTCATGTAGAGGGCTTCAAAACTCATGTATCAAATATGATACGTTTGGCGTTATAGGGTTAAAGAATTTATTACTAAAAGAATTGATGAGATGTGGTAATAATATTGATTATTTCGTTACAAAGGTACCTTTCACTGCCTATTTTTGCTGTCTCTAATCCACCCACTTCAATGACTAAATGTGGACGTTCTACTTTATATCACAGCTGATAAAGGTTAGAGATATTCTGGTGGATATTGTCTTAGAAATGACAAACACACTTGTGTAATTTGTTCAAACCTATTGATCATGCCTGTGGACTAGACTGCAGAACTTGGGTTTATCAGATAAACATAATCCACAGTAAAGCTCATTTGTCCACAGCCTCGTTACGAAGAGGCGACCTGCATCGATACGCAGCTTCCTTATTAATACACATGATCCTGTTGGGAGTGTGCAGACACCAGAGAACTGGTAATGAATGCACAGAGAAGGAGACGGCAGGATGCAAAGGGGAAAGCAGAGAGGACAGAGGGCTGGGAATCAATAGGACTGTATGTACACTGAACTGTAACCAACAGCAGACAGAATTATGGGATGGATAATGAGGGTGAGGACCAGGAAGAAACAGATGAACAGACCACAGAAGACTGGAGACAGATGGAGACATGTCAGCAGAGCAGGAAGATTCAGTGGTCTGGGCTAAATGGGCTGAAGAAGGATGGACCAACTGTCTGGACTCATACAGACTCATGTCAGTCTGCCTCAGGATGGAGGGTCTTTAGTCCAGTGGTTCCAAACCTGTGATGGCTCCAAACCCCATTTTAACTTCACACGTTTCTGTCGACTCCAGAACATTCAAAGCAGACATTTTTCTGTTGCAGATGTCTTAGCAGGACCAGGCAGGTGAAGAACTCTGTCCATTCTCTGTTCAGTCTGGTGTTCTGACTGGGACTGAGTCCAGGCAGGGTGAAGGGGAGGAGCACATGAGGTCACATGATCAGGCCACTCAAGATATGCCCTCTCAAGTACTACTACTACTACTACTACAACCACCACTACTACTACTACTACCATTACTACTACTACTGCTATTATAATATAGTGCACAGTTACATGATCAGGTCAGTCAAGATATGCCCTCTCAGATACTACTACTACTACCACTACTACTACTACTACTACTACTACCATTACTACAACTACTACTACTACTGCTATTACTACTACTACTACAACTACTATTATTACTACTACCACCACTACTACTACTACTACTACTATTACTGCCACCACTACTACTATTTTTACTACTACTAGCACTACCACTACATTACTACTACTACTACTACTACTACTACTACTACTACTACTACTGCTTGTTGATACTGACACAAGGAAGGAATGATTAAATTTTGGTGGTGATCCGGGGGGGGGGGGGGGGGGGGGGGGGGGGGGTGCAGATCTGTCTTGGTGGAGGTCTGCGCTCTCCGAGTGCTTTTCTTGTTGTTCTTGTCGTGAGTTGATTAGTTCTTCCTCTGCATTGTTAACTGTATGTTATCCTGCGTATCACAAATATACAAATATACTAATCTGATCTCTAATCAACTTACATTTATTTTATTGTATTTTTTACCTCTGCCAGGAGGTATTCTGATCTCTTTGTTTCGTGTGTTTGTTTGTGTGTTTTTTTGTCAGCAATTTTACGGGAAAACTATTCCAACCATCTTTACCAAATTGTACCCACAGATAGGCCTAGGCCCTGGGACCAACCCATTAAATTTTGGCCAAAGTTCAAGGTCACAGCAAGGTCACAACATCTCAAATTTTCCTCTCATCATTGAGCAATTTTCGAAACTTCATAAAAAATTCAAAACGACTCAGATTAGCCTCCAATTTGATCCACCTGTAGCTTAGAACAATATCTTGTATCTGGCACAAAATTGTCTACATCCACTGTGGAATGTGGACTCTGTGGACATTTCAATTCAACATTGAAAATCCTGTTTGCCACACATTTTTCATTATAACTCAACAAATGTTGATTGGAATTTAATGTAATTTGACATACACATGACTGGTACCAAGCTGCAACTTTTTCTGCTGTATGGAACAACCTTGAAACTGTTTAATTTAAAAAGAAATAGTCGATCCACACATGCACACCGTTCGGGGTGCTTGGCGGAGGTTTGCGTTCTCTGAACACTTGTTTATTTATTATTATTTATGCAGGACGGTTGCAATGAGGTCCTGGCCAAATTTCACATAGTAAGCAAAGTAAATATATATGTAAGCATCATTTTGAGTGTTTATTCTATTTGTTTTACGTACTGTTTTGTGTTATATGTCTCCACAGAAAGGCCGTGTTAGATGGAATACGTCTACATTCAGCACATTAAAATCAGTTCACTACAGTCAGAGGTTAATGGTGTTTGCAGTGTAATCAATAATCAATAAGTAGAATCAATGATTTAGTAGCACAGTGGAGCTTCATGATGAGCACATGAACTGCACACTTACTTACATTCATGCTGTATATTTGTTAGTTTATCCTCCTTTTAATATATTATATATCTGTGAAAATCATTGTAACCCCATGAATTATTATTGCATTTTATGTATCAGCTAATTTATGTTGTTGACATCTTAAATACATAGATACTATATACACCTCATATCCATCCCTGACAAAATATGCAAAAATTATCATGTCCATTGATGCTAAATATTGAATATGGTTAGAAACAACAACACTAGTCGCTTTTCTATTGAACGTCTATGCAAAAACTTAACCGATATTTACTAAATGTCAAAAAAACAGAAGTGGGTAATGTCGGTTTTTCCATTAAATCAGAAAAGTGATGATTTATTTATTATCAGGAGATGACACAAGAATTCATTCCATAAACATGGCGACAAGCATATATATGGTGTTGATTTACAGATATATTTGTCATTATTATTATTATTACTATTATTATTATTATTATATTTTACCCCTCTATCGTGTACTAAATTAAAAAACAACTGGGTTTCTTGGTGTGTCCACACATACCGCAACATATTTCTTTTAAAACTCTTCTTCGCTTATTGTAACATCCATCAAAATCTGGTTTTTTTATTCATGTGACTAGTTCCAGAAAAAAGTCTTTCCAAACTTCTGGTGCTTTTTAAGGATTTATTTGTTGTTGATGTGGTTTAAGAAGAAGGCATCTTTAAAAAAACATATGAGTAAATACATTTTCACAGCACCTCTTGATCATATCAGTGTGTAACCTTTGTAAACCTCAGTTACTGTAATACTGTGGCTGATGTGGTCTTGGTCTTGTGGTCTGGATTCACTCTGGTTTTGGTCATGACTGGGTCTTGGTTCTGGTCGTCCTCACTAACACTGATAAAATGCAAAACTAACTGTAAGTTTGTTAGACACAGAGGTTATTCAGAGGTTTTACAGGTAAGCATCTAAAATGATCTAAAATGATTAATAGCTTTTGAGTCACTAATCCTGTCAATACATTTTAATACTTCAGGTAAAATACAGTTTCTCCACTTTTCATTGTCATCAGATCTGATTCATTTGGACGTTCATCATCATCATCTGCAACAATCCGTGCGTTTCCATGACAACTTTTATTCCTGGTTTAATCTGATTAAAGGTTAGATCCTATTTCAGATGCCCATGTAAACACCTTATTCCAGTTGAAAAAGAAAAGTTCGGAATAAATTTAAACCCGATTAAAGTCACTGGTTTAATCCACTTTGAATTCCGAACTAAATTATTCCTCGGACATGTAAACCCTTTATTCCGTTTGGACTTTATTCCTTCCATTCTGCATATGCTCGTTGTCTTGTCCTGTCGCGATGACGCACACATTCTGCGCTGGCGGAAGAATATGCAATGCAGTCTAGTCAACCCAAACCGTTCCAGTGGGCTATTCTGATGGGATCTACCAGCCTGGAAAACCCTGAAGGAAGAGTTCACCACTTGTTTTTCATTCATTCATTTGTCATGCACTAATGAGTTCGATAAGTGGGCAAATCAGTTTGCACTGCAGCGCACCGATTGCCTTGTTCTCACAGCCCTTCCGTTAGCTTAGCTTAGCTTAGCCTAGTTTAGCATAATCGCTTCATTCCTATGGTCAGACGTAGCCAGGCTTTTATAGGTAGGGATGGGAATCAAGAACCAGTTCTTTTTGAGAACCGGTTCCCAGTAGCTCGATTCCTTGGAATCTTTTGCCTGCCTCCTTATCGATTCCGCCTTCGTTGTGTATGCGCAATGATGTCACACGTACGCTGCATTGTTTTGGTCAGAACGAAGCCAACATGGTGTTAAGGCAGAAACGTCTAAACAGACGACACCAGGTCCACTTACTTGGAACACTTGCAAAGCTTCCATGTCTTCAAAAGGGTGGAATCCCTCCGGTATCCTCAAACATTTGTCCACAGCATGTGAATCATTTACAGGAATGTCATGTATTTGATACGCTACTTAGCGACGCTTGTGAATGTAGCGGCAGAGTGAACACCGGGCCGGTTCCGGTGTGGGCAACAAACGTCATAACTCCTCAAATACAAGTTTGTGAAGGTAAGAAGGGAAAGGAAATGAGGTGCATGACAACAGGAGACAAGCCGAGCCAAGTCGAACTGGTTCCACGTAGTAGAAATGCGGCAATAGAGGAATTAGTAAAGCGTCTTTAGTTTCACTTTCACTGTACGCCCCCACCAACCGGGCCTGGCGTCATCTGTTGTTATTATTTGTACATACTGTATATGTTATATTTTCTGTGCAGATGGAAACATTAAAGACAGTTAATGCAAACACACCTGTTTGTACTCTTTTATTCCCTCACCCAATGAGAATCGATAAGAGAATTGATAAGGAATCAGATCGAGAAGCAATATCGATAATGGAATTGGAATCCCATCCCTATTTATAGGTAATTTGTAGTATTTTATGAGTGATTTTGCGAACTTCAATTCTCCCTAATCATTACTTTAGTCCAGTGGGGTCAATATGATCACAAATTGAGGCTCAAATCATGGCCATGTGACTTACTGCACTAATAAAATCTTGGGAAATGAAAACTAATGCAAAGCTAAAACGGTAAAGCAAAGCTAATTTAGCGCATGCATCCCTTCCAACAAAAAGATTTTCCAACTTCCGTCAACACAACAGTCCCAAGATTGTATGAGTGCAGTAAGTCGCAGATCTAAAGAAATAATTAGGGAGAATCGGATTTCACAAAATCACTGACAACAAACACACAACAAACAAACAACAAATCACCTTTAAAAAACTGGCTATGTGTAACCATGGAAATGCAGTGACTATGCTAAGCTAAGCTAACAGAAGGGCTGCGAGAACAAGGCAACGTGAGCACTGCAGCGCAAACCCTTTAGCTCACTTATCTACCTCATTAATACCTCATGTAAACCTTTATTCGGGTTTAACATTTCCATGTAAACAGAAGAGAAAATACTTTAATTCCAAATTAATTTCTTCTGGAAAAATAAATTGGATTTTAAAAAAAACATCATGTAACCATAGCCATTGATTCACTAATAAAACCCATGAAATTTTGACAAATGTTAGTGGTTGTGAAAGTTCAGTTAATGATACATTTTGTTGAAATTGTCAGTTGTTTACATTTTTTTCTGTTTTGGTATAATACCCTTTGGATTTATTCTGAGTTTTTATCAATTTCTACATGATTAGTAAACAAAATATAGGAAAATACATGATTTTCACTGAAAAATGCAAAATGCAGATGATAATCTTATGGCCAGGAAGGATTAAATATAGAGGTACATAAGGGTGAAAATACTATAAGTATATGTGTAAATCAGAATTCACAGAATACATTAAGGTAGTAGAGAGCATGTGTGTGTTTCTGTGGGAGATCTGCATGACTGTGCACAGGCGTAAAATCATTACGGTCATTCATTACGACAGGAAATGCAATGATTCCATGAACAGTCGCTGCATTCCATTTGCCAGCTGAGTCCTGGTCTAATGTATGCGGGCTCAGATGGTCGACTAAGATCACTAATAATCGGACTAATGACTAATGGAGCTCTGGGTGTAACTGGTAAAACTAATACAACCCCCTCAGTCAGAAAGAATTATTAGAAGAATTGTCTTTTTCTTGTGCTTTAGCGCAGTGATTCACAACTGGTGGGTTGTGACCCAAAAGTGGGTCACAGACCTGTTTTCTGTGGATCGCAGGCCTTTGTCTGGGCAAAAAATAATGTTAATAAGTAGTGCCAGGCACAACAAACCCCACCCCTCACACACATTTCACCCATTATAAGAAAATGGGAAGATTTTTAAAATTTAAAAAAAATTCAAACTTTGACCTACTTTTCCCAAAATGTAATGAGATCTATTCTGGGTCACTGGCAATCTATAAACCAAATTTGGTATGAATTCAACCAACAGTTTTTCTGCTAGTGTGTTAACAAATAAACAAATAAGTGGTGCCAGGCACAACAAGCCCCGCCCCTCGCACGTATTGTAACTTGTTTTGGCATCGATCCAGCTGATGTCATCATGTCTATGCATGTGCTGATGCCAGCATATCAACTGCCTCTATATATGTGCCAAGTTTGAAGTTAATTGAAACAAAATTGATGTTTTTATAGACATGTGAAATTTCACCCATCATAATCAAATGGGGGGAAAAAAGATTTTTTTTTAAAAATTATGAAAAATTTTAATTTAAACCTACTTTTTCCAAAATGTAGTACCGTCTATTTTCAGTCACTGGCAATCTATAAACCCAATTTGGTATGAATTCAACTAATAGTTTTGCCATTAGTTTGCAATACCCCTTTGGGGCGGGGGGCGGGGTAATAAACCAATGCTGTGCTTTATTTTTTATGGAGCTGAGCACCGTCCATCACACTCCCCAACAGTAGGTGGCGGTAATGCGCTGTAATGCTAATAAACACCAGACATTTCACAGCATAAAAGACTAAAAGTTTCTGTTCATATCTGACTACATCAGATATGGTTTTACCTACACTGGACTAAAACCTCAGTGTGTTTAGTTCTTGAATAACTGACTGAATGCACTTTTAATTTTTAACTGAGTTCACATTTTTTGTCTTGGTTCAAACGTACCCAGTTTGGTGTTAAAGGGAACACTTCCCTCTTTAGCATCGCCACCTGCTGGTCAGTTTGGTTTAGCATTAAACGTGTCTTCTGTGTTTTCATACAGTTATTTTCTGTATTTACTCAGGTTCAAAACACACCATTTTTTAATAAATACATTTGAGAAGTTGAACTTTTATCAGTTTGGGTCTTGTCTTGTCACTGAGGGGTGATAGTGGGTCCTGAAGTCAGACCAGTTGAGAACCACTGCTTTAGTGAATGGAATGTGATAAAACAAACTCCAGATGAAGGAATGAATATGATACATAGACGTGGAGACTGAAGAATGTGGGTAAAGATAAGGTATAAAATATAAAGGTAAAGGTAAAAAATATAAAAAGGCTGAGAAGTAGAGGAGAGAGAGAGAGAGAGAGGGATGGAGCTGTAAGCCTCTGGGGTGATTTATCAAGTGTCACTGGGAGCTCTTTGTGTGAACGTATGTGTGAAAGAGGAAAAGAGGGAGCGTGAAATGAAAACACGATGAAAGGGCCGCCGGAAAAATAGCCAGGGCCTGAGTGAGCATCAGAGGAATCTACAAGTGGGGTCGCACAAGACTATGTATGCGACACAGAGAGAGAGAGAGAGTTCCGAAAAGTTGGTCAGACGACAAAAAACAAAACATCCCGCTGTACGTGTGTTTATGCATGTGGGTGTGGGTAAAAAAAAAACACAGAAACTACTCAAATAGCCAAATTAGGGATGGGAATCGATAAGAATTTAACGACTCCGATTCCATTATCAATTTTGCTAATCGATCCAATTCCTTATCGATTCTCTGTTGTTCACTTCTCATACATTCCCGTTGCACTGTTTTCTCATTCGATCTCTGCTCAGTGCATTTGTCCGTAGACGCTCAGCATCCATGCACTTCAATGGGACTGAGTGGAACAGTTTTTTTCATTGCCTCAAAACTGGACGGTAATTGGATAAATGCCACGATGTTGTCCCGCCCCTGGACGTTCAGCGTCTCTGGGGGTGAATGGAGCTGTGGGCGGAGCTCGGCCGGGCTGGATGCCAGTATCCCACGTGCTGATTGGAGGATCAGTCGAAAGGCTGAATCCTGTTTGATTGACAGCTATTTTCAGATCTACTCGTTCACTGACACAGTTCAGTTTAATACCGTCACACATTCTGCTGTGAAATCGAGAGAGAAACCACTACAAAATTACTTGTTCATTTCTTGCACTGTAAATAAAACCCACTCATTGTACTTCCTTGTTTCAATTTAACATAATTTCAGCGTTTTCTTGTTTACTTGGTACAATAAGGTCACTGACCATTTTCTTAAAAAGGAACAGAGAGTCGAATTTATGTTTAAATAACTTGACTTTTTTTTAAATGTAAGCCGACAATGAGCTTCCCCTGTCTGAAGGACGAGCAGCCACCACTGCTGCTCCCATAGGTTCTGCTCACATGCATAATTCACATAATAAAAAAGTCCCGTGTGGTGTATTTATGGTGATTTTTAACTGAATTTGCACCTCTCTTGTTTATAAGTACTACTCAAAGCACAGTTAATGTCGTAAATATGATCAGTACAGGTTCCCTTTAAGCCTGAGATGTTACTAGAAGACTTTGGAGAGACAACAAAACGCTCACAGTTGGGGTTTTGCGGTGGTCTTTTCTCTGTTACAGCAGGACATTTGGTGAAGTTGCTAAGTGACTGCTGTCGAGAGGATTTGGATGCTTCCAGTGATAGTGTAAGCGGATGCCTTTTCACATGAGGGCACTTGTGCTTTTGTTGTGTGTTTGAGTACAGGATGGATGGCTTATTTTGTGACAGCAGGAGAGGTTTCATGGGTAGTGAAGTATGTAAACATTGCTTGATGCTGGTTTCAGGCTCCTAACGCTTGTCTTCCTTGAATCATATACGTTGTTAGCATCTTAATCAGGAGACCAGCAGCTAGTCAATATCATACTTTAAACTGGTATATAAACAGACGGCCTGGTCCCAGTACAAAGACAGAGGGTCCTAATACTTTTGTTACATTAATATTCTGTCTTGTCTTATTTTGTTTGTTCCTTGTTGTTTTTTGTGTGTTTTTTGATTGTTATGTTTTGTTTGATTGCCGTTGTTGTTTATTTTGTCTTGTTGTTTACTTTATTGTGTATTCATCTGTGTTGCCTCCAACGACTTATGTATGTATGCACTTATTTGTTTGTTAACTTTTCTGGTATGTCAATATGGGTGTGTATGTATGTGTATGTGAGGATGATAAGTGAGGTTAATTACTTACAAAAGATCTAAGGGCATTGACTTTTAATATGTTCTGCTGATAGAAGCTAAAGGATGGACTGTTGTGTGGAGAAGGGGTGGGATTAAAAAAGTTCTACTTCCTCCCACTCCTTTTTGAATGTCCAAATGAAATCATGTTTATATATAAGTTATGTTTTTGTTTTTTTTGTTTTCTTCCATGACTTCTTATTTCCTCTGCCAGGAGGTATTGTGATCACTTTGTGTGTTTGTTTGTTTGTTTACATGTTTGTTTGTTTGTTTGTTAGCAGCTTTACGGGAAAACTATTCCAACCATCTTTACCAAATTGTACCCACAGATAGGCCCAGGCCCTGGGATGAACCCATTAAATTTTGGGCCAAGTAGGCCAAAGTTCAAGGTCACAGCAAGGTCACAAAATCTACAATTTTCCTATCTCTCATCATTGAGCAATTTTCCAAAATTCATAAAAAATTCAAAACGACTCCGATTAGCCTCCAATTTGATCCACCCATAGCTTATAACAATATCTTGTATCTGGCTCAAAATTGTCCACATCCACTGTGGAATGTGGACTCTGTGGACATTTACATTTAACATTGAAAATCCCATTTACCACACATTTTTCAGTATAACTCAACATATATTGATTGGAATTTAATATAATTTGACATACACATGACTGGTACCAAGGTTCAACTTTTTCTGCTGTATGGAACAACTATGAAACTGTTTAAAAAGAAACAGTCAGTCCACACATGCACACCGTTCGGGGTGCTTGGTGGAGGTTTGCGTTCTCTGAACACTTGTTACCTGTTTTATTTGTAAGGACTAACTAAGATAACTGTCTTTTTGCATATTTGAAATAAACAAAATTTAAAAAAAAAAATATATATATGTATATATATATATATATATATATATATATATATATATATATATATATATATATATATATATATGTCGAGGCCCAAAACGGAATCTGGCCCGGTTCAGAATCAGGCCGGCCCAGAATGGAATTCTATTCTAGGCCGGCCTAGAATGGAATCCTGCTGCTATAATGTTATTTTTATACCATGTTTAATGCAAATGATCCATAATTTCATAATTTGTCATAATTTTACATTTTCAGTCTTACATACCTTGAGTAACTATTGTCAATTTCAGTCGATTTCACTGTACCATATATTGGTGGGGAGTACCACTAGGTTCTATTTGTAAATAAAGTGTATTATAGTTTACAATTAAAATGTTGTTTCATTTTTTTTTTCACATATTTGCAAATTCCATGTATTGATTTTTGTAATAATTTAGATCATTTGCATTAAACATGGTATAAAAATAACATTATAGCAGCAGGATTCCATTCTAGGCCGGCCTAGAATAGAATTCCATTCTGGGCCGGCCCGATTCTGAATCGGGCCAGATTCCATTTTGGGCCTCAACATATATATATATATATATATATATATATATATATATATATATATATATATATGTATATTGTTAGCCTCATGGCTTTTGGCCAAATTGTAATATCTACGTAACTTTACTTTATTTACAGATATCACAATTTGGCCAAAAATATGATTTAGGCAATTATGCTATGAGGCTAATAATCTATAATACTAACAGCATATATTTAGCATCAGTTAGCTGGCTACATTTCTCCTTTATTAAGCCAAATTTAGGTATTGGAAAATCCCTTACATCAGGGGTCTCAAACATGTGGCCCGGGGGCCAAATGCCAAAGGTTCTAATCTGGCCCGTGGAATGTTTTTGCAAAGTGCAAAAATTTCACAGTCTTGAATTGAATTAAGCAAAAAAAAACGAAAAAAATAGCGTGAATTAAGGAAAAAATGTTGAATCAAGCAAAAAAAAAAAAAAAATCTTCAATTAAGTAAAAAAAAATCTT
Organism: Sphaeramia orbicularis; assembly: GCF_902148855.1. Classification (NCBI taxonomy): domain Eukaryota; kingdom Metazoa; phylum Chordata; class Actinopteri; order Kurtiformes; family Apogonidae; genus Sphaeramia; species Sphaeramia orbicularis. The sequence goes on along the minus strand of NC_043974.1, from coordinate 13,571,588 downwards.
GAATTAAGGCAAAAAAAAAAAAAATCTTGAATTTAGTAAAAAAAAAATCTTGAATTAACAACTTCAAATTTTTGTCTTTGTTTTAGTGCAAAAAAATAAAATTAAATTATGAAAATATTCACATTTACAAACTATCTTGTAACAATAAAATGTGAATAATCTGAACAACTATGAACTATCTGAAATGTCTAAAGAAAAATTCAGCACAATTTTAACCGTTTTCTGCCTGTTCCTAAGTGTTTAGTGTCTTTGTAGATCTGATCCATAATGCACATGGAGAAATGACCAGTTGAGGCAGAATATTGTGAAAATTGCACATATTTTTCTGAAGAAATCTCAGTTTTTTTCAGGTTATTCACATCATTTTTTGTGTGGATAGTTTATAAAAGTAAGTATTTTTATACTTTAATCGGGTTTTTTGCACTAAAAAAACAGACAAAAGTTAGGAGTTGTCATTATTTACAGGTTATTATGTTATTATTTTACTGGTCCGGCCCACTGGAGATCAAATCAGGCTGAATGTGGCCCCTGAAACAAAATGAGTTTGAGAGCCCTGCCTTACATAGTATTTTGCTTTCCCTTTTTTCCCCCCACCATATGCAAGAGGTGAAACCCCAAAAAAGACCAACCTGTGTCAGTCCATTCACCACATTCCTGTGTTCAGCCTGTTGTGGCTACACTCGACTGCACTTAATTATGTCGTACAAATGAGAGTGTGACTGTACGAGTGTGTTTTAGTGTGTACGTGGGCATGTTTTTAACAGTGCGGCGCATCGGTTGCCCTGTTACTAGCTCCATAGCTGGTCTGAATACAAATGAGATGGAGAAACAGGGTTTCTACTGCACACAAAGGGGGGAAGAGGAGAAGAAGAGGAGGATGATGAGAGGAGGAATTGTTGCTTTAGGCTGTTTTGTGTCCTGCCTCTTTTTTTTCCCCCCTTGTGGCCATTTTCAACAAAAGGGGGTGAAGTTGGATTATCTGTGGACCTCTCTTTTCACTTTCAGTACAGTATATCTCACTCTTGCTTCTCCTGTTAGTACAGGGGTGTCAAACATGTGGCCCGGGGGCCAAATCAGGTCTTCCAAAGGGTCCAGTCCGGCCCCCAGGATGAATCAGTGAAACACAAAAATTACACTGAAGATAATAACAATCAAGGATGTCAAAATAAATTTAGTTCAATTCCATCTAAAGTGGGTCAGACCAGTAAAATACTATCATAATAAAGTATAAATAACGAAAACCACATATTTTTCTCTTTGTTTTAGTGTAAAAAAAAAGTAAAATTACACAAAAATGTTAACATTTACAGACTAGCCTTTTACAAAAAAAACGTAAAAAACCTGAACAAATATGAACAACCTGAACTGTCTTAAGAGATTTAAAAGTAATTGTACCAATATTCTGTCTGTTATTAAATATTTTGTGCATTTGTAGATCCACTGTGATCTGTACGTTGTAATGAACATGTAAAAATGAGAAGCTGAAGCCAAATAATGGCATAAATTGTTAACCCTTTCATGCATGAATTATGAGAACCTTTATCAAAAATTTTTCCTGAGTGTTTTTATTCCTCTTTAGGCATAAAAAAAACAATGTCATTGAAAATTTTCTTCTGAATAAATAAATAAATAAATAAAATAAAAAATAATTTTAAAAAATGAAAAAATACATAAAAAAATAATGAAAAAAAATAAATTCTCATGAACCTATTTTTCATGAAGTTGCAAAAATGTCCTCTCAGCTGAACACCACACGTTTCCTTTTTGACGCACAGAAACATGTATTTACTGATAAATTGTGTGAAAACTATGGGGAGGGCTTGTGATTCTGGGGGTTTATGCTGAGGAGAGATCTACATAATGTTACCAATTCATGTCAGAAAAGATATGTAGTGCCTTAAAACTTTAATAAAGATATGTGTAAAAACAAACAAACAAACAAAAAAATGAAAAGAACAACAAAATCTATGAATATACAAGAGAACAGCTGTAGAATAGCTGTCCACGGTAGTCACCAGTATGCATGAAAGGGTTAAAATTGCACTTTTTCATTTTGGTCATGGTTCATATTTTTCCATATTTTTTTTAAAAGATAGTTTGTAGACATAGAAATTTTGATAATATAATCTTACTTTTTTCACTCTAAAACATAGAAATTAGACATACAAATTTTGGAATTGATATTATTTATGTATTATTATGTTATTATTTTAATGATCCAGCCCACTGCTGGTCATATTGGGCTTTATGTGGAGTTTGACACCCCTGTTTTAATACCTTTGTACTTCTGAACTCTCTTTTATTCTTCTTCCAACTCTTCCTCTCTTCTTCCTGTTATACTTTTAGCATTTAGAAGTTGCTCAATGTCATTTTATCCGTCCATCCTTTAGCTTTAACCTCCTTCTTATCACTTTCCCTTTTCTTCCAAACACTCTCACTCAGTTTTCCTCTCATCCCCTCTGGAGTGATTGTTGACTGATCTGACCGAGATGAAGCTCAGATTAGATGCGACCCTGAGGCTGTAATCAGCCCACAGCCTCTCTGCTCCTCACAGATAATCTCCTTGTGTTCAGTAACATAAAAATCTGCCAGTACATCTGTTTCCCATCCTAATACATTTATACATGTACACTATACCGGTGCGGCTGCTGCTGCTGCAAATGTACATATGCAAAAAAAAAAAAAAAAAAAAAACAGAAGGGATGTGTGCTCTTTTTTTCTATCCCACAGTGCATTTCCATATGGTGGAGGCTTGCCGTCCCGTTTTGTCATGTCATTAGGGCCAATTCTCCTTTCCAACCCATTAAAATTCATGAACAGATCTTTAATCTTTAGAAATGAGGATACTGGCGACTGGAGATGATTCTGCAGCTCTGTTTCTATCCCCTGTTTGATTCGATTCCTGTGTGTACAATAAATAGGAAAAAAAATGAAAACGGGAAGATGGAGAATTAAGAAAAGAAGAAAAAAAAAAGAAGCAGATAGAGGAAAGAATTGTACATGTGAGGATAGAGACGCAGACGGGAAGAGACAGCTGTGACGTCACGGACACTTTAAGTAGGTCAGGCACGAAGTTGTGATGTCACTTACACTGGAATCAGCCCAGTGGGCCAATCGTGTGCAGGGACACACCCCCTTTTTCCATCACCACTGGAAAACAAACTGCAACCAACCCCCCCTTTTCTTTTTTTTTTTTTTTTTTCGTTTTCCCCTCTCTGCAGCTGTCTCAAATCACACATGCACGCACATTGCACAGTCACAAAGACACGCTCAGTCCTCCTGCTCTCAACACTGACTCTGACAGTAACAGTAGACTATTCACATCCATCAGGACATGGGCAAACTTTTTCTTTTTTTCTGTTTATTTCTTTCCTCCTCTCGCAATGTCATCTTACGCCGAAGCCTACAGTATTTACTCTCTCAGATGGCGCTGAAGAGAAAGTTTACAGCTCACACGACTGCTGAGTTATTTTCTAACCTTTTTTGATTGTTTAGCGTCAAAAAAATTCACGTGTCTCTCATAAAACGTTGATATTGATGCATTCAGGGTGGGTTTGTGCAGAAAGTGTGTAGTGAATAGGGATGTCCAGTATTGGCTTTTTTGCCAAAAACCAATATGCCGATATTGTCCAACACTATATTTCCGATTCCGATATCTACCGATACCACTGCCGATATATGTGGGATATTAAACTAATTTTAGGAACATCACATATCTCCTGTCATGGAAGTAACACATCATGCCTAATTTTATTGTGATGCCCCATTGGATGCATTCTCAAATGCAACAAGGCTTTCAAAATGTAAACACTGTCTGTGCAAAGAATACATACTTCAACTGAAGTTGTGGAAAAAATGCCATATTTATTTATTTTCTCTCCCTCTCTCCATGAGTCTATTACAGTGTGGCAACTCTACTGTACAATTTTGAAAACTGCACATTTCTTTCAGCTACAAACAATGATTCATTTATGTGTCGGTAAATGCCGGCGAAATCAAGGCATTATTTTATCGGTTTTAATGATTGGCAAAAAAAAACGATTACGATATTCACCGATATTACATTTTTATGCCAATATCGGGCCGATAATATCGGTGGGCCGATATTATTGGACATCCCTAATAGTGAGGGATTCTTAGGGGTAGCAGGAAGATTTATGGGAGAGGCTGAGGCTGAACAGGTGATGGTAACTTGAGAAAATCATGGAGCACATGTGAAGCTCAAGGAGGGAACAGCTGTTGGTGCAGTTCGATTTCATAGTGATATGAGATGTAAAAATAACATTAGAAAAACTATACTTACTACTTACTGTGACTGCCTCCGCCGCTACCGCTGCCACAAAAATTCTAGCAAATTAGGCTACTGTTATTATTAAATATTTTTGTATTATCACAACAATTATTATTTTCCCCCTCACTCCCCCCTTTCTCTTTCTCACTTTCATTTACACCCCCCTCTTCCCCTTTTCTCTATCACCTCTAACCAAGCTATATGGTTTAGTTGCTATTTAAATTTCTGATCTTTTTCATTGTAATATGATGTTGTTGTTTGTCAATACTCTGTCATTGTTGTTATTTTTGGTTTGTTTTTTTGTATGAGTTTCCCTTTGTTTATGTGTTGTTGTTGTTTTTCTGTCCACATTGTCTTGTTAACTATCACTAAATAAATAAATAAATAAATATATATATATGTGTGTGTGTGTGTGTATACATATATATATATATATATATATATATATATATATATATGTATGTGTGTTAGTGATTTTAGTGATTTAGTGATTTATTCCGAACATGCACTGAAATTTAACATACATGCACTAGCAAAACATACATAATAATACAAATACCAAGAATCCTAACAATCTTAGTCAGAAGAAAAGCACAATAACTCCATTTACATGCAAAAGGGGTGGGAAGAAGTGCAACTTATTTAATCCCACCCCCTCTCCCTACAATATTATTAATAATATACAGTATGTCCCTCTTCCTTTTACATTACTCTTCTATATTTATATATCTATTCACACACACACAAACACACACACTCATTCACTCATATACACATATATACATTTATACATATACACAACATACAAATACACATATAATCTTTTGCCAGTGCCTTTCTTAGTTGTGCTACTGAATAAATAAACAAATAATAACTAACTCGAGGAAGGAAATATATACATAAACAACAGTGAACATATGGTGACAATAATAACCCTCTTCCCTATATCTTATGAAAAACATGTTCTTATGAGTGTTTTTGAATTGTCTTATGTTTGAACATTCCTTGTGCTCCTCCCTCAGTCTATTCCAGACTTTAACACCACACACAGATATGCTCAAACTTTTCCTAGTAGTGCGCACCCTCTGAATTTTGAAATTAAATCTACCCCTTAAATTATAACTCCCTTCCCTTTCAGTGAATAATTTCTGTATGTTCCCTGGTAGTTGATTATTTCTGGCTTTGAATATGATTTGTGTTCGGAATCTGCATAGTCAGACTTGAGCTCCATCAGCTCATTGGTAGCCTCATAGAATAGAATAGAATAGAATAGAATAGAATAGAATAGAATAGGCTTACTGTCATTACACCAGTTATGCATCAAAATTCCTTACATCTGAGTAGCAATGCAATAAGATACAGACAATTAAAAAAAAAAAAAAATTTAAATATAAAGGTGTGCAATCAAAAAATATGTACAAAAAAGAAAATATTCAAATATAAATTTGTTGTTAGTATCCATTATATTAACTCTTAATCAGCCCTGAGCATTGTAAAGAGGAGTTGATAATATTATTTATTTTTTGGTTGTTGTTGTGTTTTGGTGTTTTTTTTCACTCGTTTTTTTTTTTTTTTTTTTGGGGGGGGGGGGGGTTAATATGTTTTTTTGTATAATTTGTTATTTTTTTGTATTGTGTCTGTGTGGTTCCTATGTCTAAGTACATGTTTATGTAAATGTAAAATTTAAAATAATAAAAAAAAGAAAATATACTGTATGAAAGGCTAAGATTTTTAAATTTTGAAGTAGTATAAAATGTGCAAATGTAGTTGTAGTAGTAGTAGTGTAAACAATGTAAACATTTGGAACAAATATAGCAATGCAGACAATGTAGTGTATGTAAGCAGACATGTACTAGTGTAAGTGGTGTAAACAGTGTAATTAACAGTGAAAACAACATGTGTAGCACAATCATACTCATACACAATATAGACAAAAGTATTGGGACATATTAGATTCAGGGGTTTCTTTTCTAACAGGGGTCTGGGATACAAAACAATGATAATAAATGTCATAACATAGTTTTATACTGGGATAAATATCATTGCATTGGTTAGTTTGGTTTCAATTGTTATCTTTGCTTCCAAAATGCCTCAGAGATGGTTTTTACTTAATTTCTCTAAACAATGTTTGTTTTGTTTTGTCTATGAAAACAATTCTACATCTAAATTTCTAAAATATTTGTCATGCTCTGACTGTAAATAATAATTTTCTGCTATATCTAACTATCTACTTTCTTCACATCTCACTTAGGAAGAAAAATCTACCACTAACCCTTTCATGCATGATGTCCACATTTATGTGCACCACCAAAATTTAATCATTTGTTCCTTGTGCCAGTATCAATATTTCCTGGAAATATCATCCAAATCCATTCATAATTTTTTGAGTTATCTTGCTAACAGACAAACAGACAAACCCAGATGAAAACATAACCTCTGCCTTTCCTTGGCGGAGGTAATAAAATAACATCTAATACGTCCAAAGTGACACAGCATACAGCATCAGTGATGTGCACCAGTATGGTAAAACATCTGGACACAGTCAGGCTTATCGGAGCGAAAACGAGGTAAATCACAAACACATTAAAAAAAAAAAAAAAAAGCATGACTGCGATTTTAACTGTCTTGCATAATGATACGGTCATTTCCATTTACGGCATTGCAAACTGTTTATTGCCAGGAACTTCTACAAGATTTATGAACATTAATGGAGACATTAACAGATTAAAAGCAGATGTTGTGTTCCATGGTGACACTGCAGTGCACTAAAAGTAGTAAAACTGGGGGAAAAGTCTGGAACGTCTGCCAACGGAGATGTACTCCAGAGATGTCCTCATGTGATGACATCCAGAGAGTGCATGTTCTCACCTGTAACATCTCAACTCGATTTTTACTGTTGTTTAATCCATTTTTAACACCTGGTTGAACTCCAAAAAGTAGTTACACAGTCAAAACTTGGAAAGACACACGTTTCTCCTCCTGTTTTAGTTTCCTGCCCTCTGCATTAACCCTGATGGGCTTCAGCAGCAGCAGGAGGTTGGCTGTGGTGGGTAAAAGAAGGGAGGAGGAGGTGTGTGTTTGTGTTTGGTGTGCAGAGGGTGGGAAGGGGGGGGTCACAGGGTCAACTCCAGTGATTAAAAGGAGCCTGCTTTAACAGATCAGGGCCACCAGTGACTGATGGGGGCTCGGACCACTTTATCCAGTCTGACTTCGAGGGAAGAAGAAAAGACCAGCAGCGGCAGATCGAGACAAATTTATTCACTAAAAGCTTTTTTTTTTTAGTGAAATAAGGAGGGATGGAGTGGGAAAAATGCTGAAGAGGAGGTAAAATAGAGGTGATCAAAGTTAAAAAGTCCAGGTCCCAGGGGTGTAGAGCAACAGCAACAGCAACAGCACAACAGCCAGAATGGAGACAGAGGAAGAGAAATTCTGGCACGTCTGATACAAGTATTTCATTGGATGGTTGGATCTAAAAACAGGCAATCCAGATGATCAAAGACTGGAACAATCCTGCTGTCGCTCCAAAAAAAAAAAAAGATTAAAAAGTAAAGGGACAAGTCTGACATCTTTCATCTGTGTGTTTATAATCATCAGACTATAAAGGGTGGTGTATCTGCGTCTGCGTCTGCGTCTGCGTCTGCGTGTGGACCTGGAGCTGACGACGACTACGACGATGATGACGATGAAGGTGATTGTCGCCCTCAGACCCAGGTTTCTGCTGATTGTGGTGTGGAGCAGGAACACACATTCCACAGACTTTGAACTGGCTGTGCTCCTGTGAGTCAAAGGTATTAAAGTCATTATTTTCTAAAGGCGTTTGTTTGAAGGTTTTAATAGATCAGTGGATTCTTCTCATATGAGGCTGAAGGGACCAGTTGTACGTAATTCATGTGTGACAAAATCACCACAGGGTAAAAACTTAGAAGGAGAAACACTGACAGGACTCTGTGGACTGCGCTGATTCTTCAGTCAGTCCAGTACTTTGGTCCAGACTTCAGTGACTCTTTTATTGATTTCCGTCACATATGGTCCAGACATCCGTAGAAACTGATGACTAGTGATTGTGACTCCATCACTCTTTCTCTGGCGCCACCAGCAGGACAGAAAATGTCTCTACATCGGGTCTTCAACGTGGACTGCAACAAGTCTGTTCCCAAGTGGATGCATCTACATGACTGACCTTAACCACACATTCACCATAAGCGGATGAGTTGTGGTGAAGTTTTGGTCATAATTCATAGTTTTGTATTATGTTGATTTAAAAAAAAAAAAAAGTTAGATGTATTGTCATGAAATATGGTATAAGTTTTCTTGGCTTTTGCAAAACCTCATAATTAATTTTAGGAAATTTTATGTCATTGTTTTAAATATAGATTTGAATTCTTTAAACATATGATTTAACCTGTATTGGTTTTTAGCAAATGTAAGCATGTTAGCACTCCAACCTTGTTTACAAAAACATTACTTTTTTTTTGTTTTTTAATCATTAATTATTATAAATTGCTTTTTTGGCAACATATTTAAGTTGTGTTATTTTTTTAAGTTCGTAACCAATTATTTTTAACAATCAATATTCATTTTCAGAGCTAATTAGCAAATATTGGCTATGCTAGCAATCTATGATCATAAATGTGGCAAACTAAGATGTTAATTAATATTTTAATTAGTATATGTGGAAAAATTTTATTATAATTGTGTGGAAAAATTATGTGACATGTGATTATAATTTCAAACAAAAAAAACAACAACACTTGAAACACTAAATATTCATGTTTAGTATTCCCTAGCAAATGTTAGCATGCTAGCACTCAAATGAGATGGTTATTTTAAATATTATATTTTAGGAAATAATAAATATTTTCATTTAAATTTTGCTATTTTCTATGACAGCGTATTAGGGCCACATAAGAAAAAAAAGAACTACGAGAATAAAGTCGTTATTTAACTAGAATAAAGTTGTTGATTAACGAGAATAAAGTTGTACTTTTATGAGATTAAACTCGTAATATTTTGAAAATTCAACAGAGTTTCCGGTTTTACAGTGAAGGCAACAATGGAAGGAGAAACTTTTCCTTCTGTTGGACTCCAAAACTCAGAGTACAATCCCCACAGTTTGTTCAAAAACAGCAAACCCTCTGTGTTTAGTTCTGTTTAGTTCTGTACAGTTCTGTGGTGTTTCCACTGATAGTCCTACAGCTGAACACTTCATCAGTTTCTCCTCCACAAAAGAGGAAATTTACTACAAATCAGTTCAGTTCATACAACAAACCCAAACATGTGCAAACTGTCTTCAAAGTCCTTAGACTAATGTGTTGATGGAGGATAGACTCAGTATTTGGCCTTTGTGCCTAAACCCAAATGAAAGGAGAACTGCACTAAATGTTCCAAGTTCTACATCGATGAGTGGGTACAACTTCTCATTATATTATGACTTTATTCTCGAAATCTAACGACTTTATTCTCGTTAAATAACGACTTTATTCTCGTTAAATAACGACTTTATTCTCGTTAAATAATGAGTTTTTTAAAACTATGACTTTATTCTCATTAAATAACTTTATTCTCGTAGTGACAACTGTTTTTTTTTCTTATGTGGCCCTAATACGCTGTCATAATTTTTAGATGTGTTTAAATTATGCTATATTTGAAAACATACTTAATATTACTATTTAGTATTTATTGCAAATGTTAGCTATGCTAGCACTCTAAAATCACATAGTAAAAAAATGGATACTAATATTATTTTAATTACTGCATTTAGAAAAAAATCTGAAATGTACTTACGAATAAAACACTTATATATGTGTGTGTGTGTGTGTGTGTGTGTGTTTAAACTGTATTAAAGGTAGCACTCTAAAATGAGACTGTGTAGGTAAACTCAGATGCTATATATGTACATTTTGTTTTTTATTTCAGTGTTTTATAGAATGATGAATCTTTGTAGATTATTATTTAGCTCAAAGACCCGCTGTGCTGAGGTGCTAATATCGCTGTACATCTTTGAGACTTACATTTATAAATTTGACCTTTTAAGCCGTGCAGAATTGTATAGTGGGCTTTTATTGACTTAATGCTTTAGAACAAATCTCACAGAGGTTGGCTACACTGGGAGCATTTAGACCCCTGACCTATTTACGACCCTGGAGATAAAGAGGCCAGCACTGGAAATGGAAGTCCACTAACAGAGAATGTGTTTAGTACGCCCATTGTTGGGTTTGCATTATAACTAAAACATGGGACGAATACTTTTTTCTGCCTGAAGTTGGTTACGTGACCGTCTACACCTTCCACAGCTCGATGACGGAGGTTCAGTTATGATTAAGCTCAAATCTCATCATTTTAATAGCACTACAATGGATTACACCACACACACATGCATTTGATGGACACAGTGGATGAAGTTGATTATGATGAAAGGGTGGGTGGAATCTTGTACAAACAGCCCAAAACAAAACATCAATCCAACTCAGAATTAAAAAAAAAAAAAAGACTTGACTGAGGTTCAGCCGGATGCTTTTTCTGAGTACTGTTTTTTGTTTTGCTTAATATTACGTGCAGTTCCAGTAAAGTGCTCTGTGATGTAGCTTTTGGCTTGTCTTTGCAGCCGAGTGGCCAGAATTTTATCAAAAAACAAACACAAGCATTTCCAGGCGGATTGTTCTGTGTGCGCCATGTGATTCACTGTGTCAAACATTTAGTGTTTGCATGGTATTACAGTATGTGGGCATAATTTATTCCTCTCACTAACCTTTGTTTGGCAGAGGTACAGAACAAAGTCCTCTGTTCGGCTAAACGGTGTGTTTACACTTGCAGGTATTTGTCTGTTCGGTCCATAGCTAACTGACTTGAGGTTTGCCAAAAAAAATAAAAAAGACCCACACACAATATTTCATTTCCAGAGGTGGTAAATGTAAAAGGTGGAGACCTCGCTGGCAGTCGTATTGTTTGATAGAGTGCATGTTCTCCATCACCGCCCTCTGCCGTACCGCTGATAGCTCACACAGGAGCCTTGGACCAGAACTGATTAAAAGTTTGAGGTCGTTCTCGGGGGTCAATCTGGGGTCAGCACATACAGAGGTAAACCCTCACATATATATTTAGACGTCAGCTGCCTGGTGATGATAGAGCAGTCCTTTGAAGTGGAGAGAAATGTGTTTGAAACTGACTGCTGATGGATGTAGGAGCTCAGATTTAAGCATCGTTTATCTGTTTGTAGCTGTTTGACTCCGACAGCAAGTTTACACAACTAGAGATACAACAGACATGCAGCACCGAATGTGTACGCCATAAATCATAGGCATTATAGGTGGGTTATTCAGAATACATTAATGCATTATTTTTGCTTTACGAATTACCATTTTTAGGTTTTTCCAAATCTTACTCATTTTTACCCTGCCCCCTGAAGGGGAGGCAAGGGCTGTTGTTTTTTGGTTTGGTTTGTTTGCTTGTTTGTTGACAATCTAGCAGCAAAACTATTGGTCAAATTCATACCAGATTTGGTTCATAGATTACCAATGACCCAGAATAGATGTGATTAGATTTTGGGAAAAGTCGGTCAAAGTTTAATTTTTTTTTTTTAATTTTTTAAAATCTTTTTTTTTTCCCCATTTACTTATAATGGGTGAAATTTCACATGTCTGTAGCAGCAAAACTACTGGTTCAATTCATACCAAATTTGGTTTATAGATTGCCAATGACCCAGAATAGATGTGATTACATTTTGGGAAAAGTAGGTCAAAATTTCCATTTTTTATGAATTTTTTAAAAATCTGTTTTTCCCATTTACTTATAATGGGTGAATTTCACATGTCTGTAGCAGCAAAAGTATTTGTTGAATTCATACCAAATTTGGTTTATAGATTGCCAGTGACCCAGAATAGATCTCATTTATTTTGGTAACAGTAGGTAAAGGTTCAAATTTTTAACGAATTTTTAAAATCTTCCCATTTACTTATAATGGGTGAAATATGTGTGAGGGGCGGGGTTTGTTGTGCCTGGCACCACTTGTTAATTATGTTGTACAGTTGTATCAAAATTTGTCTTTGTTGCATACTTTTCATCGGCATTTCAGCAAACATTTCTCATTTTACTAGTGTTGATGAGCACACTTGGATTTCTGTTTTTATACAAAAGTTAGCACATGTTTGAGTATTGTTAAATAAATACGGTCATAAGAAGCTAATTAGTTGAATTTATTTGTACTTTACATACTCTATCATGATAAAATCAGAGAGATTAAAAGCCTAACGTACATGTGGCCAGTGAAAATACCTCCTTAAAAAAAATAAGCAATCATATGTTAAGCATCAATATGAGATACGACAAAAAAAAAAATGCAACTTTATTGAAAAGACCTTATACAATACAAGGAAAATACATAACGCACAATAAATTTTCACTAATAAGAGTCATTTTCAGATGTTTTTAGAAGTTGATTTATTGAATAAAGTGATTTCTATACATGTAAGAAGGGAAATAAAAGTGAAATAATGATTGAAACAATGAAAATATCAATGCATTGTACATACACACACACACACACACACACATTCACTGCCCTGATCACATAAAAAGGCTTTTTTACTCTATGAGCTATGGAACTTTATGTGCTTCATGCGCTATGTAACACACTGTTATGGATATTTTGCTAAATTGTCTACGTTTGAGCATTGTGTGCATATGAAAGTAACAGTCTAGATCCCAAAAACATAGATTTTTACGCTTTCCATAGTCAAGTTTGGTTTGTGTGTATCTGTGTGGACTGATAAACTGAACAGATCAGAAAACCACAGCCTGTTTACACACTACTATTGTTATTATAGGTGATGGACATGCACTTCAAACATGAAATATAACACCATAGATCCCATAGGTCATTGTATTAGTCACTGTTTAAGTCACAAAAAACACTTAAGTTTGGAACTTTGACAGATGAAAGCCTCCTCATCACCTGTGTCCAACATTATCTGCAGTGTCCACAGTTTAAAGTCCACCAGAAACAATAGTTTGTTTCATTTGTACCAGTTTTTGATCATTTTTGCATTGGAGTACAAACAATATGGATGTAATATTTTGTAAAATGGAGGAAAACAAAACACCTGTTTAGGAAAAATAATCTGCAATAGTGGATAGAATATTATAGTGTCCCAAAATATGGTGGTATATTGATTTTCTGCATCATGTTATTTATTGTCATTTTGGAGAGCTGCTGACTTTTGTTTGATTAAACCATTGCATCCAAGTGAAAAATAAAATGAAGTGCCAAAAATGCTGAGTCATGGCTGCAATAGCAATCAAATAAATGTTTAGTGCTTATGTTGGACGTCTAGAATGTCTGCCAGAGGGTGTGTTACGTCACCTGAAAGCCCTTTAATCCAGCTGACCTCACAGCTGGTGGGCCAAGATAAGCAATGACCACGCAGATATAACTGGAAGTGTTGCAGCAGTTGCCATAGCATGTATCCACACATCCTGTTTTGTTTTTTTTTTTGTCATGGAGAAATCACTTTTCCTGCAAATACACCTCATGTTCTTCTGAAATGGAGCATGTGTCGACATTTTTTTTTTTTTTTTGGGTGAAGTGTGAGGATATTCAAAGATGATTTGGACTGAATTGACCATGTTGCAAAATTAATTAATACGCATTTGTGTGTTCAGATGGAACAAATATCTGGCTGAGCACAGTATGACAGCAGCTTCGCCTGGAGGATGAATCACCATTCATTAATTAATCACAAAGGTGGTTAATTTAGGGCTGTGGAAAACATATTAATCTGCCAATTTTCTGTTTCAGTGTGAGATTTGGTTCAATTTTAGACATGCCACTGCATAAATGGGATTATGTTACACACAGCACTGTCTCAGGGAATGGAAATTTATTTATTTATTAAACAATTAAGTGGTTCCAGGCACAACAAACCCCACCCCTCACATGTATTGTAGCTTATTTTGGCATCGATCCAGCTGATGTCATCATGTCTATGTGTGTGCTGATGTCAGCATATCAACTGCCTCTATATATACTACCAAAAAAAAGTCAAGGATATTTTTCATTTTTGGGCTTTTTTTTCATTTGGGATTCTTCCACAGCGCTTTTTTTTTTTACTTTTTTTGTATGTGTGAATTGAACTGAAACACACAAAAAATGAAACCAGACATAGTTTTATTTACAAAGGGCAAAAAAAAAAAAAGACAAAGAAAAAGGAAAAAGACAAAGAAATATTCTTAACTTTTTGTTTGTAGTGTATGTCCCAAGTCTGAAGTAAACTGAAACAAAATTGATGTTTTTATACACATTTGAAATTTCACCCATTATAAGTACACTATATTGCCAAAAGTATTGGCTCACCCATCCAAATAATCAGAATCAGGTGTTCCAATCACTTCCATGTCCACAGGTGTATAAAATCAAGCACCTAGGCATGCAGACTGCTTTTACAAACATTTGTGAAAGAATGGGTCACTCTCAGGAGCTCAGTGAATTCCAGTGTGGAACTGTGATAGGACGCCACCTGTGCAACAAATCCAGTCGTGAAATTTCCTGGTTCCTAAATATTCCACAGTCAACTGTCAGCTGTATTATAAGAAAGTGGAAGTGTTTGGGAACGACAGCAACTCAGCCACGAAGTGGTAGGCCACGTAAACTGACGGAGCGGGGTCAGCGGATGCTGAGGCGCATAGTGCGAAGAGGTCGCCAACTTTCTGCAGAGTCCATCGCTACAGACCTCCAAACTTCATGCGGCCTTCAGATTAGCTCCAGAACAGTGCGCAGAGAGCTTCATGGAATGGGTTTCCATGGCCGAGCAGCTGCATCCAAGCCATACATCACCAAGTGCAATGCAAAGCGCCGGATGCAGTGGTGTAAAGCACGCCGCCACTGGACTCTAGAGCAGTGGAGGCGCCTTCTCTGGAGTGACCAATCACACTTCTCCATCTGGCAATCTGATGGATGGGTCTGAGTTTAGCGGTTGCCACGAGAACGATACTTGTGGGACCGCATTGTGCCAAGTGTAAAGTTTGGTGGAGGGGGGATTATGGTGTGGGGTTGTTTTTCAGGAGCTGGGCTTGGCCCCTTAGTTCCAGTGAAAGGAACTGGGAATGCTTCAGCATACCAAGACATTTTGGACAATTCCATGCTCCCAACTTTGTGGGAACAGTTTGGAGCTGGCCCCTTCCTCTTCCAACATGACTGTGCACCAGTGCACAAAGCAAGGTCCATAAAGACATGGATGACAGAGTCTGGTGTGGATGAACTGGACTGGCCTGCACAGGGTCCTGACCTCAACCCCATAGAACACCTTTGGGATGAATTAGAGCGGAGACTGAGAGCCAGGCCTTCTTGTGTGTGACCTCACAAATGTGCTTCTGGAAGAATGGTCCAAAATTCCCATGAACACACTCCTAAACCTTGTGGACAGCCTTCCCAGAAGAGTTGAAGCTGTTATAGCTGCAAAGGGTGGACCCACGTCAGATTGAACCGCATAGACTAGGAATGGGATGGCACTGAAATTCATGTGAGTCAAGGCAGGTGAGAAAATACTTTTGGCAATATAGTGTAAATGGAGAAGAATTTTTTTTTTAAGAATTCATTAAAACTTTTTTAACTTAAACCTACTTTTCCCAAAATGTAATATCATCTATTCTGAATCACTGTCAATCTGTAAACACATTTTGGTATGAATTTAACCAATAGTTTTGCTGCTAAAGTGTTAATAAACAAACAGACAAGTGGTGCCAGGCACAACAAACCCCGCCCCTTACACGTATTGTAGCTTATTACCTCCGCCAAGGAGGTTATGTTTTTGCCAGGGTTTGTTTGTTTGTCTGTCCGTTAGTGTGCAACATAACTCAGAAAGTTATGGACAGATTTTGATGAAATTTTCAGGGTTTGTTGGAAATGGGATAAGGAAGAAATGAGTAAATTTTGGTGGTGATCGGGGGTGGGGGGCCACTGATCAGCCTTGGCGGAGGTCTGCGCTCTCCGAGTGCTTCTAGTTTTGGTATCAATCCAGCTGATGTCATCATGTCTATGTGTGTGCTGATGTCAGCATATCAGTCACCTCTATATATGTGCCACGTTTGTAGTAAATTGAAACAAAATTGATGTTTTTATAGACATTTGAAATTTCACCCATTATAAGTAAATGGGAGAAGAAAAAATAATTTAAAAATTCATTTAAAATTTGAACTTTGACCTACTGTTCCCAAAATGTACCCACAACTGTTCTGGGTCACTGGCAACCTATAAACCCAATTTAATATGAATTCAACCAATGGTTTTGCTTCTACAGACATTTGAAATTTCGCCCATTACAAGTAAATGGGGGGGATTTAAACATTCATAAAAAATTTGAACTTTGACCTACTTCTCCCAAAATGTAGTCAGATCTGTTCTGGGTCACTGGCAATCTATGAACCCAATTTGGTATGAATTCAACCTGTAGTTTTGCTGCTAGAGTGTTAACAAACAAACAAACTGAACCAAAAACAATACTCTTTGCCTTCCTTTTTGGGGTAAAAACAGCTAAAAGATAAAATACCAGCTAAAATAAAGCATCATGAGGCTTAAAAATACCATGAATCTAAAATATTCCTCACAGCCCATATTCAAAAGAGGAATATTTTGGTCATTGTGTCCGTCTGCGTGTTCTAAATGCAGCATAACATATTGAACAGGAAACACTCATGTCATGGTACAAATGAGAGTCTGTAAGAGTCGGTTCAGGAAACTATGACCGAACTTACGTAACCACAGAGCTGGTGAATGATGGTCTGGTCCTGAGAGGCTCTGCTCTGGGTTTGGAGGTCAGTACAGTCCAGTTTTAGCTGGGATGTAAACACATGTTATGTTGATTCTTCCATCTGCTTCTGTATGAATGTGCTCATTATGTACCGAAGGAAAGAAAAAGCCGGACTGCTGCTGCTTCGTGGGTAAATTAACTGGCATCGACAAAGGCTGAGACGCCTGGGAACGAAGGTCATGGAATTATGTCAACAAGAAGATCTTAAGATGTTTACAGGGGATGTTTATACAGAGCAGGTTACTTAATGAGTCGCTGTAAAATTAGTTGTGGATGTAAACACTACCTCTGAATGTCTAATCTTCTTTCCTATGTTGTAACTAAGCAAGAGTCTGAGTACCAGCTGAGATCTGAATCATGCGCTCTCAAGTTTCATTAAACTATTACCAAAGTGGAAGAGTCCTGACATCTTTCCACTCAATGCCTTTTTGGTGAATTGTTTTCTTTATGTGTCTGAGATCAGTCAAAGGACATTGTTTTTCAAGTATTCTTGTTATACAGTCGCGGAAAAAATTATTAGACCATCAAAAGTCATCAAAAACAACGCTTATGCAATCAAGTACTAACTCCCGTGTGTATCATGTGACTAAAACAGACAGAAAAGAAAACATGGAATGCCTAAAAGTACTGTTTTTGTCAGTACAATGCCGTAGATATTGATGTAAGAACTGAAGTGATTTTGGTTATTATCAAGAAAACATGGAAAATGACAAGATATCAGCTCTGACATTAAACTATTATGAGCTATTTTTGTTGTTTTCATTATATTTGTCCAAACAAATGTACCGTTTGTTATATGAGTCATTAAAATGAACAAGAAATTGAAGAAAACAAGTGGTGGTCTAATAATTTTTTCCGCGACTGTATATCAATAGATTAAATTAGGTGTTTAAACTACAGTCATGTCTCCAGCTCTGTTATTGACTGATTAACTGTTTAATTTGATATTAATATTAAGATCAAACTAACAAAAATCACCTTCTTATTTAGTCTATTTGACATAAGTTGTATACAGAGGAAATAAGTGTTTTTCATTCTAATGCAGTGTTTTTCAACCTTGGGGTCGGGACCCCATGTGGTCGCCTGGAATTCAAATGGGGTCGCCTGAAAATTATCTTTCAAATGTTCATTGTGGTCAGTTTCAGATGCTGCGCAGCTCTTTCATAATTCATAGTTTGAGTTATTGTTTGTTCAGTATTAATTGTCAGCCTTGGAAATCCAAGCTGGACTGACTGTACATATCCTGACCAAGAAAATCAAATTCTCACTTTGTGCAGTAATCAACACCTGGCTTTTCTACCTCTGTCCATAATAATATACATTATCTAGACTAAATGTCGTCTAAAATTAACGTTTATTTGCAACATAGTATAGCAAACTACTACATGATCAAAAACCAAAATGTCTCTGTTTTTAATATCTGGGGGTTGCCAGAAATTTGTGATATTAAAATGGGGTCATGTCCCAAAAAAGGTTGGGAACCACTGTTTTAATCCATATGTAAGAATAGACTTGGCAGGGTTGAGAATAATTAAATTGATGCTCCTCTTTCACACTGTACTATCTGCTTACCTGTATTTCCAAATTTATTCTACAACACCGTTCCAAAAAAGTTAGAACACTGTGTAAAAAAAATTAAATGAAACCAGAAGACAGTAGTCGCTTTTCCATTGGAAATCTGCGCAAAACTTTACTAAATGCTGAAAAAACAGAAATGTGTAATGTCATTTTTTCCATTAAATCACAAATGCGATGATTTGTTTATTTATTATCGTGAAATGACACCAGAAGTCATTCCATAAACATGGCAACGAACGTAAATGTGGTGTTGATTTACAGATATATTCATTATTATTATATATTACCCCTCTATCTCGTACTAAATTAAAAAATGATTGGGTTTCCTGGTGTGTCCACACATACCGCAACATGTTTCTTCTTCTTCGCTTCTTGCAACGTCCGTCAACATCCATTTTTTTAATTCACCTGTCTCTAGTTGCGAAAAAAGGTCTTTCCATTGCAGTTTTGTGTGATATACCATTTGCGCTACACCCAAAAAAAAAAACACTTGCCAGAACTTTTAATCGAAAAATGAGACTTTTGGCGAAACAGTCGTTTTTCCATTAGGTAAATGTTTATGCGCAAGTTATATTTGCGCAATTTGAGGGTCAATGGAACAGCAACTAATGATTTGAAAATCTCTAAGAACCCATATTTTACTCACAGGAAACCATAAACTGAAAACTCAGCTGAGAAAGTATACCATTTTGAGAATAAACGGCTGGGAAAGTAAGTGTAAAAATAAACAGCTGAAGGAACATTTTATGACTAATCTGGTTAACTGGTAATAGGTCAGTAAATGAACGAGTATCAAAAGAGTATCTTAACCCTTTATAGCAGGGGTCTCAAACATGTGGTCTGAGGGCAAAATGCGGCCCACCAAAGGTTCCAATGTGGCCCCTGGGATGACTTTGCAAAGTGTAAAAATTCCACAGTCAAGGCTGTGGAACTCATTTTAGTTCAGGTTCCACATACAGACCAATATGATCTACAGTCAAATAATAACAGCAGAATAACCTACAAAAAATAACAACTCCATATTTTCTTCTTGGTTTGATGTGAAAAAAAAGAATATTACACTATGCCTATAAATAATGACAGCTTCAAAAATTTGTCTAGTGCAAAAAATAACATTAAATTCTGAAAATATTAACATTTACAAAGTATCCTGTAACAATAAAATGCGAATAACCTGAAGAAATATGAACAATCTGAAATGTGTAAAGAAAATTCAGCACAATTTTAACTACTTTTCTGCCTGTTACTAAGTGTTTAACGTCTTTGTAGATCTGATCCATAATGCACATGTAGAAATGATAAGTTGAGGCAGAATATTATTAAAATTGCACTTATTTTCTTAAGAAATGTCAGTTTTTTCAGGTTATTCACATATTTTTTGTTTGGATAGTTTATAAAAGTAAGTATTTTCATAATTTAATGGGGGTTTTGCACTAAAACAAAGACAAAAATTTGGAGTTGTCATTATTTATAGGTTATTATGCTATTATTTTACCCTGTTCGGCCCACTGGAGATCAAATCAGACTGAATGTGGCCCCTGAAAGAAAATGAGTTTGAGACCCCTGCTTTATAGGGTACTCACTGATATATTCTGAAATTCTAAACTTCAACCTCAGTGTGTTATTGGAATACATAACAAGACTTTAATACTTTTGTGAAATTTTTGAACATTTTTTATTGTCATGTAGAAAATCAAGGTCAGTGAAGTTACCATAAGTGTAAAAAAAAAAAAAAAATCCAAGTAGTAAATGTAAAAGAATACAAAAAAAGCACATGTAAGGTGAAAGGAACATCACTTTTAGAACCTTAGAACATCACTTTTAGAACATTAGACCAACATGAGTACTGATCCAGACCCCTGTCCACATCCACATTATCCCTTTGAACATCATTCCTTACATTAGTACCATTACTTCATGGTACCAAACAAAGCAGGTACACTCACTGTTCAACAGCCTCTACAAATTGTCAAGCTATTTCAGAAGAATGATCCTCAAAATCCAGTCTAAGGTATACAATATATAATCAAAAGAATACGAGAGTATGGAGGAATCTGTTCGAGCAAGTGACAAGGCTGAAAATCAATATTGGATGGCTGTAATCTTCAGGCCCTCGGGGTACACTGCAAACCAAGTATGGACACAGAAATGATCATCTGTGAAGACAGTTTGCAGCACCCTCCATAAATACAGGCTAAAGCTCTATCATGCAGAAGGAGCCATATGTGAACATGATCCAGAAACACCACCGTCATCTCTAGGTCATTTATAATGGTTTGTGGTGGATTAAGAAACTATTCTGTGGTCAGATGAATTAATATTTGATATTGGGTTTGGAAACCGTGGACGCAGCATTATCAGCATTCAGGTCAAAAGATTCAGATTCAGATTTATTAATTGTCATTCAATAAAAACATCCCAGATGCTGTTAAAGAACGAAATGGCAAAATGCACAGCACGAAATAAAAACACAGAAAAAGAATCCTAAAAACACCAACTAAAAACAACCCATATATACTACTACTACAACCACTAGGACTCCTGTGATGGGGCGGGTGTCCCGTCCTGGTGCGTTGAGCCGACCAGGTGAACCAGCGTTTTCCATCGCTGGCGGTCTTGTGCCAGCTGCTCTGCGTCCTCCATGGTAACTCCATGTTGTTGGAGGTCGCGGGCAATGACGTCGAGCCATCGGGTGCGGGGCTTGCCTCGTGGTCATTTCCAGCCTGCGGCCTTTGGGTCAAATTGAAGGATGGCTCTTGTTGGATCGACAGGAGGGAGGCGGAGGACATGACCGAACCAGCGGGCGCGACGTTGCGCGGCCAGGCTGGATGCTTTGGGCTGGCATGTGCGGGCTCCAAGCACCTCGTTGGAAACCCGCTGGGGCCACCTGATGTTTTCGATAGTTCTGAGAGCACTGCTATAAAGCCATCTATTCTGCCAGCCAGAGTCTTATTTAAGGACCATGTTTCCGAGCCATAGAGCAGGATGGAGAGGACGGCAGAGTTGTAAATCCGGAGCTTCGTCCTGCGTGAGATGGTCTGGTGCCGCCACAGTGGTTTCCAGAGAGACTGCAGAGCTGATGCTGCCAGGGCCCTTCTGCGGGTAATCTCTGGTTTTAGGTCCCCGTTGTCTGTCACCATGGACCCCAGATACACAAAGCTCTTGACAGGCTCTACAATGTCATTACCAAGCTGCAAGGGAGGTGGATCCGGCCCATCACCAACATACATGAGCTTGGTTTTTGTCCAGTTCACTTGGAGGCCAAGCTTCTCTGCCTCTTCACTGTATACAGGGGTTGGACAAAATAATGGAAACACCTTCACCTCAAGATGATAATGCCCCAATCCATACAGCTAGAATTGTTAAAGAATGGCATGAGGAACATTCTAATGAAGTTGAGCATCTCGTATGGCCGGCACAGTCCCCAGACCTCAACATTATTGAGCATTTATGGTCAGTTTTAGAGATTCAAGTAAGACGTCGATTTCCACCGCCATCGTCTCTAAAAGAGTTGGAGGGTATTCTAACTGAAGAATGGCTTAAAATTCCTTTGGAAACAATTCACAAGTTGTATGAATCAATACCTCGGAGAATTGAGGCTGTAACTGCCGCAAAAGGCGGACCTACACCATATTAAACTATATTTTGTTGATTTTTTAAGGTGTTTCCATTATTTTGTCCAACCCCTGTATCTGCCCAGAGCATCTGTCAGCTGACTGTAGGATGTGCTGAGCAGGATGACCCATATATATGGTAAAATATTAAAAAATGCACTAAAATAAATAAATAAATAGTTAGTAAAGATAAAAAAAGAAATATTATAAAAGCCTGTATCTCTGATTATATGGAGGTGAATTAGTGCCTATGGGATGGGCAGTTTACATATCTGAAAAGGGACCACCAATGAAGAAAGGTATATTTAGGTGTTAGAGCGACGTTTGCTCCCATTCAGATGACATCTTTCTCTTGGAAGGCTTTAAATATTCCATTAAGACAATGTCAACTCTTTATAGTTCACTCACTGAAATACTCTTCAACCTTAGTGTGATATTGGAGGACATAACAAGATGTTATTACACTCAAGGAAAAAAGAAACGCACCATTTTCATTTTCTCGATTTTTTCAGAAATATGACAGTTATTGCAAAATGTCAAACTACAATGAGTTCAGTACTATTCTGAGTCCAAATGAAATGATTGTTTTCCTGGTTCCGGTTGATTGATTTTGATTCGCAATAAAAACTGTATTTGTGTATTCCTCACCCATGTCTGCTCATGAGGGAAACTCACAGATGAATTGGACCTCTCCTCAATTGTGCACAAATATTTCTTATAAAAAGACACCGAAATGGAGCAAAAACACATTTGTCCACAATGCCATGACTACTGCAACCGGAGAGGGATCGGGCCATTGGCATGCTTCAAGGTGGACGGAGCAGACGGGTTGTAGCCAGGGTGTTTGGACTCCACCACTCTACCGTTGGACGCCTTGCTGAGCGTTACCACACCACCGGCTCCTCCAACAACCGTCCCAGATCTGGTCGACCACGTGTTACAAGCGCTGCACAGGACCATGTCAATCGGCTGTCACATCTCCGTGACAGGTTTCGGCCTGATTTGGCCCAATCTCTGTCAATGTCCAATGTCAGAGTCATAGGATATTGGTACTGTAGTCAGGTTTACTGTGTTCGTTGGGGTTCAGTACTATCTGAGGATTTCTCTGTCACAAATGGTGTCCGACAGGGTGGGAAACTCTCCCCACTCCTGTTTAATGTTTAATTTTTGTACTAAATTGTTGAGTATTGAACTCAATAATGTTCCAGTTGGTTGTTGTTGTTCGGGAATTGCTTTTAATCATCTAATGTATGCAGATGATATTGTCTTAATTGCTCCATCTGCCAAGGGCGTCCAGCAGTTGCTCGACACTTGCTCCCAGTACGGTCAGTCTCATGATATTTTATTTAACTCTGATAAGTCAAAGATTATGCCGTTTGACACAAATAAGTACAATGTAAAAACTAAACTTGAGTTGAATAACCTTCCATTCGAATATGTCAAAACCTACAAGTACCTCGGACATATTGTATCTGATAATCTTAGTGATGATAATGACATTCAAACTAAGGTTAGGAGTCTTTATGGTAGGGGTGATTTTATCTCTCGCAGGTTTTATTTTTGGTCCACTACTGTTAAGAATACATTGTTCATATCTTTTTGCTCGAATATTTATCTCTGCTACTTATGGGTTCATTTTAAACGTTGTACTGCTCACTCAGTCAGAGTTGCTTTTAACAATGCATTCTGTATTATACATGGTTTTTATCGTAGCTGTAGTGCTAGTGGTATGTTCTGTTTTAACCTTCTGGTATCCTGTCCACCAAGGCCCTTACTAAGCACCAAGTGTGCCATTTTTGCACACTTGTGGAATAATGTCAAAACAATTTTCACACAGTTTGTTTTTAATTCTTTTACACTTCTTTCTATTTCATCAACTTGAGCTGTAAATAAAAATATCAAATACTCAATAATTGTCACATTTTTTTAACCCTTTAAATGCAATGTTTGTAATGTAAACAAACCCTTTTATTGGATGCAAAAAACACCAAAAATTAATTTTTTTTCAATTTACTACATAAAAAGTGGATCACATATATTTGATTTTTTCATCCTGGCATATGTCAGTGATTAACTCCATCATCGGTTAATTTGCATTGTTATTTTTGGCGCTAGGTCAAATGGTCAAAAATACTAGCATGTCTGTCCCCAAGTGTGCGTAAAATGCACACCTATAAATCAAACTATTAAATATTATATATTGATTTATTTTTCTGCTCTAATTTGATTTTATTTTTGTAAATCAAAGTCAGCTCTAATCATACATATCAAAAAAATCATTCATTTTACTTTTTTTTTTTAACCCTTTAAATGATCTCTTTTTATCATGATGTCACTACATTTTTTGATGCAAAAAACACAAAATATGTTTTTTGTTTGTTTGTTTTTTTTTCTTCCAAAATACTACATAAAAGTTGGATTACATATTATTTGATTTTTGCAGCCTGGCATATGTCAATGATTAACAGCAACATCAACAATGCTAATAAATTAATTTAGACCCTCACCTCTCAAATGAAGCCCAGATATCAGTAAAAGCTGGATTTATGCCTTAATGGCTTTCGGATCAAAAACAGTGGTTACAATGGAAGAAATAATGCGTTTTAGGCACACTTGGGAGACAGATGCTAGTTGTGTAATTTTCTTTTGTTTACAATGTGTAAATTTTAGTTGGTGGCCAGAATTGTAAAGATCATGCACAAATGAACAACTTTTGAATTCTAACCTTATTTAAATTGTGAAAAATAATATGAAGTTTTTTAAAACGAAGTGCAAAGTGTACCTAAAAGGCGCACTCGGGTTAAAAATGTTTGGTCTTATTATGAGATGTTACGGAAAGCAATTTTCAATTTTTTACTGCGTTTAAGTCACTCTAGAAATGTTGTGATTTTTACAATTGTTAACTCTGACTTTTATGCTGATTCTACACTTGTTAAATACTGGCACCAGAATCTTTATACTTGTTATTGAAGATAGGGTGTGTGCATGCGTGTTGTTTTTAAATTTATAACCCTTTTTATTATTATTTTTTTAACATTTATTATACTCTATGGACTGTAACTATTTACATGTCTGATACAAATAAATAAATGAAAAAACAAAACAAAACAAAAACATATGCAGTGGCAGCACCAAGGGGGGGGGGTATGGGGGAGCAAATGCCCCCCCCCCCCCCCCCCCCAGTCACAACCTTTGCCCCCCTAGTCGCCCCTCCACCCAGATTTGGGCAAATCTTTGGGAAAATTCGGGCAACGAAGAAATATGGAAAATCCATCAGTGCCTTTTAAATACACCGCATATTATAACTGCGTTCTCTTCAAGAAGAGACTGAAGAGTAGGTCTAACGTGCAGAGGTTGTGTCTTATGAATAATATAGTTCTAGGTTCATAATGATATGTGTGCCTTCAGTTCTGGAATGGATTAATACCTCCGCTTGTATTGCATTCATCTTTCTTCTACATAAAGCAAAGAATTAGCACGAGTACCATAAGGACTACTTTTTTATGTTTTGAACCCACCTATTAATTACAAATAGTTTTGTTAACTGTTCAGGTCTGTTTTATCACTCAGTTTAAATTTCTGCTAGAAGATTATACCAGTCGGTATGAAAGTGTACCTAAGCCTACAGATGTTGTCAGTGATTATATACATGTGCATGTAGTGGAAGCCATTTATACATACGTTTTGTTTGATTAGTTGGTTAGGCTATTAGTTTTATTTTTGTTTTCAACATTTATTAACTTGCATACATTGGCACTGCTGTTTGTTTGCTGCATGTTTTTCTGATGTGTTTAGAGAAATATGTGAAAGTAGATTGTACCTATTAAATAATCAAAACAGAAAGTCTGAGTTGTTCATGCTGTAGTTTTTAACAAATACCTTGAATACATTAAATATTACCTGATTTTACCTAAAATTGCCCTCTATATAAAGTGTAACGGATAGAATATATATCTGTATCTATATATCTACATCTATCTATTGCAGCCGCTAACGCGCAAAGCGTTAATTATGCGCAAATTTTTTTTGTCCCCCCCCAACATTTTCTTTGCCTTCCAGTTGCCCCCCCCCCCCCCCCCCCCCCCACTTTTAAAATCCTGAACACTGAACATATGACTTGGATACTGTGAGAACCTCTTTCTTTTCCTCCCACTATTACATTATCATCTCCTAAATTAACCTTTGATTACTTCAGGGGATCATGGGAACTAAAAACCACTTGAGTGACCCCTTAGAGGTCACTTGGAGCCCAGACCCGGACCACCATAATCCCGCAGGATATGCTTTCACTGCCCAGCTCCTCGGACCCCAGTGGACCCCCTTCCTTTCCTCCTCTTCCTGACCGCTTTCTCAGTCCAGGTGTGTTTGTTTACCTGCTGGCTCGAGCCCAGGCGGGAAAGCTCGGTGCGTTCGGCTGTGTTCCACAAACTCACAACCCCGGACTGTACCAACTGGAGCCTGCGCGTAGGGGGGGACCAGCGGAGAGGCGCGCCACTTTCTCCCACATCTCACCAGGACACAGCCTCATCCACACTGGAGCTGTATTAAACTCTCTTTAATACAACCTTTTAACATATTTAAGTCAAAACAACCCGTCTTTTTAAGCTTTCAAACTGTTAAATACCAGATAACTTTTCACCACCCCCTAAAAACTACATCCTCCCTTTTTTGCCTTTTGATTGACCGCTCCATATTTTTTTTTTCTTCCATGCTGAATTTTCCTCCTGCTGGAGAAAGGAGAAAAAAAACAACAGTGGGGGAACTGAGAGGAAGAAGCCACGGCGGAAAATAAAGGAGGTGGAAGAAAAAGTGAAATAACAGAAGATTAGCGGGAAGATTGGAGGGACAGGTTGGGGACCAGAGCGAGCACATATTTTGCAAGTGGAGCACAGACTTGCCATATATAAATATATTTTTAAGAAGTGCCAGCTTTTAACTGAAGATTTTTTTTTTCATCTCTGCAATAAAAAGGTGAGTTTGTCTTAATGTTTTACCCAAATTGCGTGAACTTACTGCAGTTTATTTTCATGCATTGTCTTTTTTTTTTTTTTTTTGCTCTGATTTATATGAGAAAGTGAGGGAGTAGCCTGTGCAGGTTTCTCATTGTTCAACAAACAGTCGTGCAACAAAGAGAAAAGAAAAAAAAAAAAAAAAAAAAAAAAAGCGCAGAAAATGTGTTTTGCGCCTGGGATGCGAGTGTACCCTCCTGTTTAATAGTGCATCAGGGGAAAAAAAAGTCATACCCCCTGCGTTTCAGTTTCACCCCCTGACTCAATCCATAAACACGCTGCAAAAAAAAAAAAAAAAAAAAATCCACCCAACTCTGCAGGACATGAGCTAAATGGTTAAATATCTGTGTTTCTCCTGCATCGCAGACTTGTTAAATAATTTTGCATGAATGCGAAACTGCGAGAAGTGCATGTGTTTTGAGAGAGTGCGTGTTATTGACGCGCACATGTGGCATTGCCAGCGGGTCTTTGTTCCTCTCCCCCCACCCCCACACCCCCCCCACTCCCTCTATAACAACCGACCCAGGCATGACAGCTCAATGGTACATCTCACATCTCCTGCAGACAGAATATAGGCCAGTATTGACATTCTCCTGTCGCATGAACTTGCATCATATATGAACCTGACCCCCCCCCCTCCCATGCGCGTTCAGCCAAAAGCAGCATCATTGCGCTTCCTTTGTGGTCTTTAAAAAACGCTCTGCAGCAGTTGAAGGGTTAAATACCTAATTTTTGGGTTAGAATGGTTGTTGTTTTTTTTCCTTAGAATGAATGGGGAGTGAAGTTTCAGGGGCTTAAAGGAAGAGTGGGGGGTCGACGTGGTTGTTTTGGCTCTCGCGGTGCCAGAGGAGGGTATATATGTGTGTCAATGTCAAATGGAGGTGTGTCCCCAGTGTGTGCGCTCACTGGCCCCCCGTATTGGCTCGGATGAAACCTCTGGGAACGAGAAAAACACGCAGCAATGCCCACGAAAAAAGATGCGTTTCATAAGAGTCTCCTTTATGGAAGATCTTAAAGCCTGGCGCGCGAGGAGAAATGCTTTTCTACAGTGCGTCGTGCCAGACCAAGGACGCGCGCGCGCGCGCACACACACACACACACACACACACACACTGCTCTTCAGACAGGTTCTCACTTTGCTGCAAGGTCCACTCACGCACGCACGTAAGCAAGCTCGTGCGCAGATTCTGTGAGTCATACCGCATTTGGAGACTCGCGGCCCCACGGCTCTGTGAGTGAAGTGGAGCCCCTGCTGATAACACGCACGCGCACACACACACAGACTAGTGAGTGTGCATATGCACGCGCAGACGAGCTTTTGATTACATTGTTCCAGAAGTCTTTATTGAGACGTACCGACGCGCACGCACGAGCACGGACGCGCACGCAAAAGCTCCCCCTAGTCAGACATTGTAGACTCTGTGGTGAGATACTACAGAAATACACACACACACACACACACACACACACACACACACTGAGGGAGTGTGGGATGGATGTTGACTGTAGTTGTTGGTGATATTAGAAGCCTCGTTTTTGTGCATCTTTATCAAAATAAGTGACTGCATATTACCCCTGGTCTTCATGTTGTTGTTGTTTTTTTTGTTGTTGTTATTGGGGAGGATTAAAGGGACAGGTTACCAAATCCTTGATATCTGACACAGGGCTGGGCAATATGATGTGGTACCTTTTGTGGAATGATATGAAAACACAGTGTTTGATTTTATGCTACCGTCTACATAATAATAATAATGATAATACCAATAATAATACTAATAATAAATTTTATTTGTAATACACTTTACATTCACTCTAAAATAATCCTGTTTTTACAGAAAAAAACTGGCAGCTGTGGTTTCCAGAACAATACTGTAAAAAACACATCCAACTGTAAACATGATTATGGAGTAACATGTAGATTTAACATTTTAAACATGTAGATTTAACTGGTAAATGGACTGCACTTATTTAGCTCATTTTCTGCACCTTCGCGGTGTCCAAAGTGCTTTCCAAATCCACAGGGTCCAACTGGGACCAGTTTAGGGTTCAGTGTCTTCCATGGACACTTTGACATATGGACAGTAAGAGCCAGGATTTGAACCACCAACCCTTTGGTTACTGGACGAGCCGCTCTACCGACTCTACCAACCCATTCATTTACAAATTTAAAATAATTTAAAATGTTACATTGTTAAGTGTTTACTTAATATATATATATATATATATATATATATATATATATATATATATATATATATATATATATATATGTAAAAGCAAATAAGCCGTTATTTCAACATTATGGTCTTGCAGTTTAAACGGCACCACACTATTTCAATTTACAGTTTTATTTTCTAAAAACAATAGAAATACATCATTTCTACATACAAATCTGGTTTTGTTCACATACTCTTCCTGTAAAAATTACAGTTATATTTCATTCAATCGTTAACACAAAAATCTTTTCAAATAAACAACTTTGCATTGTATTGTCACTTACAGTTTTTCTATGTTGCAATTTTACAACTTTTTGGTGTTAATTCTACAGTCATTTTTTTACAGTGTTTGACACCAAATCTCAAAGTGCACATAGGGATGTAACAATTACCGGTATAACGATAAACCGCGGTAAAATTGCAGACGGCTAGTATTACTGTTTAAATTGTAATTATCATGATAACCGTCTTTGATTACTGCACTTTTCAGAAAAAAACATCTATGTAAAGATCTGCTTTTATGTGAAATATTTGAGTATAGTTTTAATTTATTACAATTTTAATTTTCAATGCCTAATATTTGGAACCAATATTCACTTTTAAAGTCTTTGGAAAGGTTCATTAAACATCTGTGTGTTATTTATGCAATAAATTATATATATTTTTCAAATTGGATTTTATATTTTTTTGTTTGTTTTCTGTCCTTTTATGTTTTTATAGTAGGCTAAAGTGAAAAAAATAATAGACAGATGATACAGATGAAGTTGTGCTGAAAAAAAAAAGCAAACATAAGTATAGTAAACATTTCTTTATATAGTATATAAAGACAAAATCAAAAGTACTGAAAAATGGACAAAATAGGCTCAGACCACTAAGGGTTGATATTTGAATGTTTCTGCAACAGAAGGTACATTGTGCCAAATTTTTTTTTTTTTTCAAAATACAACTTAAATTATTTCAGTGTGTGTGCCAGTATTTTTTGATCATTTTGAGCATAACTTCAACAATACCGTGATAATAATGATAACCGTGATAATTTCGTCTCAATAACCGTGATATGAAATTTTCATATCGTTACATCCCTAAGTGCACAATACAAAAAGAAAAACACAGAAACAGCAACAATGCACAATAAAAAAAGAGATAAAATCAGCTAAAATAAAACAGATAAAATCAACCATAAGGCTTTTCTAAGAGGGAAGGTTTTTAATCCTCTTTTAAAAGCGTCCACCGTCTGTGGAGCCCTGAGGTGGTCTGGGAGGACATTCCACAGATGGGGAGCAGCAGCCTCAAAGGCCCTGACGCCCAGTCATTCCTATCATTACTATCATCATTACTATGCAAGTCACACTCTTTATTTTTAGTTCCTTGAGGGT
Organism: Sphaeramia orbicularis; assembly: GCF_902148855.1. NCBI lineage: Eukaryota > Metazoa > Chordata > Actinopteri > Kurtiformes > Apogonidae > Sphaeramia > Sphaeramia orbicularis. Next base: position 13,540,704 of record NC_043974.1, on the reverse strand, counting down.
TTTGCATTCTTCCAAACAGCAGCATGGAATGACCACATGGGGCGTGGAGTTAATACAAAGGTGGCAATTCATGACCCAATTAACAGAACGATCAAAACATCAGCTGATACTCTGATATAAACTTATATGTCTTTAGGTTTTTGGCTATATTACCCATCTTTATATCTATATATTATTTGATGATTAAAAAATAATGTACTGAACCTCAAAATTTAATCAAAATACATTTTAAGGCTCAGCACTAAGATAATAATGTAAATATTGCAATTATTTTTCAATGCATAGAAATATAACAAACAAATGTCAATGTAACACCAAGAAGGTCAGCATTAATGGTCCATAAAATGATGTTAATTATCCTGATAACAGTTTATGCTATGGTAATCTTCCTGCAAATGAGTGACTACGGTAATCGCAATATAATTGTATGATAACACTGGGTTACAAAAAAATGTTTTTTGCAAGTTGTCTAGATTTTTTCAACTGAATTAGGACCATTTTGCACCGCTAAATCCAAAAATGACATCTGTTTTTCTCAATCAGGTCAGGTTTTTTTTGCTAATTTAATTTTGAAAAATTTGATCTTCTCACAAAATTGATTACATTTTTGTGACGTTATCAGTTGATTTTTTTTATATAGTTCTCACCCAAAATAGGTTTTAAGAGAAAAAAAATCCTTTTCACAAGCACACTTTATGAAACTTGTGACTTGATTCCTGTTAGGTACAATGGTGTATTCACCACAGATGTAGCAGAATACGTCAGGCTTATTTTTGCAAGATCTTCTAGTCGAAGCCATTTCATTCACCTGTAATATTAAAAAAACATTAATCATAAATTGGCAAAAGTAAAATCTTCAGAACTTGTTTATTGCAAGAAATATGAAAGAATTTTGTATCATATGATGTGAAAATGCCCATAAATGTAAGCAAAAATGTTAAAAAGCCAATATGTAGCATAGTTCAGAAAGTTGACCTGATTGAGCAAAATTAATGTGATTTTTGGATTCAGCACACCAAAATTATCCTAAATCAGCTCAAAAAACTTAAACAATAAATTTGTTGTTGACCAGTGTAATTATTGATATATACATTTTTTAGTGTTTATTTTGTTCATATCATCAACTACAACACCATAAATATTTGGTTGTTTTTACTTAATTTGACATTTTGCTACAGCTAATGTTACATAATGTGACTTTGTGCCTCCAGATTTCTGAGATGATTAGAAGAGTTCATCATGACCGCCCCCCCAAATAAAGTTTAAAACTACAAATAAGCTTTTAATGTTTTCAGTTTTCACCCACGAACAAAAATAAGCCTTTAAACTCAAGAGAAATAATGATCTGACTTTAACTATGATAAATATTGATACAGACTTTGTAACATTTTTGGCCTTTTTTGCCCTTTTGCTGAGGCAGAAGAATGGAAACAAAGTCTAACATGGACACACACATACACACACACACACACACACACACACACACACACACACACGCACACACACACACACACACACACACACAACTCACTTTCAAAAGTTTCCCTCTGATTCCTACTGCATCTAAACACCACCAACCACTTTAAGCACCAGATCAAGAATCATGGCAAACAAACTTATGTAGACAGACTTTTCTGTTTGCACATATAGTTAAAAAGTACCTAAGAGTATTTAAAAAAAAAAAAAAAAAATCAGTATTTTGTGCTAAAAACAACAGTTTCATGTTGATTTTCACATTATAATGCATTATATCGTGATAATTTTAGAATGTGATAACAACAAGGTGATAAATGTCTGTATTTTAAAAAGGTAAAACTCATACTTGAGGAAATAGTACACGGAGAACAGATAAATAGGAATATAGATTATTTATGCAGTTTATTGAAGTTTTATTTGATTCATGGTGAGATTCTGAAGTCGGTGGATGTTAGTGGGATTAATTCATGTTGAGGATCATTTTAACCCATAAAGACTCAAACAATGTACTAATATAAATGTTTAATACCTGCTGATCCACTAATCTTATCAATACATGTAAATAATTGATGTAAAAGGCAGTTTGCCGTCTTTTCATGGTCATCAGATATGACCCATTTGGATGTTCAGAGGCTCTGTAGTTACCGTGGAAACGCTCATTGTCTACAACATTGATTCACCAGTAAAACCCATGGAGTTTTATGTTGGAGACACTTATTTTTATGTTCAGTTAATGATATATTTTACAGGAAAAGTCAGTTTTTCTTAAGTTTTCTCTGTTTTTGATATAATAACCCTTAAATATAATATCAGAATGGGGATTAAAGTGCATGGACTATAAATTAAATGTAGAAAAATACCTAATTTTCACTGAAAAAGTGCAAAATACAGAGGAAACTATTATAATAAATGGTGATAAATCACTAAAGAAAAGGTAAATAGAAAGAAAAATGGATTTGGAAACTGACACAAAAGTTGCACTGCTTTCATTTCTTCAAAGGGGGAAACACCTCCAATATGCTCAGACATTTGTCCACACAGCATGAAATCCATCCCAGGAATGTCACGTGTTTTCTACGCTACTTAATGATGCTTGTAAATCTAGAGGCAGAGCAAACACCAGGACGTCATCTGTTATTAGTGCCGAAGGTAATGTTGAACTCGTCCAAGCCCTGTCTGTTGTGTTCAGGTTAGCGCCATTTTTAAACTGAACTGCTTTTGCCATATCAATCATCTGTATCCATCAAATTTAGATGACGATGACTGAGTGCATACTGTATATGTAATATTTTCTGTGCAGAGATGAAAATTTAAAAGATAGTTTCTGTTTAGATATAGTTATTAAATTTCAAATACAGAATACACACAGGTTTTCAAACATTAAAAAAAAAAAAGAAAATATAAAAGATAGTTAATACAAACCCACCCATTTGTACTCTTTTATTCCCTCAGCCGATGAGAATCAATAAGAGAATCGATAAGGAATGGGATCGATAAGCAAAATCAATAATGGAATCGTTAAATTCTTATCAGTTCCCTTCCCTACTCCGGGGCTACATTTGGCTTTCCAGCTCTTCTCAAATGGCTCCATTTGGATTCAACAAAAAAGAAATGAAAATGAATTATTATTATTATTATTATTATTATTATTTTTTTTTTTTTTTAACATTTTTTTATTATTATTGCAACCATAAAGTCATTCTGATGAGTTTTTTAATTGCAAAAATTACACTGAAGATATTAACAGATATTAGTCAAAGGTGTCAAAATCATTTTAGTTCAGGTTCCACATATAGCACTATTCAATCTCAAGTGGGTCAGAACAGTAAAATACTATCATAATAATGTATAAATAATGATAACTACAAATGCTTCTCTTTATTTTAGTATAAAAAGGTAAAATTAAATACTAAAACTAAAATAAATATTATTCTTTTACAAAGAAATGTGAACAAGTGGTGCCAGGCAAAACAAGCCCCGCCCCTTGTACATATTGTAGCTTATTATACACCCTTGTGTTATGATAATATTCATGAATTTGAAAAAAAAAAACAAATGCACAATATGTTTTCAGGACTTTTTTCTGTTTTGATATTATATATACTTGATATTATTTCAAGGTCACAGACTCTAACCTTCACCCCCACAGCTCAAAATTTAACCCACAGCAAATTTAATCAGTTCCTCAATGGCATTCATTTATTAAAACAAGTTAATTTTTTTTTTTTTTTCAGAATGAGTTCATTAGACATGACAAATTTTTTTTATTTTTATTCATTTTTTTTGACTGATTTCCCTATTCTTTATAATGGCAGGGGAAAATGGTAGAGGGGAATGGTGTGAAAAAAAATGTACCAAAAACATAAAAAAATACATATGCCTTAGCTTTATGTCAGAGTAATGTATACCAACTGCCTCTATATATGTGCCAAGTTTGAAGTAAATTGAATCAAAATTGATGTTTTTATAGACATGTGAAATGTCGTTCATTATAAGTAAATGAAAGAAAAAAAAAAAAGATTTTAAAAATTCATAAAAATTTGAACTTTGACCTACTTTTCCCAAAATGTAACCACATCTATTCTGGGTCACTGGCAATATATAAACCAAATTAGGTATGAATTCAACTAATAGTTTTGCTGCTAGACTGTTAACAAACAAACCGAACCAAAAACAATACCTCTGCCCTCCCTTCGGAGTGGGGTGGGGGATGGTAATAACCTGAACAAATATGACCATGACAACAACAACAATATCCTGCCTGTTATTAAATGTTTTGTGTATTTGTAGATCCACTGTGATCTGTAAATTGTAACACATGTGTAAATGAATAAATATAAATGGGCACAAAGTTTAAATTACACTTATTTTTCTTCAAAAAATCAAGTTGATTTTATTCACATTATTCATCATGTAATTTAGCTTTTTTTTTTTTTTTTTTTTTTTCCTCTAAAACATTCAGAAAAGTTAGGAAATGTCATTACTTATAGGCTGTTATTTTACTGCTCTGGCCTGTTTGAGATCAATTTGGGTTGAATTTGGCCCTTGAACTAGAATGAGTTTGCCAACTCATGCCCTAGACCAGTGGTTCTCAAACTTTTTACAGTGGAGTACCCCCTGAAATATCCTTTTTTTTAATCCAAGTACTCCCAACTCTCGTTTCAGCATTTTCAATTGAAAAAAATGAGGCAAAGTTTGTTCCTCTGGCAAAGGTGTCCATTTATACTTTCAACACTTTGTAAACAAACAACATATATTTAACTGGAATATATATAAATAACACATTTTTTAAAGTAAATTGAGTGTGCAAAATATAAACTGAAAAGCCCCCTCTTTCATTGATAAGAAAAATAAATAAATCGATCATTAATTAATAAATGAACCTTTCATCAACATAAATAATTACTTAACTACTCAAATAAATTAGTTTTGAATAATAAAAAAAAAGAAATGTTTTTAACCTCCTGAGACCGAGAAAAGTGAAAATTTTTAGCTTTTTTACGTTAAATAATTGTCTTAATTGAAACTGTATGATGCAGCAGTTTTTTCAGATACATTTTAAAAATTATTCTTATTTATTTATTTATTTATTTATTTATTTAACCTTGAAAGACCCAGCTATGGGTTTTCTGTCCACAATTGTGGACAAGACTTTCACAACTTTATACAAAAAAAAAAAGAAAAGAAAACTGTCCACCACAAAGGACATTCCATAAAAATTTTAAAAACTGCATCTGAAAAAACTGTTGCATCATGATGTTTCCAATATAGGCACTTATTTAATAAAAAACAAAAAAAAAAGCTTGTACTTAGCTGACATTTCTTGGGTCTGAGGAGGTTAATGGAACGTCTTCTGCAATGGACAGCATTTTTTAAGTAAATATGTCAAACTTTCGTCCCCTACAGAGGGCAAAAATGTATTTATTGCTGGGTCTCAGGAGGTTAAAGTGTTGCCAAAGCTTAAACCAGACAAGTGACAATAAAACTATTATATGAATGTGTTTTATATTTCAACATTAATTCCCATTATTTATTTTATATTCGGTACATGATGACATATAATGTATATTTCCAAAGAAAATTTCAAGTACCCCCTGGGCTTCTTTCCTGGGGGTATGTGTTCCCCACTTTGGGAACCCCTGGCATAGATGGATAGAATTGTGCTGGAGAAACAGTGGAGAAAGCGAACAGCAGCATGTCCTAGAAACTGTCAGTGTAACCGTGGATAACGCTGCCCCGCGTTCAGTTTACTTTGGGGCTGCCGTTGGGAGGAAGTGGAGCTGGTATGTAAACTGAAATCTGAAATGTCACCTCCACAGTGTCACCTTTCAGCACAAAAGCCACTCCATTCACCTCTGGTACACTGGGGACAGAAAAGTAAAAAAGTAACAGGAGATAAAACACCTATTTACACTGTCAGGTAGCATGATAATGAAAATGTTTATTTTTTGTGATTTGGCGACGGATGGATCTTATCAACCTGTTGGTGGCTGTGACTAAAACTGGCGTTGTTCATGTTGGAAAAGTGTGGAATGGATGAAGGGATTATCCAAACGTAAGATACTGGTGTGGAAATAAAGATAGAGTCAGTTTACTTTGTTTCATCACAGGGCGAAGAATGAATGTGGTGGTTTTTACAAATAAAAAGCCAAGTCAGGTCATTAGCCTCAAGTTGTACACTATATGGACAAAAGTATTGGGACACATTGAATTCAGGTGTTTCTTTTCTAACAGGGGTCTGGGATACAAAACAATAAAGAATAATGTCGTAGTTAGGGATGTAACAATTACCGGTATAACGATAAACCGTAGTTAAATTACAGACTGTTAGTATTACTGTTTAAATTGTAATTATCATGATAACCGTGTTTGATTACCGCACTTTTAGGGGAAAAAACACCTATGTAAAGATGTAAAGGTTCATTAAGCATCTTTGTGTTATTTATGCAATAAATTATATACATTTTTCAAATCAGATTTTATATTTTTCTGTGTTTTCTGTCCTTTTGTGTTGATATAGTAGGTTAAAGTGAAAAAAATAATAGGTAGATGAAATAGATGAAGTTGTACTGAAAAAAAAGATACCAAACGTGGGTATAGTAAACATTTGTTTATATAGTATATAAAGGCAAAATCAAAAGTACTGAAAAATGGACAAAATAGACTCAGACCACTAAGGGTTAATATTTGAATGTTTCTGCAACAGAAGGTACATTGTGCCAGTTATTTTGGGTTTTTTTGTTTTTGTTTTTTTTTCAAAATACAACTTGGTTAAATTATTTCCGTGTGTATTTTTAGTACTTTTTGAACTTTTTGAGCACAGTTTCAACCATACCGTGATAATAATGATAACCGTGATAATAATCGTCACAATAACCGTGATATGAAATTTTCATATCGTTACATCCCTAGTCGTAATATAGTTTTATATTGGGATAAATATCATATTGATTATTAATATTGTTGTATGTTTATGTCAAATCAGCATGAATAGGACATCTTACAGCTGTAGCCATGATGTGTCACAATATTTTTGTCCATATAGTTAATAAACATCAATATTCTTTTTTAAAGTTTAACCCTTTCATGCATGAATTATGAAAAAAGTATTTAGATATTTTTTAGATTCATTTTATTACTCAAAAGTAGGCTAAAGTTGAAATGTATTTTGATTTTTTTTTTTTTTTTTTAAATATGGTTTTATTAAGAAGATATTAAACCTCCTGAGACCCAGGAAAGCACAAGTTTTGGCTTTTTTGAATGAAATTATTGCCTATATTGGAAACATCATGATGCACCAGTTTTCTCAGATACATTTTTAAAAATTTTATGAAATATCCTTTGTGATGGACAGTTTTTTATTTATATAAATAAAGCTGTGAAACTCTTGTCCATAAACGTGGACAGAAAACCCACAGCTGGGTCTTAGGAGGTTAACTTTATGAGATCACAGATCAGCCCAAATTCTAAACCTCAGATGATCCTTTTTACCTCCGCCAAGGAGGTTATGTTTTTACCAGCGTAGGTTTGTTTGTCTGTTTGTGTGTGTGCATGTTAACTCAAAAAGTTATGGACGGATTTGGATGAAAAATTTCAGGAAATGTTGATACTGGCACAAGGAACAAATGATTACATTTTGGTGGTGATTGGGGGGGCACTGATCTGTGCTCTCCGAGTGCTTTTCTTGTTTTTCATTGTATTTCTTAGGGTCTGTAGACACTGACCCCATGTGCTTTGGAGAATATTGCCTTTTTAACCCTTTGGAAAGTGAGCTTCAACTATATGTGTCATGCATGAAAGGGTTAATGGGAGATTTTTCTTCCTCAGTGAGATGTGAAGAAAGTAGATGGTTAGTTGCGGTAGAAAATTATTATTTACAGTCAGAGCATGAAAGATATTTTAGAAATTTAGGGGTAGAACATTTAAAATCATTGTCATGGATAAAAAAAAAACAAAGTCAGTAGGCTAGTCACTTTTCCATTGGACATCTGCGCAAAACTTTACCGATATTTACTAAATGTCAAAAAAACAGAAGTGCGTAAAGTTGTTTTTTTCCCATTAAATCACAAATGTGATGATTTGTTCATTATTGCGAGATGACACGAGAAGTCATTTCATAAACATAGCAACGAACATAAATATCATGTTGATTTACAGATATATTCATTATTATTATATATTACCCCTCTATCTTGTACTAAATTAAAAAATGTTTGGGTTTCCTGGTGTGTCCACACATACCGCGACATGTTTCTTTTAAAACTTTCCTTCTTTGCTTGTTGTAACATCTGTCAAATCCATTTTTTTAATTCATTTGACTGTAATCGGGGAAAAAGGTCTTTCCATTGCAGTTTCTTCGTGATAAACCATTTGCGCTACGCCCAAAAAAAACCACCTCTTACCAGCGTAAAAACTTTGATTGAAAAATATGAGTTTTGGCGAAATTGTCGTTTTTCTATTAGGTAAATTTTTATGCATAAGTTATATTCGCACAGTTTGAGGGTCAATGGAAAAGCGACTAGTTTTGAAAGAAATGAAGTAAAAACCATCTCTGAGGCATTTTGGAAGCAAACTAACCAATGCAATGATATTTATCACAATATAAAACTATATTGTGACATTTACCATTATTTTGTATCCCAGACCCCTGAATTTAACATGTCCCAATACTTTTGTCCATGTATGATTTAGGCAATTATGCTATGAGGCTAACGAGGTGATTTAACCCCAAAGGCATTTAATAAAAAAACAAAAAAAAGTATATCCCCCATTTCATCAGAGGGGGTTATTTTATTGCTTTATTATTTTATTATTTTATTATTTTTCAGTTTAACAGTCATAGTGCATAGGGGTGTAAGAAAATATTGTTTCGGCAATATATCGTGATCTTTCATTTCACAATACTATATTGATATTAAAAAGTACTGTATCGATATTTTTAGGTAGTTATTCAAATGCAGATATTGTGGAGGTTAAATTTTGTTTTTAGCTTTTCTTTTTTGTTTGTATTTTATTTATTATTATTTAACACTCTTTTATTCAGTAATGTTAGTTCCTTTGTTGGGATCGCACAAAAATAATGTTTTGATGTTAGTTCTGAACATTTGAGCAGGATCTTAAACTGTAATGTCTGTAAAATATAATTCCAGTTTGAATACAGGCACATTTTGTGATATAGCATTAGATCATGTTGTGATCAAATAAAAATGTGTTTAGTATTTGTGCAGATTTCTGCTGTAATTCAATTCTTCCAGGAAATAATCATTTAAAAAAAGAAACAAACAAAACATGGTGTTTTTAACAGTATCATGATATATCGTGATATATCGTATTGTGATTCGGATGGTATTGCTAGATTCTTGCCGATACACAGCCTTAATAGCACATGCACCACATACATGTTTCTGGTGCATCTGTTTGTAATGATTTCTCCTCCTAAATACACAATGTACTTCTGTCCCTCTGATCTAATCCAGCATCGTCATCATGTAAACAATAGATTGTCTTATTTATTCACAAGAAATACAGCGCATTTGTCGTCTAACTCGATTCTGACTCGACAGATGTTGTTTTGCAGGTCTAATCTTGTCCAATACGATGCCACCAGCGAATCCATATGAAGTTAGAGATGCAGAAAGGGTACAATAATAAATCGCTGCCTCCACACGATAATTGAATTCAGCCGTTACCCAACATCTGCTCTTTCAGTCACTTTTCAAGCCCGGCTGCTAGTTTCCATTGTGAATTGATTTCTTCTGTTTTCTAAGAAATGAATCAATAAATGGAAAGGGTTAAGTGAAGAACGAACGACTGTAATAAATCACAGTCCGCAATGAATAATTCAGATCTATATCGTAATGATGTAACACATAATTAACATACTAAAAAGGTTATGTTACTGGATTTAATTAAGTGAAGAACATAACATTTTATTGCTCATGTGGGAGCGTTCATTTCCAGCGTTGTGGGTGAGGTTGTAACGGCGTTAAGAGGCCGATAAATGTCATTTCTCATGCGACTCTCCGTGGCGGCGTTCTTCTGAATGAACGGTGGCTGTTGGCGTGTGACGGCGGTGATTTGTAGACCTTCTGGGGTTTGGTCATACGCATCAGTCAGGGGCCAAAAATAAACTGTTCAGCTGGAGCGGCCGCCCTTTTGGTCCGATGCGTGCCGCCACTTCAGTTTAGTTTCCGCTGCTGGGGTTTGACATTTCTGCACCCGGCGAATCAAACTGTGAAGAGCTTTTCATTAACCACATCAGGATGTAACAGCGTGTATTTGATGTCAGAGCTGCACCTGTTCCAGCTAAAGGCAGATGCTGTCGATGCTGACCATGTTTGCTAACCTGAGCGTCCGTGTTTCATTGTTTATGCTCCACTGAACCTGTTGCTGTGGTGGATATCGACTAAACTGACCTCATTACAGACTCGTTGCCGCTGTGTCCATTTGCATTGTTAGTGGCAGTTTGACCTTTTGCACCAGATCAGCTGGAACATCCACATACCTCCAATACACATCTTTTAACACCTACTTCAACCAATAAGCCTTTATTACATCCGCCAGAAGGTATTGTGGTCACTTTGCTTTGTGTGTTTGCGTGTTTGTTTGTTTGTTAGCAAGATAACTCAAAAAGTTATGGACGGATTTAGATGAAAATTTCAGGAAATGTTGATACTGGCACAAGGAAGAAATGATTAAATTTTGGTGGTGATTGGGGGGGGCATGTCTGTCTTGGCGGAGGTCTGCGCTCTCCAAGTGCTTCTAGTTTACTCATTTATTTACTTGGCAAAAGGTTATGGATTTGGAATCACTGTGTCCCATGACAATTAGGCCATTGACGAAACAGCAACTTTATTCCAGTTTTTGTCAACTAAACTGCAACATGGTGGTTACTAGGGATGTAACGATTACCGGTATAATGATAAACCGCGGTAAAATTCCTGATGGTTAGTATTACCGTTTCAATTCTAATTATCATGATAACCGTGTTTGATTATCGCACTTTGAGACTTAGAGAGAGAGAGAGAGAGAGAGAGAGAGAGACCCTAAAACAGCTCAAACTTTATATGGAAAATGGTTAAATAACAGCCATAAGGTGCCATTTTTAATGCACATTTGTATGTTTGATGTTTACATGTTAATATTTAAATGTTTCTGCCACAGAAAGTACATTGTGCCTATTATTTTATTTGATTTTTTTTAGTTTAGTTTTTGTTTTTTTTCAAAATACAAATTTATTAAATTATTTCAGTGTGTGTATTGGTACTTTTTGAACATTTTGAGCACATTTCAACAATACCGTGATAATAATGATAACCGTGGTAATTTTGGTCGCAATAACCGTGATATGAAATTTTCATATTGTTACATCCCTACACTGGTCTAATATAATGCGGACACCCTTCTCTGCATATTGTTTATTTTAGGATTGGTTTTCCTGGTGTCCAAATATGTCCATAGTCATATGACGGATGGCTCTTCTGTTCACAATCATGACATTTTACCACCTAAATAATAAACTCAATTAACAGTAATTAATGCAGCTACATAAAAGTCATGAAAATATTGATAAATGAGCCCTTGAGCAAGGTGGTAAAGCAGCAGCACTGGCAGCTACAGAAGTAGAAGAGTAAAAGAATTGAGGTGTTGATAAGAGAAATTTTCTCTGGTGAGCACAGAGGGTATTCAGCGAAACCCCTCCGTCCAATCCACCTGTTTGGCAAGTTGAGCAGACTTCACACCACTAGTGAACTTGCCAAACAGGTGGATTAGACGGAGGGGTTTCATTGAATGCCCTCTGCGCTCACCAGACCTCACACCACTAGACTTTTTTTTTAAGGGGATACCTAAAAGACAAAGTCTACGCTATGAGACCTGCAGCAGTCGCTGAATTGAGAGCAGCCACTGAATGTAAATGCATGCAGATACCAAGGGAATTGTTTGGTGATGTGTGCAATTCCATTGCTTGGCGTTGTCAGCAGAGTCTGGACCAAAACGGACGTCAGTTTGAGAACAGGCGGAACAGACAAAACAATAAAATGACGTTTGTTAATTCTATTACATTTGGAAAATTAAATGAATTTTAATAAACACCTACTTTACAATTATTTAAAGTGTGTATACATTTTTTGGGACACCCTGTATATTTACAACAGAGAGCAAAATGTGAGACAGATGAGACATGTACAGGATGGGGTTAAGTATATGTTAAAGTGTCGCTTTGTGGTAAAAAAATGTCTCACATACACTAAAATAACTACAAACCAAAAATACTGTTTGACTTCATACAAACTGTTGTGATGTGTCAGTTTGTCACATGACCGTAACACAGAGGTGATTGGACGTATATTGCTCTGAGCTGCCTTCATGCCAGTGTGTGGCTGTTGAGTCACATAAGTTACTCATAATTTGATTAATTTCAGAGCATAGACACAAACAGTCTGTGTTCCATAACAGCAGTTTATGGTGTGGTCACAGGGAGAAGGAAACAAACAGACTGAATCAAACAAATAAAACGGGATTTTCTAACCATTCAACAGCATGGACTGTCCTAACACACTCAGAACTAGGGCTGTAAGAAAATATCAGTTCCATGATATATCGCAATATTTCATTTCATGATACTGTATCGATATAAAAAAAAGTACTGTTTCAATAATTTTAGGTATTTATTCCAATGCAGACATGGCAAACGTTAATTTTTTATTATTATTATTATTTTTTTTTTTTTAGATTTTCTTTTTTGTTTATATTTTTTTCCAATGTTTTATTTATATATTAACATGGGTATTTTGCTCTTTTATATATATATTCACATGGGTGTTTTACTCTTTTATTTATATATTTACATGGGTATTTTACTCTTATTTATATATTCACATGAGAATTTTGCTCTTTTATTTATATATTCAGGTGGATATTTTTGTTGTTTTATTTGTATGGTCACATGTATTTTGCTCTTTTATTTATATATTCACATGGGTGTTTTACTTTGTTATTTATATATTCTCATGCGCATTTTGCTCCGTTGTTTGTACTAAAAATTAGTATTGTGATATTGCAGGTCATATATGTAGGATTTTTAAATGATAACACTGTTTTGTTAAATAATGGTTATTTCATGCATCCTAAAAACTCTTTTACTGTCTGAAAGAGGCAGATGTTAGTTCCTTTGTTGGGATTAAACAAAAATAATGTTGTGATGTTGGATGATTCAGGGACTGAACATAATACATTCTTTTCACAACTAATAGAATATGAACTTTTTAGCAGGATCTTAAACTGTAATGTCTGTAAAACATAATTTTATTTGTCTGTTTAGTTATTTTTTATGTGTATTTTTTGTACGGGTAAAGCCAGACATTAAAACTTTATTTATCTGTTAATAAAAAAAAAAAAAAAAAGTTTTTACAGAGGAAAGTTTTGTTTTAGATCCTGTTCTGCTAAGTGTTTGTGCATATTTCTGGTGTAATTCAATTTTCCAGGAAATAGTCTTTTAAAAACAGAAACAAAACAACAACAACAACAAAAAAATCACCTTATTAACAGTATCATGATATATCACAACACATCGTATTGTGATCCTAGTATTGTGATTTGTATCGTATTGCCGGATTCTTCCCAATACACACCCCTCCTCAGAACTCAACACAAACTATAATTCATTTCATTATTATTTTTTAATCACTTATAAAATGTATGTTTTCATTTCTCTTTTTTTTTTATTGATTTATTTCAAATATGGGAATGATACAAGCTTCCTGATTGCTACTAATTGACTTCTTTGCACAACATAATAAAGAAATGAAAATTCAAGGAAGCATAAAATAATAATACACACAAAAAAGAAAAAGAAAAAAAGTTATATTCGAAAAGGAGTGAGAGGAAGCATAGCTTATTAACGCTCACCTCTTTGACCCCTTTTAATTCTTATTCTATTGTATATTAGCAATAATGGAAAAAAAAAAAAAATCAGCATTATTTTATATAACTCAACCATTTTATGCCATGTGACTGAACATTTCCAACCCTTTCAACATGTCAGACAGTGAATAAACCAATGTGGGCAGTAGTGAAAGCAGGAAGTGTCGGTCAACCAAACAAAGCCACTTCTACTTCCAGTGCTTTATCACTTGCCTTTTGCCTCCACATCATCTCAACATGAGGAAAAAACAACATTTCCTCTGTTTGCCTGTAAGCTCAAATGCATCTCTACAGCTGTCGGTGTGGAGGGAAACTTACTCCAGCGTCTTCGTACCGTCACCTTGCCTGTTGACTTGACTAATATTAACATTTACTCTCACAGTGTTTGCTAATCCATCATGAGGAAAGGCGATACGCTTGACGTGTTCGAGCGCTCACGGTGTTAGAAACCAGAGCTCACGTCTGACCTTGAAAGGGTGCAGAAGATTGTATCTGAAAATTTGTTGCTGAGAACAAAAACAGTGATCAATACAATAATCTAATTTCACGGTCTGTCTTATGCTGAAGTTCTCGAAGCCTGAATAGTTTTGATGAGAACAGCAGACATTGTGCTGAAGACAAATTCATGGATATGCTGCAAACTGGGCCAGTAAACAACTATAATTAGACGATAAGTCTTTCTTGAGAGGTGGGCTGAGGACGTCAGTGAAGAAAATACAGGCTCGACCGCTTGGAAATGATGTTTTATTTTCAGCTGTCGACGGGCAGTAATGAGCCTGGAACGGTACAGTACAGCCTCATGTCTGCAGTCTGACACACGCTGGAGTTAGTGTTGACAGGCGCTGGTTAGATGTGATGGACTCCAGCTAAGGGGACTCAGTGGATCTGTGGATGATGAGGATGATGATGGTGATGATGTGGTGATGATGATGTAGTGGTGGCGGTGATGATGATAGTGATGATGATTATGATGTGGGGCTGGTGGTGGTGGTGGTGGTGGTGATGAGGATGAGGATGATTATAATGATGTGATAGTGGTGATGATGTGGTGGTGATGATGGTGATGATGATGGTGGTGGTGGTGGTGATGATGGTGATAATGGTGGTGGTGATGATGGTGATGATGATGACTGTGGTGGTGGTGATGATGATGATGGTGGTGGTGATAATGGTGGTGATGGTGATGATGATGATGATGATGGTGATGATGGTGGTGGTGGTGGTTGTAATGATGATGGTGGTGGTGGTGGTGATGATGGGGATGGTGGTGATGATCGTGGTGGTGGTGGTGGTGATGATGATGGTGGTGGTGGTGGTGATGGTGGGGATGATGGTGGTGGTGGGGATGATGATGATGGTGATGTGGTGGTGATGATGTGATGATGATGATGATGATGATGATGTCGGTGATGATGAGGATGATGATGGTGATGATGTGGTGATGATGTAGTGGTGGCGGTGATGATGATAGTGATGATGATTATGATGTGGGGCTGGTGGTGGTGGTGGTGGTGGTGATGAGGATGAGGATGATTATAATGATGTGATAGTGGTGATGATGTGGTGGTGATGATGGTGATGATGATGGTGGTGGTGGTGATGATGGTGATGGTGGTGATGATGGTGGTGATGATGGTGGTGATGATGATGATGGTGGTGATAATGGTGGTGATGGTGATGATGATGGTGATGATGATGGTGGTGGTTGTAATGATGATGGTGGTGGTGGTGATGATGGGGATGGTGGTGATGATCGTGGTGGTGGTGGTGATGATGATGATGGTGGTGGTGGTGGTGGTGATGATGATGATGATGGTGATGATGATGATGGTGGTGATGGTGATGGTGGTGATGATGGTGATGGTGGTGGTGGTGATGATGGTGGTGGTGATGTGATGATGTGATGATGATGATGATGATGATGGTGATGATGATGGTGGTGGTGGTTGTAATGATGATGGTGGTGGTGGTGATGATGGGGATGGTGGTGATGATGTGATGATGATGATGTTAATGAAGATGATGTGGTGGTGATGATGTAATGATGATGGTGATTATGATGGTGGTGGTGATGATGGTGATGATAATGATGATCATGATGGTGATGGTGATGAAGATGATGATGTGGTGATGGTGGTGGTGAGGATGATGATCATGATGATGATGGTGGTGGTGAGGATGAGGATGATGATGATGATGGTGATGTAATTTTGTGCAGGCTAGGGCATTAACAGAAAAACATCTGTAGCACAAGTCGACATAACTTTGGAGTCGACTAGTCGTGTGTTATTCTCTCTCTCTTCCTCCCATCACCGACGGCACACAAACCTTCATCCAGCTCATGTCGATACTCTCATCTGTCTGTGAAGACGATTCAGAGTAGGATTACTAAATTGATCGTGATCTAAGAATATTTCAGCGAGAAGGATTCATTGTAAACTGAAGTTGGTTTCTGAGTGGAGAAAACTATTATCTAATGTTCTGTGAACCATGAAAGCACAACCAGTATTGAATATTAATTTGGACAGTGTGTTTGGATTCTTCTGTTCATGTGTTTCATTTAGACAATGCACTGTTTTCTCTAACATGCTGTGGACTCATGCTGTGCATCTTGGCTGTCGCTGTCTGAAGCTTTTACCACTTTATGTTGTTCACTTCAATTTAAAAGAAAATTCAATGGACTGAAACTTTAGAGACTTTGTCTAAGATTTACAAGTGACAGATCCCTCCAGACTCAGTAACAGTAATGTTCAGTGTGGAACCAACAGGAGTGGACCTTAGTACTAAACAGAATGTTGTTTTGAAGTTTGTGACACTACAGGCCAGGCGCCTTATTCTGAATAAACCCTCCAACTTTCCAGTTTCTGCTGAAAGACATTATGCAACGTTTACATTTGGAGAAAATCTAATTTTCACTCAAAGGTAGTGCAAAGTTATTTTGTTTAATTTGGCAGCCCTTTATAGATTACTTAATATTAAGTGAGTAAGTGAGTAGACAGACCCCCCTCCCTTTTTTTTTTTAAATGTGTGTGTGTGCGCACGTGAGAGTGCAGGTGTAGTGTTCCTGTTCTGACATCACATACATTAGATACTATATATGACTTTTTTATATTGTCATTGTTCTAATTTCAATAAAAAGAGTTTAAAAAAAAGATAATTCAAGGTGTTAACCTATGTTTTGTTTTGGTTAAAATTAGGGATGCACCGATACCGCTTTTTTCCAGACCAAGACCAAGTACAAGTACACGTACTTACATATGATTACATGCCCATACCGAAAACCAATATGAGTACTTAATAAAGAAAGTAAGAGAGTCAGTAATAACAAACATGTCGATGACAGAGGAGGTGATACTAATGTTGATACTAATGTTGATGTTGATATTGATGAAGGTAGTTGTCATAAATATTAGGGGTGGGAATCTTTTACTATCTCACGATTTGACTCAATTCCGATTTTTGGGGCCATGATTCGATTCAAAATCGCTAATTGAAAACGATTTTTGATTGAAAACGATTTGATTCATAATGATTTCTGCTTCAGTCGTCATGATCTTGTCCAGTCTGATTTGCAAGACAGATCAAATTGCAAGACGATCAAATGTCTTTTTCACATTTCTTCAGTTGTAAACATTTATCCATGCTTGGCAGGAGTTTGGTGAGGCACAGAAGTGTGTGTTGGTTTGCTGCTGGTGGCTGACTCTGCACCATGTCCTTCGGCTCTGGGTGATGCAGCTGACAGACTGAGCTCAGGAAATCGTGTTGTATGTGGCGCCAGTTTATCGCATTTGGCATGCTATACGTACGCATTTTCATCCTTTCGTGTGTTATTTAACACCATTTGATGGCGTGTCAATGCACTAGCCGCTAATTGCGCTCATCATGCTAATCGCTAACCCTAGCCGCTAATCACGCTAGCTGCTAACTGCTAACCCTACCTCCTCCATTAGTTTGCCTTGTTTTGGTGTTTACCGCGCATGTGTTTGTTCCAGAACCGGCTGCATGATGACGTCAGGACGTCCCGGGTACAAAACAGAGGCAGACTGCCGGTGGATTTGTTTTATTTTTTTTAAATTGATTTTGGGACATTTGAAACAGATTCTGAATCACAGTAAATGAGAATCGCAAATTTTATATGAATCGATTTTTTGGCATACCCCCAATAAACATGTCAGTGGTCTTTCTCTAACTCACACAGTCGCTCTTTGAACAGATCTTCTACCTCCACAGTTCCCAGTAGTACTGCTTCTCCATCTGGGTTCGCACAGAACCTCAGATAGAAGATAATATGATGATCTTTATATGGCTCTGGGTACGCATCCACAGGCTCCAGGAAAACAGACAGAATTATATATGGAATATATGCAGAGGACGGACAATACACTCCATCGGTATCGGTCTGTGTCTTTAACGTACCATTACTTTTGTCACCGTCGTTTATTTTTAAAAAGCTCCACACTGCTGACATTACTCCCCCACTGCGTACCTGCTGCACTATGAGGTGAACGTCACACTGCCGTAAAGTGGTGTTGGTGTGTTTGTATCGGAGGACTTTTACAAGTATGAGTATTAGTACTCACGCTCAGTATCGAACCGATACTGGTATTGGTATCAGTGCATCTCTAGTTAAAATGTCTGAGAAGGACTGTTGATGTTTGTGTCTTAGTTTTTTATTCTGCCCTTCACATTGTTAATGTTCCAGTGAACGTTAGTCCAAGTTGTTCATTGTTGAACGGCTGTGTGTCTGTGTTGTTCCTCCACTGTCAATATGATGATGTCATCATACGCTGAGTCGACTTGACTTCAACATTATTGACAGATAAGTCGATCAGAAAAAGTCTGAAGTGAGTAATGCCCTAGTGTGGGCGGAGTTGACTCTCAATAGTCAAAGTTTTGTTTATTGCTCAGTTTGGAGCTGAGGACAGGATTTGTTTTCTCTATGAGTTCCAAAAGTCAGAACAGAACTAGGAATGAAAGGTTTTCAAAGTTCTGCTCCCACTGCCTGGAACAACTGACAGAAGGAGGTTTAACTGAAGGAACAGGGCCCCTTAAATACATTCAGTCATTCTAAATCAATAGGAAAAGGATGTTAATTTTAGATGTGTTTCTAATTGATTGAATTGGGTTCTGCTTTGAGATGCTTTTAACCCTTTATAGGTCACTAATAGAAATATATTGAAATTCAATATTTTAACCTTAGTGTGTTATTGGAGGACACAACAAGACTTACACACCTCACCGTAAACAACTTCGAAGTGTACTCCATCACCACCAGTCTGTTTGTTTATATACCAGACTGAAACCAAAACCAAACGTCAATCGGCCTTTTTGGAATTCCACACAGCAGCAAGAAGCAATGAAGCCGATTCCGTGTTTGTTGCTGCTGCAGCCACACTGCAGCTGCGTGGAATTCCGAAAGGGCCCGAGCGATGGTTTAGTTTCACTGCAAAAATCCAAATCTTACCAAGTGTATTTTTCTCATTTCTAGTTAAAATATCTCATCACACTTAAAATAAGACATAATCACCTAAAGAGTAACTTTTCAGTGAGATATGAGAACTTATTTTTAGGCAATAGATCTTGAAAATTTTATTTCAAGAAATCTTACCAAGATAATTTTCACTTGTTCCATTGCCAGATTTTTTTGCTTGAATTAAGCAAAAAAAAATCTTGAATTAAGCAAAAAAATCTGGCAATGGAACAAGTGAAAATGATCTTGGTAAGATTTCTTGAAATAAGATTTTTCAAGCTCTATTGTTTAAAAATAAGTTCTTATATCTCACTGAAAATTTCCTCTTTAGGTGATTATGTCTGATGTTAAAGGTGCGGAAGACTTTCATCACCAATTTTTCATCAGATCTGTAAAATCCCAGTCATAGCCTAAGTATCATGAAGTCTTTCTGTGATTTCTCACCTGAATCTCTTGCATTATGGTGAACAATTTCAAAGTGTACTCCACCATAAACAAACCATTTGTTTACAAGCAGAGCCGGTAGGTAAATCGGGCATCTTCGGAATTTTGGCACAACGTGCATTGTGGGAAGCGGAGGTTCGCGCAGCCACCTGGCAGCGGCAGTGGCAGTGACACCATATGGTATCATATGGCTGCAACAAACACGACGCGGAAACGGCTGAAATGCGGAAACGGCTGGAGGGATGCGGAGTTCCGCTTGGCAGCAGCAGCTGCAGAAGTCACAATGCCAAAGTGGCTGGAGCTCTGCTTCCCTCTAGCCGTTTCCGCATTCCAGCCATTTCCGCATTGTGTTTGTTGCAGCCATATGATATCATATGTTTGCGCTGCCGTTGTCAGGCGGCTGCGCGAACCTCCACTTCCCACAATGCACGTTGTGACAAAATTCCACAGATGCCCGAGTTACCTCCCAGCTCTGTGAAAACTAAAATAACCATTTCACTTTAACTCAGGACTAAAACTCAGCTTTTGAAGAAATATTTGACATTTTTATTAATGGATGAAAAAAGTCAGAATCTGAACACTTTATTAATCCCAGGAGGAAATTATTGGGTGTTACAGTCACTCCATTCATGTGTTATGAAAACTAGCAGGAAAGAAATTATCAATACAACAGAAAAAAATAAACATATATAAAGCCCTAAATATACAAACACACACACACACACACACACACACACACACACACACACACACACACACACACATATATATATATATATATATATATATATATATATACATCTGAATATATAGAAATATTAAAACTTACAAAATTAGCAGCAAATTGTACAATGTGTGCTAGACAATATGTTATCAATTATCAATATGATTAAAGAACTATACATAATAAGTGTGTCAGCCATGAAACTGAAAACTAGAAGTCATGTTTATCAAACCAGGAATTTAATCAACTGTAAACAGTATCATAAACATACATGAAAAACCTTCTCATGTCTTTATTGTTTTTTTTTTTCGGGCTCCAGCTGTATCCCATGAGGCCCATCTGAGTTCATTTACTGTAACTAACACTGTTTAATGTTGCATTCGCTGCCTTTTGGCACCCACAGCCACAGCCATTCTTCTGTGTTGACAGTAGATTCAGCTCAGAGTGTTAAAAACTGGCCAAACATGACACAAGCGAACATCAAAAATGCAAAACAAACCTCCTAATGTTTGTTCACAGACTACTAGCAGTGAATTTGGATGGAAACCAAAGCACACAGAACTGAGCTGAAGTGTTTTTTTTTTTTTTTTTTTTTTTTTTTTTTTTTGTCACCAAGTCCTAACACTTCATTTTTCTTATTCATCCTCCCGTTAAAGTGTGTAAAACCACTGCTTAGACTACAGATTAGGTTTCATTTATGCATTTTACTCTTACGGCTCAGATTATGAATGGAAACCGAGAAATTAAACCCACATATTTTTGTCGATTTTAGAGTATAAATGTAGCCCGTGTAACTGAAGATGGGTCATATTTTGACTCTGGCAGTAGCGAGCGCTAGTGCAGGTTTTTGTAACATGTATTTTTACAGTGTGTACAGTGAAGAGCATTAGCTGATGACTGTGTGTAGGTGTAAGAAATCAGTGTAGTCTGACTAAATGCTCATTATTCGACTGTTATTTACTCCCTTATTATCTCATTTGTTATCAGATTCTTGGCTGGAAGCTGTGTCTAGTAAATATTAGTCTGGATTTGCGTAAAAAATATATTTTTTATGAGTATTTTTTTTTTTTTTATGAACTGTGTAGGTGTTTGCAAGCTGAATGTTTCAGCATCTGGGTCGAGGCATATGGATTTAATACTGTGTAGGTGTGTGAGATTACAGCAGACTTTGTATACTGGCATCTAGGCCACTATGTTTAAGTGTGTGTTGGAGGAGGACAGTTCGGTCTGATGGCTAGAGGCCAGATACAGATAGACCAGGCTGCACAATGCCCTGTCTGTTCCCACGAGTCCAAACAGCCCTTCACAACAGCCTATTTATAGACAAAAGCTGTGCCTAAACTCCATTCATATTTCTACACTTGGATGTGTGGAGCAACATGTGCACGTAGACCCCACCCCCCCACCCCTCCCAACCCTACACGCACACATTTTTTTGGTGCAAAATGTATATGTTGAGAGTGAGGCGACCTAAATGCGTCTGAATGTGCATCCAGTCGGCAGCTGTCAGAGGTTGTGCGCGTTTGTATTTCTGTTCAGATCTTTTAGTTCCTGAGTGCACGGTTACATAATCAGGAATGTTTGTCAATAGATCCACGGGCCAAGGAAGAGCTGAGCCAGGCAAAAAATAAACAAAAAAAAACAAAACGTTAGCGGTAAAACATCTCCCACCGGTACGTAAAATGTCCATGTGCAGTGTGTTTATGTTCTGTAGATGCTCTGCAGCTGTGTCATGTATCTCCTAGCAACAGGCAGAGATGGGGGGTGGGTGGGTAGATGGATGGGAGGGGCGGGGGTATGATGGAGGTCCGGCAAAGAAATGGCTGTGGGCCAGTTATGGATAAATATGTAACAGGATGAAAACGGCACCTGAGAGGTTGTTATGGTGTAGGTGTAAATGCATTTAGTGAAAGTGTAAAGTCGAAGGTGCAGTGAGTAGGATTTAGTACATCTGTCTTCATTTACGTCCTGTCAAGACCTTCAATAGGCTCATAATCATCCTATTGACAGGTAAGAATTTGGTTTATGTAGGACTCAGTGTGTAAGATATTGACAACTTTAATAACAACCCACACTATGATTTCCTGTCTATAAAATCCATTACTATATTTCCTTTTGCCCATTAAAAGTAAATGAAGGAAAAAAGATTTTAAAATTCATAAAAAATTTGAACTTTGACCTACTTTTCCCAAAATGTAATAACATCTATCCTGGGTCACTGGTAATATATAAACCCAATTTGGTATGAATTCAACCAATAGTTTTGCTGCTAGAGTGTTAAAAAACAAAGAAACAAACCGAACCAAAAACAATACCCCTTGCCTCGCTTTCTGGGGGTGGAGTAATAAATGAATAAAATAATTTTTTTACAGACATTACAGTTTAAGATTCTGCTCAAATGTTCATATTCTATTAGTTGTGAAAACATCATAACATTGTTTTTGTTTAATCCCAACACAGGACCTAGGGATGCACCGATACCGATACGAGTACCGGGCATCGGCTCCGATACTCAGTGTGTGTACTCGTACTCGTACTCGTAAAAGATATCCGATACAAATGGACCGATACCACTTACGGCTGTGTGACATTCACAGTTCAGTGCAGCAGGTACGCAGCGGTGGAATAATGTGTGTGGAGTGTGAAGAGTGTGGAGATTTAACGAAATAAATGACGGTGATAAAAGTAACACTGACTGCAAGTGACGTTAAAGACACAGACGGATACGGACGCAGCGTTCTGTCCGTCCTCTGCGTACGTTCCATCCATTTTCCAGGTGCTGGCGGATGAGTACCCAGACAGAGAATACCACCAGGAGTACGGAGCAGTGCGGACCGCCGCCAGCGGAAGTGAAAACGAAACTTATCACTCATTTCTCTTTTCTCTTCCTGCTGAAGCAGCAGCTTTTAAACCTTACCAGTGAAAATGCTGCAATATTAGTATCGCATTAGTGTTACCTCTGTCGTCTCCATGTTTGTTGTTACTGAATCTCTTCTTCTTCTCAAAAAACTTTACTCTTCTTCGTGGTATTTGTTCAGTATGGTTAATTCAGAGCGGCGCCCCCGGTGCATTAATTGAGAAACGCTCATTCCAACACATTAAACGTCAGTAGCAGCACTTTGTTCCAGTCAGACTAATGACAATGACAATAAAGCACATTTACAAATGGAACTAAGAACTGGAATGGGATTATTAAGTACTCGTATCGGTATTTGGTATCGCCAAGTGCTCAAATGTAAGTACTCATACTCGTACTCGGTCTGGAAAAAAGTGGTATCGGTGCATCCCTAACAGGAACTAACATGTGCCTCTCACACAGTAAAACGTACTTTTAGGATGCATGAAATAACCATCATTTAACAAAACAGTATTATCAAGTTCAAAAAACCATGCATGACCTGCAGCATCACAATAGTACTTCTTAATATTGATACAGTATTGTGAAATGAAATATTGTGATAAATCACAGAACCGATATTTTCTTACACCCCTAGTGGACAGATGTCCATCGTGTGTCAGCAGAGCAATCTGAGGCTTTGTATTATAACTGGATAAATGCGTTCACTTATTGTCGATAGTGTATGAGCTTCACAGGGACGAGGGGTAGCGTAGGATATACATGAGAATTAAGATGTTTCATTGATAAATATTAATAGCTTCTTTTTTATTAAGTTTATATTTGTTTTCAGTGTTCAAACATACAATGAGTTCCTTGCTGACACTTGCAGCTTGACAGTACTGACCACTTCTTTGTCCTGTCAAGTTAAAATGGAATAAATGGACAAAGTATCCCAATAGATTCAGACTCTAACTCAGAAAATAAAGATGATATTAAAATGTGTTATTTTAGTCTAGTTATATCAGAAAAAACTATGAAATTTCCTTAATCTTTATACACGGTGTATCAAAAAAAAAAAAAAATA
This sequence comes from Sphaeramia orbicularis, assembly GCF_902148855.1. Lineage (NCBI taxonomy): Eukaryota > Metazoa > Chordata > Actinopteri > Kurtiformes > Apogonidae > Sphaeramia > Sphaeramia orbicularis. Next base: position 13,516,244 of record NC_043974.1, on the reverse strand, counting down.
TATATATATATATATATATATATATATTTTGAAAAATTACCCCCAGTTTCGCATTTGATAATTTTTGGAATTTTCTTTTCTGGACGTCAGTAGGTAGGGGATTGGTGGATATTTGTCCAAATTTACAGACCCAGGTTTTCATGCATGAGTGAGCAGGGGTAAATTGCTCAATCCAAGTTAAAACTGGTTTGCATGAAGTAGTGGTGGGATTTAAATCCAGTTAACCCTAACCCTAACTTGTCCTGTCCTCAGTGAAATTTTCAGGCCTAAACAAGTTGAATTAACTTTGAAAGGCAGGAACAGCTGCCATGGGTAAAGAAATGAAATTGACATGGTGTCCAAAGTGTTAATGCTGTTACCTGGAAATTTTGTGGAAAACAAGATGGATGCCCATTGTCCCCTCCCATGACCTTTGATTAAATCCCACCGCAACTTCACGCAAACCAGTTTTAACTTGGATTGCGCAGTTTGCCCCTGCTCACTCATGCATGAAAACCTGGGTCTGTAAATTTGGGCAAATATCCACCAATCCCCTACCTACTGACGTCCATAAAAGAAAATTCCAAAAATTATCAAATGCAAAACTGGGGGTAATTTTTCAAAATGTATAGTTTTTTTTATATACTCTCTATGTGTCTGCCCATTTAAGAGTTGACTAACATGGAAAAAGTAAATTAAAAGAACCAAAAAAAACTTAAATAAGGACAAAACTATCCACGTATAGTGAAGTCCGTTTCTATTTCACACAGCCCAATATCACATATCAGACGATTTACTCAGCAAAGAAGTAAAGCCACTTCTGTTTTTTTAATGTGAAGGTTTTACCAAACAGACAGATTAAAGTCTTAATCTTAAAATCTAATGTTTGAGTTCTTATCAGGATAAATGGAAGTCTGGGCATTGATGCCTTTTAAACCAGATTTACTAAAAGACACAACAGCATTTATTTATTTATTTATTTATTATTACTACACACACATTACTTTGTCTCTTGTGCATGTTAGTCAGCCGGGGTCATAGACAGACTTAGTCATCTCTGCTCCTCCAGTCTGAGCTCAGACATGACTAACTGTTTGTGGAACAGTTATCAAGGTAATTTGCTGTAATAATAGCTCATAATTACCCGATTACATGGTTTCAAGTTCTATCTCCTAAAAACTGCATATGGCAATCAGACCTTACAACAGAGAAGATGAGGTACTTATTGTCCATTTAGCCTCAGAATCCGGACATTCAATCTATTGTTCATTTATAATTAATATGTCTATCACCATTCATGTCTATCATTATGTCAGCCCTGTGATGAATTGGCGACTTGTCCAGGGTGTACCCGCCTTTGCCCCTATGTAGCTGGGATAGGTTCCAAGCGACCCCCGAGACCTTAGTGAGGATAAAGCGGGTTCAGATAATGAATGAATGAATGAATGAATGTCTATCACCAACGTTACCCTCATAGCATAACTGCCTAACTCACACACTATATAGACAAAAGTATTGGGACACGTTGAATTCAGGTGTTTCTTTTCCAACAGGGGTCTGGGATACAAAACAATAATGACAAATATCATAATATAGTGTTATATTGTGAGAAAAATATTGATTATTAATATTGATGTTTATATCTCTATCTTATAGCTGTAGCCATTATGTGTCTCAATATTTTTGTCCATATAGTTTATAAACACCAATATTTCCTTAAAGTTTAATGGGAGATGTGAAGAAAGCTGATGGTTAGTTTTGGTAGAAAATTATTATTTACAGTCAGAGCACGAAATATATTTTCGAAATTTAGAGGTAGAACATTTAAAATCATACTCAAGGATATTAAAAAAATAAAAATAAATCAGTGTTAAAAGAAGTGAAGTAAAAACCATCTCTGAGGTATTTTGAAAGCAAAAACAACAATTTAAACCAAACTAACCAATGCAATGATATTTATCCCTGTATAAAACAATATTATGACATTCCTGTGAGAAAAGAAACTGAATTCAACGTGTCCCAATACTTTTGTCCACATAGTGTATGACTACACTAACGATATGAGGCTATAACAGAAGGTGTTCGACATTGTCTAATAATGGTTTAGTTTCTGCAATAATCCTGTCACTTTAAAAAAAAAAAAAAAAAAAAAAAAAAAATCCCACTAAGATGAAAGACCTGCACCTTTACATCACAGTGTCCCTTCGTTATTAAGTAATGAACATTAACACACTGCGATTTTTGCTCATCGAGTCTGATTTTGTGTTATTTTCACACTATGGGCCGGATCTACTAAAATCCCAATTTGCGTGTATTAATTTGCATGCGTGTTGGGTTGAACCGCGGTTTGTGGGTGATTTACTAAGAGCGGTTGCATAAATGACAAAAGGTGCAAATGTGTTGGAGACATTCTTATTTAAATAAGGGTTTTGCATGTTTTTGTTGGTTTGCAGCATGGCCAGTTTGCAGAGATGAAAATGCAAAGCTAAATTCGACCCTGTAGAATTAGAGGTGTCGGTAGATGAAGCGAATAAACACTCAAATGAACGACAGCAAAGAAGCCTTATTTGGTCTCATTCAAGGAGTCCTGAGTGTGCGGAAACCTAATAAACCTGACCAACCTGACATGGCATTTAGGACCTCAGACTGCACGTCTGACAAACTGGATTGGAAGATCCCAGCTGTAATAGCTACTGTAAACTGGAATGACCCAAATGCAAACAAATGTAAACTTGACAGGAGTTTTGTCATTGCAGGTATTACGTAACTCCTTCTCGTGGCTCCAAATCTGCTCCGACTTCCTCCAACAGCTTCAAAATGACAAGACTGGATAGGCCAGATTAGGGCTGCACGATACTGGAAAAAACTGACATTGTGATTTTTTTCACTCTGCGATATATATTGCGATATGAAAAAATACTCAGGAGAATATGATATCTGTGTGGTGCCGACGTAAATGGTCAAACAAATTAGTATTAGTTGTGTTTCCTCTCGTTGTGGCAACAATTGTAAGGCACTATCGACACAGAATGTGTTTCAGGATCATCTTTCTTGTAGCTGAAATAATTCCAGATAATTGACGTTGCTTTTCTTTTTGGCTCCGAGTTAGGGATGTAACGATTACCGGTATAATGATAAACCGCCGTAAAATTGCAGGCGGTTAGTATTACCGTTTAAATTCTAAATATCATGATAACTGTGTTTGTTTACCACACTTTTCCAGAGAAAACGTCTATGTAAAGATCTGCTTTTATGTCAAATATTTGAGTATAGTTTTAATTTATTACAATTTTAATTGTATATACCTAATATTTGGAACCAATATTCACTTTTAAAGTCTTTGGAAAGGTTCATTAAGCATCTTTTGTTATTTATGCAATAAATTATATACATTTTTCAAATTGGATTTTACATTTTTTGGTGTGTTTTCTGTCCTTTTATGTTTTTATAGTAGGTTAAAGTGAAAAAATAATAGGTAGATAATATAGATGAAGTTGTGCTGAAAAAAAAAAAAGATGCCAAACATGGGTATAGTAAACATTTGTTTATATAGTATATAAAGGCAAAATCAAAAGTACTGAAAAACGGAAAAAATAGGCTCAGACCACTAAGGGTTAATACTTGAATGTTTCTGCAACAGAAGGTACATTGTACCAGTTATTTCATTTGTTTGTTTGTTTTGTTTTGTTTGTTTTTTTCAAAATACAACTTGGTTAAATTATTTCCGTGTGTTATCAGTACTTTTTGAACATTTTGAGCACAATTCCAACAGTACCGCGATAATAATGGTAACCGTGATAATTTTGGTCACAATAACAGTGATATGAAATTTTCATATCGTTACATCCCTACACTGGTCTAATATAATGCGGACACTCTTCTCTGCATATTGTTTATATTAGGACTGGTTTTCCTGGTGTCCAAATATGTCCATAGTCATATGACAGATGGCTCTTCTGTTCACGCTCATGACATTTTACCACCTAAATAATAAACTCAATTGGCAGTAATTAACGCAGCTACATAAAAGTCATGTATATATTGATAAATGAGCCCTTGAGCAAGGTGGTAAAGCAGCAGCACTGGCAGCTACAGAAGTAGAAGAGTAAAAGGATTGAGGTATTGATAAGAGAATTTGTATCAAGGGAATCTTTACAGGGTGGATTGCATTAAAGAATAATGATAAGGTCTGCGATAGCTTGATATATAGAGATGTATCCAACCCCTGTACAGCTGTGCAGCGTTGTTAAACGTTACCGAAGCTGTAGTTTTAGCGAGGAGCAGCAGCGTTAGTATAACACGGTCTATGTTTGGCTGCAGCCGCAATCAGCACACCATCACAGAGCCATTTATCTCGATCAGCTCGGAGCCAATGCAGCCAACATATCAATTTACCCTCGCTTGAAGGTCAATTAGATATGTGTGTGTGTGTATGTGTGTGTATGTGTGTGTAAATGCATGGGTCTCCGGGTGCCTGTGATCATGTGCTCATCTGACCTGATTGGCAACAATGACCGATTCGATCTGGCCGTCTCAGCCTCTTTCATGATTGAATAATTCCCAGTTTTGACCCGGACAAGATGGACTGCTATCTTTATGCGCAGTCGCTTATTAGTGAAGGTAATTAGTGGTTCTTTACTGGCTTCCCTCCCATGCATTCCCACAGTTATTGAGCGGACGTACCGGTACTTAAAGCCTGAAGTGGTAAACATCGGCGAAGGAGAGAGAATTAGAATTTCATATATAAGCAGAGAGAGTACATAAGGACTCATTAACTTGAACGCCGTTTGTTTTCCCGATCTGTGCTGTATGTCGCACTGAAGAACAGCAAAACAGCTAAATACAGCACACAGTATGGATAGGGGTTTGTACTGGCAAGAATCTGGTGATACGATACAAATCACAATACTAGGATCACAATATGATAAATCACAATATATCACGATACTGTTAAAAAGGCAATTTTTTGTTTGTTTCTTTTTTTCATTTCCTTGAAGAATTGAATTACACCAGAAATCTGCACAAATACTAAACACATTTTTATTTGATCACAACAGGAGCTAATGCTATATCACAAAATTTTCCTGTGTTCAAATTTAAATTCTGTTTTACAGATGTTACAGTTTAAGATCCTGTTCAAATGTTCATATTCCAGTAGTTCAGAACTAACATCAGAACATTATTTTTGTGCAGTCGCAACACAGGAACTACCATCTGCCTCTCAGACAGTAAAAAGTGCTTTTAGGATGCTTCAAATAACCATTATTGAATAAAACAGTGTTAAACAATAATAAATAAAATCTAAACAAAAAAGGAAAACAAAAATGAACCTCTGAAATATCTGCATTTCAGTGAATATCTAAAATATCTATACACTACTTTTTAATATTGACACAGTATTGTGCAATTAAATATCGCAATACATTACAGGGCCGATATTTTCGAACACCCCTAAGTATGGGACCCATCTATTTCCTGTCAACAAAATCTACAAAAATCCCAAATTACTACAACAATCTAGGTATGGTTGATCATTTACTCTCTTGAAACAAAATTATTTTTCTTTTTTTTTCACCAACCCATAGAAATGCATCCGCTTTTTCCCTAAAATGGTACATCAAGGAATGGATTGAATACTGTGGTTCAAAACAGACATATTGCTTCATTAGTCACTTTTCCATTGGACATCTGCGCAAAACGTTACCGATACCTACCAAATGTTGAAAAAACAGAAGTGCGTAATGTTGGTTTTTCCATTAAATCACAAATTGCCATGATTTGTTTATTTATTAGCGCAAGATGACACGAGACGTCATTCCATAAACATGGCAATAAATGTAAATATGGTGTTGATTTACAGATATATTCATTATTATTATATATTATCCATCTATCTCGTACTAAATTTAAAAATGATTGGGTTTCCTGGTGTGTCCACACATACCCCGACATGTTTCTTCTTCTTCTTCTTCGCTTGTTGAAATGTATGTCAACATCCGTTTTTTTAAGTCACCTGACTCTAGTTACAAAAAAGATCTTTCCATTGCAGTTTTGCGTAATATACCATTTGCGCTACGGTCGAAGAACCACCTCTTACCAGCGCAAAAACTTTTAATTGAAAAATGAGACTTTTGGCAAAATTGTTGTTTTTCCATTTGGTAAATATTTTTATATACAAGATATATGTATTTGCGCAATTTGAGGGTCAATGGAAAAGCAACTACTGTTAAAGTAGTATTATTAGTAGTATTGGTTGTAATAGTAGTAGTAGTATTGGTAGTAGTAGTAATAGTAATAGTAATAGTGGTATTGGTAGTAGTAGTAGTAATAGTAGTAGTGGTATTGGTGGTAGTAGTAGTAGTAGTAGTAGTAGTAGTAGTAGTAGTAGTAGTGGTATTGGTGGTGGTAGTAGTAGTAGTAGTGGTATTGGTGGTGGTAGTAGTAGTAGTAGTAGTAGTAATAGTAGTGGTATTGGTAGTATTGGTGGTGGTAGTAGTAGTAGTAGTAGTAGTAGTAGTGGTATTGGTGGTGGTAGTAGTAGTAGTAGTAGTAGTAATAGTAGTGGTATTGGTAGTAGTAGTAGTAGTAGTAGTAGTAGTAGTAATAGTAGTAGTGGTTTTAGTAGTCGTAGTAATAGTAGCAGTGGTATTGGTAGTAGTAGTAGTAGTAGTAATAGTAGTAGTGGTATTAGTAGTAGTAGGAGTAGTAGTAGTGATAGTAGTAGTCGTATTGGCGTTGGTAGTAGTAGTAATAGTAGTAGTGGTAGTAGTAGTAGTAGTAGTAGTAGTACTAGTACTAGTACTAGTAGCCCAGTGGTAATGCTAACTGCTGCACTACTGTATCAGGTATTTATTATTAATCTTTGGTACTTTTAACCTTATGCTGATCAAATTATTTCTCAACTCATCAATTCTCACAGTACAATAGTGCAGCAGGTTCTTTAGGTGCAATCGATCATGGACTGTTTTGACCTTTATCCAAGTGTCCTCTCACCTTTCAAAACAGACAGATCCACAGACTGGATGTCTGAGAGGATGAGATAACGACGGACTGAATAATAGGCGTCCTGAAAATGAAAAGGCGAGCAGAGTAAAGCTGTTGATCGATGGATGACGGCAGATTTGTGGAGACAAGGGCCCCGAAGTGGTCTGCTGAGAGACGAGGCTGAGAGAGAGCGGCTTTACTCTGAGCCGCTCTTGTATTTATTTTATTTTCACCGGCCAAGGTGGTGCATGCATCCATCGCCGTGGGAAGAAGGCAGGGAGAGCGCCGGCTTTGGCTCGGAAAATAGAGGACAGAGGGGAGGAGATGAGGAGATGAGAGGGGCTTTGGCTCCTCTGTGGATCTCCGTGGCGGCTGCTGTTACGCTCCTGTTCTCCCCAGACATTTGCTGCTCATTTTTCTCTCATATTTTCTGCTCTCTGGGTGTGTTTGTGTGCAGCAACAAGACTCACAACAGTTTCAAAGTGACAGCAGAAGGGTGGATGTGCTTTGAAATATACAGTAGCAGCTGTGGTGTCACATAGAAACCACCGCTCCTTTAGTGTCGGATAAAGCGCAGTCGGCTTCATGACAGGTCAGATCACAGATGTAGTGTTATTTACTTCCAAATAATCATACTTACATCATCTTCCTGTAAAGCCCGGGCCACTTATTAATGCAAGATCAGCGGTAAAGCATCTATTGATCACTTCTGCTGTGACTTTTAAGATGATATGTGGCTTAGCATGAGAATAAGCTTCTGCAGTGACAGGGTAGGTTCTGTCTGACAGAGGCCTGTACAGTGACAGTCTCATTTACTATCTCACGATTAGGGATGTAACGATTACACTGGTCAACAACAAATTTATTGTTTAAGTTTTTTGAGCTGATTTAGGATAATTTTGGTGTGCTGAATCCAATCCTTTCTGAACTATGCTACATATTGGCTTTTTAACATTTTTGCTTACATTTATGGGCATTTTCACATCATATGATACAAAATTCTTTCATATTTCTTGCAATAAACGAGTTCTGAAGATTTTACTTTTTATGATTAATGGTTTTTTTTTAATATTACAGGTGAATGAAATGGCTTCGACTAGAAGATCTTGCAAAAATAAGCCTGACGTATTCTGCTACATCTGCGGTGAATACACCATTGTACCTAACAGGAATCCTGTTAGAAAATGATTTTTTTTCTCTTAAAACCTATTTTGGGTGAGAACTATATAAAAAATCAACTGATAAAGTCACAAAAATGTAATCAATTTTATGAGAGGATCAAATTTTTCAAAATCAAATTAGCAAAAAAACCTGACCTGAGAAAAAAAAAAACAAAAAAAACCCTGACCTGAAAGCGGTGGATAATGGATGGATGGATGGATGGACCTGACCTGATTGAGAAAAATGGAATTATGCATTTTAAAACATTTCCCTGTGGTCCACATAAACTGTAAATGCTATGTTTGGGTCTGAATTCTTCATTAATTCAACTCCACAGGTCCATCTTCAACCCTATTTATGACTAATGACACCAGAAAGGTCATTTTGGGCCACTTCAGGCTAGGGCTGAACGATATGGACAAAATTTCATATCTCGATATTCATGTCAGATATATCGATATCGATACGATATGACTACAGGTTCAGTGAAAGCCAAGCATTTTTCAGAAAAATACCAATATCATAATACAGAAGAATGTGGAAAGTGCAGTTTTATTTATAAGAACTCACTGCCTGTCATCAACATTAACATAAAGTACGAATAAATGAAATTTGTTGTGACTTCCAGAGCTGTACATGCAGGGCGAGCACAGGGGAAATCTATATCATTTATATCGTTGCTTTTTTAGCTTACAGGCCGACAGGCCGTAAGCTATTGTCGTCATGCGGCGTCCGTCGTCGTTGTCTGTCGTCATCTGTTGTCGTCTGTCGTTCGTTACAAAAATTTCAATCGTCTTCTCTGAAACTACAATTCTGATTGACTTCAAACTTGGTATACAGCTTCTTTATGATGATGTCAACACAAGGTATTGAAATTATTTTGATCCGAATCTGATTCTGGATTTGGTGCGACTTTGAAAAAATTTCCCATTATAAGAGATAGAAAGTGGATTGATCCAATAAATCAGTAAGTATCAATGATATCAAGTTGGAATTTGAATTTTTTACAGATCTGATTGGAATATGACCAAAACATGGGCTATTTCTGTAATAGAATAAATACACAGAACTGGGTGATAATAAATGGCATCTGGATACATTTCCCAAAGCTTTTAATTTGGCCGGTAAACTACAGGGCCATTGGTCCTATTTTCAATATTAATATCTTGAATGTTCACATCTAGATATCGATACGATAACGATATAGCTTTCAGCCCTACTTCAGGCCCCACCCCCTCCAGGTTGTTAGCTGTGCTGCTCTGTCCTGTTCAGCCACTTGTATTCGTTAATTCAACCAACAGCTGAACATTTCAGCTAATCAGCTCCAAGTTTGGACATATTTTCAGTGAGGACTACAACCGCTGCTGCTGACAAACAATTATGGAGTACTCAGAGTAATGTTCATTAGAAGTCTTGACTTTATATGTGCAAATGTCATGACGTAACTTGTTATAGATATAACAAATTAAGAAGGAACTAAAAGGGGTTGTAGAAATCAACTCGATTTTTGACTAAATTAACCCTTAGAGGACCACGGTCACAGCACTGGGACTGAATCTCATGACATTTTCAACACGTTGTAGTGTCAGAGGTCGGTCACGTAGACCACTGGGGACAATTTCATTCAAACGTGCGGACTTGAAACACTTTCCTACTTTTTATTTGATGTTCACAAAGCAAATGTAACTGGAGATATGACGGTTTGAATCCAGAGCAAACAAGCGATATAGCGTTATTATAGCGATATAAAGCAAGTGTTATATTTCTGACCACATCTTCGTCATTTTTTGTCCTTTTTCAAAACAGAAAAAACTGGCCAAATCTACAGATTCTAATCTATAGACTGCATTAGCATTTCAGGTAAGGATGAGAATGACCCCCACCTGAACCGGATGTGGAAACCAGGAGGACCGGGGGGGCAGATGAAAAAACCAGAGAAAACACCTATGTAAAGATATGCTTTTATATCAAATATTTGAGTATAGTTTTAATTTATTACAATTTGAATTTTATATACCTAATATGCGGATCCAATATTCATTTTTAAAATCTTTGAAAAGGTTCTTTAAGCTTCTTTGTGTTATTTATGCAATAAATTATATACATTTTTCAAATCGGATTTTATATTTTTTGTGTTTTTTTTCCTTTTGTGTTGACATAGTAGGTTAAAGTGAAAAAATAATAGGCAGATTAGATAGATGAAGTTGTGCTGAAAACACAGATACCAAACATGGGTATAGTAAACATTTCTTTATATACTATATAAAGGCAAAATCAAAAGTATTCAAAAATGGTCAAAATAGGCTCAGACCCTTAAGGGTTAATACAAAGATAACTTTGTAGGGTTCAAATTCAAATTTTTTCAACTATTACAGTCCCCAAAGACACAAATAAATGTACCAAAGATTAATAAAAGTGGGTTTAGCAGAATATGACCCCTTGATCACATTTAGTGAAAGGGCGACACGGTGGTGCAGTGGCTGGTGCTGTCACCGCACAGAAACTGCCCATAGGTGTGAACTGGTGATGGGCTGTTCGTCTCTATATGTCAGCTGTGCAATGAACTGGCAACATGTCAAGGATAAAGCGATTGAAAAGATGAATGAATGAACACAAAGGGTCCGGATCCTTCTGGTTGTGAGGTGGAAGTGCTAACACCACTACACCACCGTGGTGCCCATGACAAGTGACAAATGTTGTTTCAGCTGATTTCAATAAATCAAACCAGTTTAAGATTTAACACCAGACTGGACATGCAAAGCTATTAAAGGTGGGTGCAAGATGTTTTCCTGGAGCATTTTTTTACTATATTGCTTAAAATCCCCTTCACACCCTGATTACAATCAATCAATTAAATGCTCTAACACAAAAATAAAAAAAAAACTGTAGTCACCTGTGGAACGGACAGGACTGAAAAAACACCATCCAATCATTTTAAGCACCCAATTGAAATGATTGAACGATGAAATGTCTATCAAACTCAACTGCCACTTGTCCCTCCCCCCTCTGTGTGTACCCCTCTTCGTGCATGAATTGTGCGTTCTCAGAGGTTTGGAGCACTGGTACAGGAAACGAAGCCAGAGCCAGAGCTTGGCTATATTAGTTAAATTAGGATGGAAAGTTCACCGGCAAACTGTTTTGTCACTAACATAAATCAGTAGGAAATGTAACGTTAGTCACATAGGTATGAACTGGGGCTGTTCTGTAAGAGCAGGGGGGTGGAGGAGACTGAATGAGGTATGCATGGATCGGAGCCGGGGCCGGGACTGGGTGAATTGTTGCTGTGCAGCGCTGGTGAACCCTTGAGAACAAGCATTGCTCATGCCAGTGCTCTGGAGGCGTGGCTTCGGGGGGGTTGTCTGAAGAAAGGGGTTTGGACTTTTGATTTGAGTATTTTCAAAATGTAGCTTGCTCAAACTCATACCTCACCTTTAAACGACCAAACTCTAACATCAACATTTGCTTATTTTAGTAAAATGGCCTTGGACATTGACCCTCTGAACACTAACATTTTTCTAACATTTTACTATACCCATGTTTGGCATCTTTTTTTTTCAGCACAACTTCATCTATCTCATCTGCCTATTAGCTGTTTTAGTTCCTTCTTAATTTGTTATATCTATAACAAGTTACGTCATGACATTTGC